>NC_090651.1:114818068-115118068 GCF_040937935.1 Hyperolius riggenbachi | reverse complement strand
GCCATCGGAAATACAAGGATTTCTAAAGTAAGTGTTACCTTGTCACACCTCTGGAAGATTGTTCAGCGTAAGATGTTATTGTTCAGTTTATAATTGGATTTTTTCTCCTTGTTGTAAATGAAACCGTTCCTCACCATTACAGGATCTTCTCAAAAAATTAGCATATTGTGATAAAGTTCATTATTTTCTGTAATGTACTGATAAACATTAGACTTTCATATATTTTAGATTCAAATACACACAACTGAAGTAGTTCAAGCCTTTTATTGTTTTAATATTGATGATTTTGGCATACAGCTCATGAAAACCCAAATTTCCTATCTCAAAAAATTAGCATATTTCATCCGACCAATAAAAGAAAAGTGTTTTTAAAACAAAAAAACTCAACCTTCAAATAATTATGTTCAGTTATGCACTCAATACTTGGTCGGGAATTCTTTTTGCAGAAATGACTGCTTCAATGCGGTGTGGCATAGAGGCAATCAGCCTGTGGCACTGCTCAGGTGTTATGGAGGACCAGAATGCTTTGATAGCGGCCTTAAGCTCATCCAGAGTGTTGGGTCTTGCGTCTCTCAACTTCCTCTTCACAATATCCCACAGATTCTCTATGGGGTTCAGGTCAGGAGAGTTGGCAGGCCAATTGAGCACAGTAATACCATGGTCAGTAAACCATTTACCAGTGGTTTTGGCACTGTGAGCAGGTGCCAGGTCGTGCTGAAAAATGAAATCTTCATCTTCATAAAGCTTTTCAGCAGATGGAAGCATGAACCCACTTTTGAACCAGAAACAGCGGCAGAAGTGCCTGACCTGGGCTATAAAGAAGCAGCACTGGACTGTTGCTCAGTGGTCCAAAGTACTTTTTTCGGATGAAAGCAACTTTTACATGTCATTAGGAGATCAAGGTGCCAGAGTCTGGAGGAAGACTGGAGAGAGGGAAATGCCAAAATGCCTGAAGTCCAGTGGCAAGTACCCACAGTCAGTGATAGTCTGGGGTGCCATGTCAGCTGCTGGTGTTGGTCCACTGTGTTTTATCAAGGGCAGTGTCACTGCAGCTAGCTATCAGGAGATTTTGGAGCACTTCATGCTTCCTTCTGCTGAAAAGCTTTATGGAGATGAAGATTTCATTTTTCAGCACGACCTGGCACCTGCTCACAGTGCCAAAACCACTCGTAAATGGTTTACTGACCATGGTATTACTGTGCTCAATTGGCCTGCCAACTCTCCTGACCTGAACCCCATAGAGAATCTGTGGGATATTGTGAAGAGAAAGTTGAGAGACGCAAGACCCAACACTCTGGATGAGCTTAAGGCCGCTATCGAAGCATCCTGGGCCCTACATAACACCTGAGCAGTGCCACAAGCTGATTGTCTCCATGCCACGCCGCATTGAAGCAGTTATTTCTGCAAAAGGATTCCCGACCAAGTATTGAGTGCATAACTGAACATAAATATTTGAAGGTTGACTTTTTTTGTTTTAAAAACACTTTTTTTTCTTTCATTGGTCGGATGAAATATGCTAATTTTTTGAGATAGGAAATTTGGGTTTTCATGAGCTGTATGCCAAAATCATCAATATTAAAACAATAAAAGGTTTGAACTACTTCAGTTGTGTGTATTTGAATCTAAAATATATGAAAGTCTAATGTTTATCAGTACATTACAGAAAATAATGAACTTTATCACAATATGCTAATTTTTTGAGAAGATCCTGTACCTTTGTCAGACATCTGGTCTAATACACTGACATTTTAGTCAGAGCTAAAAAGAAGGGGACAGTTTTTCAGTTTAAAACATACAAAATACAATAACATTTGTAAAGCTCTTTGCTCCTGTAAGACTCAAAGCACATAGATCTGTCTGAATACAGGGTTGCAGGCTGTGTTACAGAGGAAATAGACAGGTGTTCATAAATGCCATGCTAAACAGGTGGCTTTTCAGTTTGGACTTAAAGTGAACCAGAGACGAAGCACCCTTGTGTATTTTACCATAGAAATCAGTGGGAACATTAGAGAAAACATTTACCATGCTCTCTGTTCCATCCTCACTGCTAAAAGTGTCTGTTATCTAGCTGAGATAAGAATCCCGGACTGAGCATTGATTCTGGCTTTGCTATAATGACTCAGCTATAATGATTCCTGAGCAAAGCCAGCAGGGGGCAGGCTTGGACTTGAAGACAGCAAAGAACACAGTCTCAGCTATAATTATTCTGTAGCAAAGCCAGACCGACTGCTTAGTCGGGATTCTTATCTTAGAGGTGATAACAGGCAAATTAAACAGAGAACAATGTAACAAAGAGCAGATTAGGTGTTTACTGTCATGTTCCCACTGATTTATAAGGTAAAATACATGAGGTTGCTTCATCTCTGGTTCTCTTTAAATACTTCCAGGGATGGAGATGTCCTGATTGGGTGTGGCACGGAGTTCCAAAGTGTATGAGCAGCATGACAGAAGGCTCTGTCTCCAAAGGTTTTGAGGTGGACTCGAGGGGTGACCAAGTTACTAGATCCTTTTGATCTAAGATTGTGGGAGGTAAAACCTACAGTGGGAACAACTTTCTTGAATAAATTGTAGCAGCCAGTTATACAAAATTTTAGAGAATAAAAGGTGTTTTTTTTTTTTTTTTTTTTTTTTTTTTTAGGTTTTCAGGTTTGTTTGTTTTTTAAATATTGTCCCTAGTGGATTCACCATAGCATTATATCAAAGCAGAATATCAAATAATGTGCACCATCTCCATTAGGTCGGCAGTGTCTAAAGACAATATTGTTTTTTTTGTTTTTTTCAGCTGGTGTTAAAGCCTTACTTTACATAGTAAATGAAGTATGTGGTGTTCCCTGCAGTGCACCTTCATCTCGCCGTGTACAGTTTATCTTCATGTTATCAGCTGCATAAACATAACTAGGCAAGCCTGCTCTCATAGCTTGACAACGTTTTACTATTCCTTTTCCCTCAGGGTTGTCTATGGTTCCCTTTGGAGTGCTAAAGAGATGGAAGACCATATTCTTCAGGTGATAAGTGACCAGTCTGTACCAAATCTGGATTGCCATGATGATGAATGTAGTAACCTGCAGGGTGGGATGCAACCTACTGAGGAAATCACTGATAACTCCATCCACAGTTCCTCGGATCAAAGTGTGCCACCTGAGGAAAACCACAACTTTGATGGTAAAAACCTGCTGACTCGTGTTACCCACATTTGTCATTTCCATCCATTTCCTTCATCTGCAGTGTATAACCAGTGCTGTGGCATGTCATATGTTCCTAATGCTGACCATGCAGAGAATGTGAAGAGGCTCTATAGTCTATAACTATCTTGGCTGTGTCACACAACTCAGTACCAGGAGTAATGTATTTCCAGTTTGAGCCCCTTTCCACTACAAATCACATTCAGTGTTTTCCAGACTTTGATACCTGTAAGTTACATATTTACTTGGGTTGAAACAAAAGACATACTACCATCAAGTTCAGCCAGGAAATAAGGTACAACAGAAGCTTGCGCACTCCCATATCTATGTTGATCCAGAGGAAGGCGCAAACAGCCCTTAAAAGGCATGGTCCATTCAGCCCCAAAAGGAAAACAATTCCTTCCCGACTCCAGATGGTGATCAGATAAAATCCCTGGATCAATACCACCAAATTACCTAGGAATTATAACCATGGATGTCTTTTAACGCAAAGAAAGCATCTAAGCCCCTATTAAACGCAGATATAGAATTTTCCCTAACTACTACGTTTAGTAATGCATTCCACATTTTAATCACTCTTGTTGGTGAAGAACCCTTTCCTAAATAAATGGCTAAAACTTTTTCCCTCGATGAGCAGATCATGTCCCCTAGTCCTTTGCACAAGCCTAGGGACAAAAAGCTAATCTGTAAAGCTTTTATATTGCCTTTTTATGTATTTATACGTTATGTAAATTTCTAGGGCGTCTCTTCTCCACACCAAATAAGCCCGGTTTATCTAACCTTACTTTCCTGGTAAGTGAGACCTTCTATCCCATTAATGGAATTTCTCTTCTCTGCACCTGCTCTTAGGCTACTTACACACCAAGACGTTGCGTTTTAGGGGACGTTATGGTCGCATAACGTGCCCCTAACGCAACCTATGGTGGTGTTGAAGTTGGACGTCAGATTGAGCTGCGTTATGCAGCTCTCAAAGCAGCCGCTCCAGGTTAGTGATAGGAAGTCCGGATCTTTTTCATGATTCGGATCATTTGAATCGGATCATTGAAAAGATCCGGATCTTTGAACCGAATCATTTGAATCCTTTTACTAGGGAAGCAGACTGGGTGAAATGACTAGCAGGACAGGACTTTCCCTGCACTGTACATTCTGTATGTTCCTGTTTCTTCCAGACAGACATCCACTGTGAACCGAATCTTTCATTGTGATGATCCGGATGATTCGACTCTCAAAAAAGATCCGGATCAAATGAACGATTCGTTCATGATCCGGACAACACTACAGTCCCACCACGAGTCATCACAGTGCAGTGAATATTAATTAGCCATGTGGCTGGCTGCGGAGGAGGAGGAGGGGAGACCTCCTCCTCCAACATTACTGGGCATGTGCAAGCAGTCTTACGCTGCTTAGCCCAGTATAACGTACAGCATGCAGCACTTTGTTTAAACGTGCTGCGTTACTATGTAACGCAACGTGGGCACTGTGAACAGCACAATTGATTTTACAGTGCTGTGAGTTAGGCTGCGTTACTGGCTGCTGTAACGTGGGACTTTAACGTCCCACTGTGAAACCAGCCTAAAACTGCAGTGTCCCTCCTGTAATGCGGCGCCCAGAACTGGATTCCATATTCCAGATGTGGCCTTTCTAGAGAGTTAAACAGGTGCACCATTATGCTAGCATCCCGAGTTTGTATTTCCATTTTAATTTGCTTTAGCTGCAGCAGCTTGGCATTAAATATGATTTTTTTTTCTTTTACTTCTTGTCGATGAGTACTTCTAAGTCCCTCTTTTCCAAGTTTGATATTTCTATCTGTATCAAATGTATTTTTTATGGCATTAGACCAATGGTACGACCAAAATGCATGACTTGACATTTTTCAACATTGAATTTTATCTGCCATTTATGTGCCCATATATAGCCATCCTATTCAGAACCTTCTTCAATATGTCACTATCTTCCTCCGCGTTAACAATTCTGCACAATTTTATATCATCTGCAAAAAACAGCAACATTACTTTCTGCGGCACGATTTTTTTGGTGCGATGGCTATCTATAGCATAATTGCAATATTTTATTTTTTTCCAGGAGGTGAGCCCCTTAAATTGAAAATAGGTATGAGACTTCATTGAGATATATATATGTATGTATGTGTGTGTGTGTGTGTGTGTATATTTTACAAAATTAGTTATTTCAAAAGTAAAGTGTTTATCAGTTCGTGTTTGCTTTAATTTCACAAGTAATAAAATATGCAGGGCTGTGGAGTCGGAGTCGTGGAGTCGGGCAATTTTGGGTGCCTGGAGTCGGAGTCAGGAAAAAAATGCACCGACTCCTAATGAATTTGTAACTTTAATTAAAATAGAAAATATGATATGTTCTATTTCTCAGATAATAGTCATTAAAAATAATGTATATATACAGTATATATACAGTAATAGCTGTGCTTAGCCCACAAAAATGAAATAAACCAATCAAAATTAGTTACTTGTGCTGCTTCACTAAAGCAGTCCTTGTATTTTTAAGGTCAGATATACATATCTGATTGTGACTATATATGATGTGTACACAGGAATCTCTTATATATACTAAATAACATCTATGCTGTAAGAATAAAGCCTGATGTGTAGCTGTGTCACTAATAGAGATGGTCAACGAGATGGAAATAATACTGCATTGATGCTGATTTATGCAAATGTATGCACTCCCTTTGCTCATGAAATCAAATAATTTGATATGTTATTAAAATTTGGTTTGGTGACTACAAATTAAAGGGTAACTGAGATGGATGAAAAGTAAAGTTTTATACATACCTGGGGCTTCCTCCAGCCCCCTTCAGGCTAATCAGTCCCTCGCTGTCCTCCACCACCCGGATCTTCTGCTATGAGTCCTGGTAATTCAGCCAGTCAGCGCTGTCCGGCCGCATGCCGCTCCCACAGCCAGGAACATTCTGCACCTGCGCAATAGTGCTGCACAGGTGTAGTATGCTTCTGGCGGCGGAGTGTGTGCATGCGCACTACGCCTGACTGGCTCAAGTACCTGGACTCATAGCAGAAGATCCAGGTGGTGGAGGAGGACAACGAGGGACTGATTATCCTGAAGGCGGCTGGAGGAAGCCCCAGGTATGTATAAAACTTTAATTCAATCTGTCTCAGGTTTACTTTGTTACACAGTAGTACTATACTCTACATATGCACTCCCCACAGAGCTGCAGGGAATCCACTGAGAATGCTGTGCACATTGAACACAGAGGTGTTGTCTGTTTACAATCTCCTCCTTCCCCTGCAGAGTACCTACACATCATTCTTACATGTACCCACACTTACATTGCCTAGGGCCTGATAGATGTTCTTTGTTCCGGTTTGTACCTTTTACAAGTACTCTTAAGGACTAGTTTTAGTCTAAAGGGAATAAATATAGTAGTCTACATATCCTTCTCACTTCAGTTGTCTTGTAAAATTCCTAAGCGTTGGCAGTTAAGAGACGAATTTCATGTTACATACTTTTAATCAACAAAATTGTAATATGCAAATTAGAGGAGTCTGAGTCATGGAGTCGATGGAATCCTAAACTGAGGAGTCGGTGGATTTTTGGACCGACTCCACAGCCCTGAAAATATGACCTCCTTATTAAAATAATCCAACCTACTTTATTTTTAAAATAGGCTTTGATACAATCTGGCAGGAAATATTTTACGCAAAGATCGTTATTTTGAGGAGAAATTTGTTTTATTAATTGCCTTGCTGTGCTTGATAAGCAAAGTTCCAGTGAAATTGTGCCCTAGTGGTTACATTGCCATGAAGAATGCTTCTTGTGCTTGTAATGTATGTTTTATTCATTTTTCATTTGCTTCTACATAGCAACTTCCCCTGAGCTTTTAAACTTCCCCTTATCTGAGTAATTGTACTAAGAATCCTTCACAGAGTTTGCTGCTAATAAAACAGTGCTGCTGTGACAGTAACGCTTAAAGGACAACTTTACTTTCAAACTTTGCTTTAAAATCTTTCTTCACAGCCACTTTTCAATGTAGTCGCTGTTTAATAATGCAGATATGTCACATTATAGATTTTGTTCCTTTAGGGAAATAAGTAGAGACAGAACCCCGTTATTTACATACAGCTACAGTACAAAGTATTTCCTGGCAACAGCTAACGCTGTACTAACATTGCATTAATAACTTATGGCTTAGAAGAGCACTATTGGGGAAATTCATGAGTTCATTGTATAGGTCATCTGGTTAGTTCAGCTATCTTTTTAATAAACGAGAGAACATTCGAATTTTTTTCTTGGATTAATTGACTATTTTTTTTTCTATTTCAAAAGGTTTTAGTTTTTTGTTTTTTTTTTCTCCTAATTTTCATGTTCTATTTAAAATGGCTTTTAAGCGCTCTGCAATTAAAGTACCAAAAAGCAAGTAAAAAAGGTGTTGTCATAATTATCTTCAGTATTTTCTTGCTTGCTGGTGGCTTAAGGTGTACCTGAGATGACAGAAATAAAAAAAAATATACATACCTGGGGCTTCCTCCAGCCCCTTCAGGCTAATCGGTTCCTCGCCGTCCTCCTCTGCCTAGATCCTCCGGTAGATGCCCCATTATCTTCACCAGTCGGTGCAGGGGTAGTCTGGCTGCGCGCCCTCCCCCATCATGCTCCCGAGGCTGGGAACGTTCTGTGCCTGCGCTGTAGTACTGCACAGGTGCAGAACACTTCTGGCGGCCGGGCGCATGGCTGGGCTGTGCATGTGCAGTATTCCCCGACTGGCAAAGATAATGGGACATCTACAGGAGGCTCTAGGAGGAAGGGAGGGGACCGATTAGCCTGAAGGGGGCATGAGGAAGTATGTATAGGTTTTTTTTTTGTTTTTTTTTTTTTTTTTATCTCAGGTTTACTTTTAAAGGGCATTTTACTGATATGGAGTAAAAGTATCCTCTAGGAGAAAACTTTGGCAAAAGAGTGAATTTGATTGGGCCCATTATTTTTTTTTCTTTTAGAGTAGCATCGATTGACTTGCTGGAATGTCCTGTGACGCAACAAAACATAGGAGCTATTTTTCCCATTTCCCCCTCCATCCCTTCCATTGTGGTTGCTGTTTAATAGCTGGCTGGTCTCCAGTATTTCACTATAGAGATTAGCAGAGAGACCCTAATCAATGTTGCTGACTCTACATTTTATGTGTGGCTGTGTGAAGGATGTTCCATGCTAGAATGACAGCAAAGCCATTCTTTCCCAATGACATGTGGATGTAGTTTATTGGTGGATTTGTATATTTAGACGGATGGCTAAAAGTAAACAGTGAGGTTCCTTCTGCAAAGCAAATGTACAGGAATACATGTGAGCCATGTGTAGTGCTGCCCATCACTGTGCTGCAGAACAGCTGTTGTTCCTCCAAATCAGTGCCCAGATTAGCAAATAACAGGTCAACTCTCTCTTTGATCAGGGAGGGGCTGCAGAGGAAGGTATAAAGGGCGACATCTTGACAGGAAGAGCAAAGTGGGATGAACTATCTGGCATCCTAAAGCCAATGCTATCCGGTGTCGCCAACTTATCCTCCTTTTTTTTTTTTTTTTTTACATTTATCGATTGGGTCATACACATAAGCCGCATATCAACCTATACAAGTAGTTACATTCGTTAATACAACCATCACAATATACCTATGTACATGTGTGCTTCAGTACATTATATCACCATTTATAAATAAAGGCTGTTTTCCATAACTGCCTTATATCGCCCAGGTGTATAACTGTTCCAGAAAAAACTCTCAGTCCTATGTATATAGGAAACCTGCGTATGTCATTTATACACAGTCATAGGGCCCTGACACACTGGAGAGCATTTGGCGAGTTGTTTTCGTTGCTAAAAAAACAAACAAACAAAACGCTCTCCGGGGTGTCGGGGCCCTAACTTGCGTAATAAAATAATGTATGCAACAAACGCATTAAATATAAAAGCAATTAACTTTAACAACTTGGACAACACCAGCGGTTCTAGATTTCCTGAATCTAACCTTAAAGTGCTTGGCTCATATGCAGCAGGTATTCAGAAGAGGACTGGTAGTCAATCCACACCACCCATATAGCGTAATATTTGTCATATTTGCTTTATTGGTCCAACTCATACCTCTAATTATATATGCATCTTACAGATCTTGTGACTACTTAAATGCAGTTTAGGCACTAATTACAATATTCTTTACACTTAATTTCACATAATTATGTGTAAGGTAGCCCCAGAACCTGCATAACTTAGATATGTCAGTATTTAAAGGGATGATCTGGCAACCCTGATGCCGTCAGGTCCTAAAGTGGTACATTTTGAAATACTGCTAGTGTGGGCATGTAAGATCTCAAACCTTCCCTACCTAACTTGACGGTGAAGTCTTGGCTACTTGGAGAATGTCACGTTGCACTGCTAGAGCACACAAATTCATCTACTGTTACAGGACTTCAAGTAGATCATTGTCATGCTACAAACATGGCTGATTTTGTTGTTTTTTTATATTGGTTACAGATGAGTTTGACAGCGAACCTCCATCTGACCTTGGCAGGGCCTTGCTGTCTCTATACAAGAATTGTCAATGCACTGATGTCCTTATTCAACTAGAAGACAAATGTTTTCACTCGCACAGGTACTGGTGACTGCTGAATTTCATAAACTACTCTGTTTCCACACATTGCAATACATAGGCACACCTGTAGTGTGCTTTAAAAAAATGACACACAGACTTGCCTACTTGCCTGCACTGTTTATGTTGCTATTTTGTCTCCAATTGATTTTTTTTTTCCTTGCTTACTGTAGAAGTGAGCTGTTCAGGCTCTTTCACATTACATAACGCTTGCAGGAGCCGATTTCCTGCAAGTGTTATATGTGGCGTGGACTTCGGGATGTTGCGGTGCAACACTGATTAGCGGCGGTAGTTCTAATTCACCCAACGGGAAAACGCCGGTGCTGGACGATTAAAAGCTCCCAGCTAAGTCGTACAGCAGTGCGCCAAAATGCAGTGTTGGATGTGAAAGGTAAAATGAAAGTCTATGGACTTTCATTTTACCTTGGTTAACGCAAAGTACTGACTTTGCTTCAAAACGCCAGAAATCAGCTCTGGTGTGAAAGAGTTCTTACAAACTACCATTTGCCCTTTTTCCCCAATTCTGGGCTGCAACAAGCTCTTCTCTCAGTAGCGATCTGCACCAGAGCGATTCGGTTTATCACAGTTTTATTTATCCAGCTCATTACTGTCTGTAATGAACAGTTCACAATTTTGGGAAGAAAGCTTACATCAGAATAAAGTCATTTTAAAAAACAATCCTGCAAGTACACATAGAGGAAGAGTGCTTAGAACATGCCTAGGCTGTTACTTTCACTGGCTGCTGCTTTCTCACTTGCATAAACATATATGGTACAAATGTTTACCTATATGAAAATGCATGTATGTGTACTAAGAAGGATTGCATTGCAGTGTGTGTAGAGTGTGCATCTCTGTGGGGGCCCTCCAGTGCCATACATGGTTTATTCCCAATATGTTAGTGCACATCCCACAAAGGCTATCATTCATAAAGCGTTCTCGCATGCGGAAATGCTAAAAACAGCAGACTTTACCGACCACCAAGCAAAATGTGTATTCATAAAGGCTGTTTCCGCATGCGAAGCGGACTTTCCCTGAGCAGAGCGATAAATTACTGCATTATGCGGTGATTCCATGCGGAAATGTAACAAAATATCCATTCATAAAAACTAACGCAGGCGGTATGTGGACGGGGATTACCGCTCCCCTGGATGTAGCGATAGGCATGCGGAGTACATGTAAGTGAATGGGACAGACCTCCCAAGCAGCAGCAGAGAGAACACCGCATGGAGGGACTCGGCCAGCTTCTCCTGTTTCCGCATGCCTACCGACAGCCTACAGTGGGATATCTCCGCACTCCTACCGCAACAGGCAACGTTTTTATGAATGACCACCCAGAAGGCTGAAATACCAACAGCGGTGTTTCCCTGCACGGATTTCATTTACCGACAGCACTTCTATGAATGATAGCCAAAGTGTTTCAGAATTACAATGCCCCCTTCATAATATGCTACAGTGTTGCAGTGTCTCTGTAGCTCCAGTAATACATTCTGGCTTTGCATAGTATCCTATAGCGTGTTCTGTCTCCCAGGTAGCGTGCTTTGAATTTGGTGTCCAGTTTTTAAAAACGTTCGCTTCACCCTATGTAATGGGATGTATGAGTCATTTAATACAATAGATTCAGGCTTTCCAGAATCTTCTGTAGCGTTTTCTGGCTCTCCAGAGTCCCCCTGTGGCTCTCCAGGGTCTCCCGTGGCGGGGTTCTGGCTCTCCAGAGTCCCCCTGTGGCTCTCCAGGGTCCCCCTGTGGCGGGGTTCTGGCTCTCCAGGGTCCCCCTGTGGCGGGTTTCTGGCTCTTCTGGGTCCCCCTGTGGTGGGGTTCTTCTTCTCCGGGGTCCCCCTGTGGCAGGGTTATGGCTCTCCAGGGTTCCCAGCGGCAGGTTTTGACTCTCCAGGGCCCCACCTGTGGTGGGGTTCTGGCTTTGCAGAGTCCCCCATGGCAGGGTTCTGGCTCTCCAGGGTCCTCCATGGCAGAGTACTAGCTCTTCAGTCCCCTGTGGCCGGTTCTTGCTTTCCATAGAACTCAAGGGTTTGTTCTGGCTTTCCAGGGTCCTTCCATCTGGTGTCCCAGGTATCGTGCTTTGACTTTCTGGTGTCCAGATTTTAATGATGTTCACCTTACCTTTTTATAATAGGATGTATGGGTAATTTAAAATGTTGTTTGCCTCATAAAACAGTAATTTTTTTCTTTTCATACAATTGTTGTCTGCTTTAAATATTTTAGGGCTATTCTCTGTGCACGGTCCAGTTATTTCTCTGCTATGCTGAGTGGGTGCTGGGTGGAGACCTCACGAGACCTCATTCAGATTCATAAGTAAGTCAGTCTTCAAGGTGTCTTTTTATACTTTTAGATGCAGATTGGTGGATCTTTAAAACCATCCAGTCACTTTTATGGTGTCCGTTAACAGTACAATTCTTTTTTTTTCATCAGATGCCTGATAAAACGCAATTTTTAGGATCAAAAGTAATCAGAAGGTAATCATTAATTGTTCCCATAAACTAGTCGAATAGGTCATTTTCTCTCTTCCAATTCGATCGTAAAATCCAATTTTCGGACCGATTCAATTTTCTGATCCAATTAACCATAGAATCGTTTTGAAAATATTTTTGGCACACACTGTGCAGTTTTCTGTACAATTTAGATTGTAATAATCGAATTGAAAGATTGCATCTGATGAAAAAATTGTACCATTACTCAGGGCTTTGGAGTCGGAGCAATTTTTTAGTACCTGGAGTCGGAGTTGTGGAAAAAAAAATGCACCAACTCTGACTCTTAATAAATTTGAACTGCGAAGAAGTGAAAATAGAATAAAAAAGATAGATGTATAGAAATGGCAGTGCTTAGTCAACACGTTATTTGTGCTGCTGCAATAAAGCAGTCCCCGTATTTTTAAAGTCCGCTATACATATCTGATTGTGACTGCATATCTGATGTGTACACATGAATCTTTTACATATGTTACGGCCAGAACCCGAAGTGTGACCACTTCGCGTTCTGGCCGGCCACTTCGGGTTCTGGCTGGTCAATGTGGCCAATGTTAGAAATGGAATGATTCCTGTTAAGATTAATGTATTTTCTTGGCCGTCTCTGGCCAAATGTAGCAAATGTTAGTTAATTTAATGAAATGAAGCCGGCGGCAATGTAACGGATGAAGCCGCCGGCTTCAGCTCTCTCTCCTGACCTACCCCCACCCCCCACCCCCTGCCTGCTCTCCTCCCCAATACTGGCAGCTGGCGTGTCTCCAAGAGTCGTTCGTCGCAGCAGGCAATCCTGCTGTTCGTCCCTGCAGAGCAGGTGCTGGCAGAAGCAATGTCTGCAGCCTCCCCGCTCTGCTTTCCTGCAGCCACGAACGACTCTCGGGGACACGCGTGTCCCTGCCGGCTGCCCATGGGAGAGAGAGAGGCAGGGGGGAGGAGAGCGAGAGAGCTGAAGCCAGCGGCTTCATCCGTTACATTGCCGCTGGCTTCATTTCATTAAATTGACTAACTTTTGCTACATTTGGCCAGAGACGGCCAAGATAATACATTAATCTTAAAAGGAAACATTCCATTTCTAACATTGGCTTTGCACATTGACCGGCCAGAACGCGTGGCCACACTTGGGGTTCTGGCCGTAAGATAGATAGATAGATAGATATCTCATATCTCCTGTAAGAATATTCGACAGCTACTCTACAGCTATGGCCTAAGTTTAATTAAAATGCATCTCTGCATTGGTTGAACACTCTCTCTGATCTCCCTCAGATCAGGAAAAGATTGGTCTGCATTCCATATCTAAACGTGTATGGTCAGCTTTACCTACCATTGCACCTTGATTTGCTGATACGTCCACCTGCTGACTGTTACTTGATCTGCCCTACAAGAAGGGATTAGATTGTAAACCTCTCTAATGGTGCCCATACATGGTACAATTTTTTTTTTCACCCAATCTTAAAATTTCAATGCAATATAAGGTAACTGCCTAAATTATCCTTTCAGTACATTTACTTAATTTACCCTTATACTACATAGAAATGGTAAGATTGGATGAAAAAAAATTGTATGGGCACTATAAGGAACAGTTTGTGACCAAATTATATATTCTGTTAAGGAGTGCGGCATATGTAAGTGATGTATAAACCTGGTATACAGAAGAACCCTTACTACCTGGGAAGATATGTTCTTGGGGTCTCTTAACCCTTCAACCCCCCCCCCCCCCTTCTCACATTTGGGTGGAGACAACAGACCGCCAATCAGGGCCGGATTACCGACCAGGCAACAAAAGCAGTCACTTGGGGCCCCATTCAGAGTCAAAGGGGCCCCATCAGCACATAAACCAGCCCTCGCCATCCTGTCAGCGGTGGCTGGATGGTATAATGGTTAAAGGGACTCTGAGCAGTGCAGTAACTATGGAAAGATGCATATCATTTTAAAGCTCTCTTTCTTTCTCCTCTTTCCAATGATATATAAACGGCCGCCCTATGCCTTTTAGTTTTCGCTATTTTCGCGATCGAAATCGCGGCCACAGGACGACTTTCTCCAAAGTCGGCAGCTCGATTCAGCACAATGCAATGAAATATAAGGAACCTAGGGGGATAGAATTACAAACATCATGCTTGTAGGTGTGAGGATGTAATTAATTAGTTGTGGGTATCCTTAAAGGCATACCCACAGGCACTGCTCGGAGTCCCTTTAAGGTCTCTGCCTCTGACACAGGAGACCAGGGTTCGAATCTCTGCTCTGCTTGTTCAGTAAGCCAGCACCTATTCAGTTGGAGACCTTAGGCAAGTATCTCTAACACTGCTATTGCCTATAGGGTGCGTCGTAGTGGCTGCAGCTCTGGCACTTTGAGTCCGCCAGGAGAAAAGCACGATATAAATGTTATTTGTCTTGTCTTGTCAAATGCTGCCGTGCGCTGCTGATTGTCTTCAGAGCCAGGCTCTCCTCCTAGGTCCCCCTCCTGCTACTGTGCGTTCTGCCACTGCCCACTCCTCCCTCCCTTCCCACAGAGAACCACAGCTGCAGCAAGAATGATAGCAGCAGATGGCAAACGCTCACTCACCTATCCATGATCCAAGCGATAGAGATCCCGTCATCTGAAACCCATCTGTCTCTTCTACAGTGCAGCCACTCGCTCTGAACTTCCTGATTCTCAGATCAGACAGGAAGTAGGAAGTAGTAATAGTAGTAGTAACAGAGCAGCAGCACTCTAGAGGAGACAGATGGGCTCCGGATGACGGGACCTCTATTGCTTGGATCGCAATAGGTGAATGTGAGTCTGGTGCCGTCATTCTCCCCCGCTGCGGCTGCCTTCTCTGCTGGACTATCGTATTCACTGGGATGAAGGCTGCATGGTGGCTGTCTAGTTTGGGAGGAAATCGGTTGTTCGGAGGTGGGGGTGGTTATGTAATTCTGTCTGGGGAACGGCTTCCGGTTTGGCCGGGGCCAGAGCTTTCTGCTATTGCCAGGCTGGAGATGCTGGGGGAAAGTGCTGCTGCTGTGATATCTGGTGCCCTCTTCACAGGGGTGACCCAGCCATTCATCTCTCACTCTGCATTTTGCCGCTGCTATTCCCTGCATTGTGCACCCACAGAGGAAAGCGGGCTGTTGCCCGTAGCAACCAGTAGCTCGGCTGCCCCGGTGTGTGCGGCATGTTGCTGTGCAGCTGCATCTTCTGATTACGACATGATGGGGGGGCCCAAGCTGCTGTGCAGCTGCATTTTCTTCTATTACGACATGATGGGGCGGCCCAAATCAGTTACTTTGCTTAGGGCCCCATTTAGACTTAATCCGGCTCTGCCGCCAATCACATTTCACTCATTTGTGTCAGTATGAAAATTCCACAAGCTTGGCACAGTTGGTCACTTGATGACCGAAGTTAAAAAGTCAGGGCAAGTGGGCGTAGCATAAAACAGCCAATCAACTTTCAGCCATTCATTTTAAAGGGAGAAATGTAAGCAGCAGCCATTCTTGGACTGTTAATGACAGGGTTCCCAAACTTGGCACAATTGATGACTATAATTAATATTCAGGAAAATTCCCCTATTGAATTTACAAGTGGAATATTTAAATCTCTTCCATTCTTGCACTGTTAAGGGCAGAGGCCTCAAACCTGCTATAGTCGGTCATTGGGTACCTGTGGTTCAAATTTAGAAAAGGGGTGGAGCAACAAACTGCCAATCAGATTTGTCTCTGATAAACTGCTTCCATTCTCACATTATTGATGCCAAGGACCCCAAAGCTCACAAACTTGGTCATTGAGTGACCGTGTGTCAGGGTTAAAAAAAAGTGGCTGGACCGAACCACAACCACATACATACCCGGACTATGAGTCTTCAGCTAATACTAAATAAAGTGTAACATTAGTTTCATGAGGAAGAATTAAGGCTAGTAATTGATTAATCCTGTGTTCCTTTGGAGAGAGCCCACTCTTTGCTCCCTGCTTTGATAACCATTCAGGTAGGATCATACATGCACCGAACACCCCTTTTTTTCATATTGACTTTGACAGGGAAATTTTTCAGATCGCTGCCACTCGTACAGTTTTGAAGCTACACTCCCCATACTCCAACCACATATTGTTAGTCACCCCAAATAAAAATATGTATGGGGGGGGCGCATCCAAAAGTGGGCAGAGCTACCAACGGCCAATGAATATTTAGCAATTTTCTATACGCTACTCCTACCAGAGTTTTAGAAGTACAATTATGAAACTGTGCACACTTGTTGCTTGTGCTCTGTTCAGCAATCTTCCCCCCCCCCCTCCCCGCCCCTATGGCGGCCCCCAAAAACCCCATTTTTTTTCCCATAGACTTTTATTGGAAAATTTGAAACTTTTGCCACTCATACAGCTTTAAAGTTACACTCTCCAAACTTGGGTCACTTAGTCATGGGGTGAAGCTGAAAAATTCTGTCACTTTTTGGGGATCCAAAAGAGTAGGCAGAGCTAAAAAAAACAACAACCCAGATTTTCCCTATTGACTTCAATGAGAAAATGTAAACCGCTGTAATTCTCAGTTTTAAAGCCAGAGTGAGACTAGGGTTAAAATTTGGGAAAGGTGAG
The DNA here is from genome assembly GCF_040937935.1 of Hyperolius riggenbachi. Taxonomy (NCBI): domain Eukaryota; kingdom Metazoa; phylum Chordata; class Amphibia; order Anura; family Hyperoliidae; genus Hyperolius; species Hyperolius riggenbachi. The sequence goes on along the minus strand of NC_090651.1, from coordinate 115,101,235 downwards.
CAGAGCTACACACAGCCAATCAGACACAAAGCCAACATGTGGTTTCTTCAGAAAACGACACCATCCAGTTAATCCTGTGTTCCTTTGGAGAGAGTCCACTCTTTGCTCCCTGCTCTAACCATTCAGATAGGACCACACATGGAATATGGGATAGTGCCTTGGCCCAGGACAGTTTCCATATGTTAATAAAATGTAATTTAAAAAAAGATAAAAAATAAAAAATAAAGCATTATGTAAAGTTCACGTGTACTAAAAGCCAGATTAACTTGTATGGAAAAATGTCTTTTCAAGGCAACTTAAAGGACAACTGTAGTGACAGGGATATGGAGGCTGCCATATTTATTTCCTTTTAAGCAATGCCAGTTGCCTGGCAGCCCTGCTAATCTAGTGATCTAGCCCGGCTGCTGTAGTGTCTGAATAACACCAGAAAAAAGCATGCAGCTAATCTTGTCAGTTCTGACAATAATGTCAGAAACACATGGTCTGATCTACATGCTTGCTCAGGGTCTATGGCTAAAAGTATTAAGGGGCCCATACACTTACACGATTTCCTGCCGATATACAGCAGATTCAATCACTGTGGTTGAATCTGCTGTGAAATCGTTGCGCAAACGCTGATCGATTTCCATCCGAAATCGATCATTCCCGACGATCTGTCCGCGCGGAAAATTTCGCTCAATTGCCGGCGGGTTGGGAGTGCATCGATAGTGATGTTCGAATGTCCGACGACCGACGCTAGCGGCAATACATCACCTGTTCCGCCGGCGTGTGTCACCGCGGTCCCTTCTCTGCACTGGGCTCCGGCTGGCTTCACTTACTTCCTGTCCCGACAGGAAGTTTAAGCAGTAGAGCGCCTTCTACTGTTTAAACTTCCCCCGACAGGAAGTAAAGTAAAGCTGGAGCCCTGAGCGGAGAAGAGACAGCGGAGACCGGGGGATTCACGCCGGCCGGATCAGACAATGTATGCAGGGGGGGAGGGGGCATCGGCAGCGGCAGCTCCACAGAGTGTGAATCGGTTTCATAGTGAAATCGATTCAAAATATGTTTGCAGTGTAGGCCGCCAATAGATCCCTCTTTGATCAGATTCGATCAGAGGGATCTATCTGCTGGTCGATCTGGTGGCAATCGACCAGAGTTTGGCTGCCTTCAGAAACAGAGGATCAGCAGGATAGCCAGGCAACTGATAAGGTGGCCATACACTTATAGATTTGCAACAGATTCAACCACCAGATTTCTGTCAGATGCCTTTCAGGTCGAATCTAACAGGAATGTATCTGATGTGTGCCACACAGTAGGAATCGAATTTCAATAGATTTCAGAATGAAATCTATTGAGATTCGATCGAAATGCAGTGTTGCACCATTCGATCCATTGCAACCCTATGGGCCATCGATCGCCTGCCAGTAGCCGATAGACCCAGATTTTGCCCGAAAATCGATCGATCATGCTTTGCGCTGCATCGATTTTCTAGCTGATTCGATCAAAACCGTCGAATAGGCCGTCAATAGATGGCTAAAATCGACCAGTGTATGGGCCCCTATATTGTTTTCAAAAGGAATTAAATATTGCAGCCTCCATATACCTCTCACTACAGTTGTCCTTTACCCCCTTGCCGAGCAAGTGGATTCCTATTGATCTGCGCTGGGTGGGCTCTTCAGCCCCCAGCACAGATCGTATTGCAGGCAGGGCGATCAGACTCCCCCCCCCCCCCCCCCCCCCCCTTTTTCCCCCACTAGGGGGATGTCCTGCTGGGGGGTCTGATTGCCGCCGCTCTGCTGTGCCTTGCGGGGGGGGGGGGGCTCCTCAAAGCCCCCCTCCGCAGCGCTATTCCCCCTTCCCTCTCCTTCCCTCCCTCTCCCTGGCTCTGTAGGCGGTACAGGACGGCGATACGTCCTGTACCGCCTCTGATAGGCTTCAGCCTATCAGACGGCGGTGATCCCAGGCCTATCAGAGGCCGGGGATCGCCGATCTCCTTTACGGCGCTGCTGCAGTGCCGTGCAGTGTAAACTCCCGGGATTTCTTCCCCGCGTGTTTACATTTCGCCTGCGAGCTGCGATCGGAGGCTCGTCGGCAGTTCACGTAGACACCCTCTGTGAACTGACATGGAACGGCCGTTTCCATGGAAACCCACAGACAACCAGTTTAAGCCAATCTGCGTTAGCTGGTCGTCAAGAGGTTAACTACTTTTGCAACTTGATCTCTAGATAAAATGTCTTTATTTAGGCTGCTTTCACAGTGGGACGTTACAGGTGCACGTTAGTGCAGCCTGTAACGCTCCCCCAACGCACAGCAATGTAAGACAAGTGGGCTGTTCACAGTGCCCACGTTGCGTTACATGTAACGCTGCACGTTGTAGTGCAAGTGCAGCATGCTGTGCGTTCTGCGTTAGACTGTTTGCACATGCTCAGTTGGCGGGGAGATGCCGCTACAGTAGCTGCGCACATGGCTACTTAATATGCACTGCACTGGCGGCTGCTGATTGGCCGGCGGGACCACGTGATGCGGAGTGTCTCGCTCCGCATCACGTGGTCCCGCCGGCCAAGCGGCGCCACTCTGGGAGACCTTATGCAGATTGAGCCGCCTAACGCGGCTCACTCTAACGTCCTCTCCCGCACCACCATGCGTTGCGTTAGGGGCACATTATGCGACCATAATGTCCCCTAAAACGCAACGTCTTAGTGTGTAAGTAGCCTTATTCTAGTACATTGTGTTTTAGCTGCATTAATATTTTTGTAATACTGTACAGTGAGGCTATTTCATAAGGACATTTTAATTTGTATGAAGCCCTCCTGTAAGAAGGCAAGATGGCAGCTGTGTCATTTTGCTGACAAAACATGAAATGTGCGAACCTTCTATGAAAGCGGCATAGAACATGTCCTCCTGGTGTTAGCTTTTGTGCCAGTGAAGTGCATTTTAATGAACTGATGTACAAGGCTAACATCTCTATATTAAAGTGGAATAAAACTCTGACGTAGCATTCAATAAAAATGTGTTTTCCAATAAAACTGTGTTTACCTACTTTTTGTTACCCATACAGTTATCATGTTTGCTTTTGTGCACAAGTAATGTTGTCTGTTTACAAATTAAAAGTTCTCAAAGTACAGTTTATCTGTCTTGAAAGCTGCCATCGAATTTTTTTGCATAGCTGCCGTATTTATATATTAAAATCCATTTAGTGATCATTTCAAAGCTCTCTACCACTACAATTTTTTTTTGTGGCAGTAGATTTTATGCTGTAAATAATCAGTTTAAGCAAAGAAGAAATGCAGAGTTTCATACCATTTAACCACTTCTCTTCTGATGTTGGAATATGTTTATTTTCCAGTGTGAAACAATCAGATATGACAGTTGTCATGCATTTTATTTATGGAGGGATTGTGGATCTTCCTAAAAGCACTGATGCAGGGTAAGTCATTTCTTTATATCAGCTGTGTAAGGGCACTTATGTAATCAGAATGAGCGGAATGCCCATAAGGTGCAGTACCGTTTACTAAAACCAACTGTGACTTTCATTTCCCAAGGTCTGCAGGTTAAAGGACATCTGAAATGAGAGGTATATAGAAGCTGCCATATTTCTTTTCTTTTCAACAATACTGGTTGCCTGGCATCCTGTTAATCTTTTCATGCATCAGTAGTGCCTGAATCACACACCTGAAACAAGCATGCAGCAAAAGCAGTCAAACAACTGATTTGCATCATTTGTTCAGGGTCTGTGACTAAAAGTATTAGAAGTAGAGGAACATCCAGGCAATGTGCATTGTTTAAAAGGAAAGTAGTATGGCAGCCTTCATATTCCTCTCAGGTGTTTAAAAGAGGCTTTCACATTCCACTATGCGACAGTCCCAGGACTTACCGGTACTCCTACAGGTTTGAAGGTAGTTGCTCTTCCACTACACACTAGAGTTCTTTGCTTGCAGAGTACCCTTGATGTCAAGAATTATTTGGGCTAGTAATGTTAAGAATGTAGGAAGTGCAAACCAGGCGGGGTCCTGGGCACTCACATTGACGAGGAACACACTCTGCATTCTACACTGTGTGTGTGTGTGTGTGTGGGGGGGGGGTTGTCAGGAGCGGTGCAGACAGCCCACAAACTGCTCTCCCACCACTAGGGAGATCACTCACAAAACCTCCCCCCACATGCAGGCATATAAAGGTAAGGGATAACTTCCAAGCAGCACCTACCTTTTTGAATAGTCCGCAGAAGCTAGTCAGCAATTTGAAGACACAGTATGTGCATTCAAACTGCAGTACCAATTTATGCAAGGTCTGAACTGACCCCACTATCGCCTCATATTTTAAGGGAGACCCTCAACTACACTTGCTAGGTGGAATTCTTGTAATGAATGAAAACAACTTTGCAAAATTGTACCTTCAGTTGCTCTATCTGCATTATTTGCATTCCACTGCCCTAATGGAGGATATTCGCTTCCAAACTCCAAAATGCTTTACATGCAAAGACATGCCGTACTAGACCCTTTCACCGTGATGAGGTCCCTGCACGTCGAAAAGGGCCCTACCACTAATATGTGGCTTGAAAGCCAACTTGCCTGTGGGATTTCAAAAATACGAGTGCAGAGGTTTAAGATGGTGGAAACCCCCATTTGCCAGCTCAGCAGTCCTGAGTTCTACCAGCTTCCCTTTTTGTTTTTTTTGTTTTTTTTGGGGGGGGGGGGAGGGTGTTACACTATATATATTTTTTTTTTTTTTCTAGCTTGTTTATTTACGTTTAATAAATTGTAAAACAACTGAACTTCCTTTAGTTACATTTCTTATTAAAGAACACTGTGCAGGTTGTGCTGCAGAAAAGTCACACCATGTGTTACTTTCATACAGTGAAAGTGCACTTTTATCCAGTGAGCGCACTCAGTGTGTGAATTATGAAAAGTGGCCAGCCGACCGTAGAATGATCTCACCTCGGTGTAGTGCTGGTTAGCCCGTATGGGTGTACCAGCTTGCAGGCTTTGTCCCTTTTTGAGCCAGGGACCAGGCTAGTGGCAGTCTGGATTCCTTTGTTCCTCTCCTCTCGCAGCTGTGGATAGCACCACTTGCCATGCAATTACCAGCATTCTGCACTATGCTCAATGGCCATGGCAGAGTGCATGTACCGCTTGCGCTGGAAGGTGGAAGACAGCTTGCACACTGATCCCTCCACAAAAGGGAATATACTCATACAATTATCGCCCGCCATGGCCATTGAGCACCTGCATAGTGCAGAACGCTGGTGACTGCAAGACGAGTGCTGCTATCCACAGCTGCGAGAGGAGAGGAACGAAGGAATCCTGACTGCCACTAGCCTGGTCTCTGGCTCAAAGGGACAAAGCCTGCGATCTGGTACACCCATACGGGCTAACCAGCACTACACCGAGGTGAGATCATTCTATAGTCGGCTGGCCACTTTTCATAATTCACACACTGAGTGCGCTTCCTCCTACTTTTGTCTTCATATATCCTAGCCGTCCTGCACGGAAATTGAGAGCTGCACCAACTATACACAGTACAACTATGATCACTCCTCCGGATCTTCCGGAAGTTCATTCTACTTTGCTACTTTTATCCAGTGAAGCATACAGCACAATAAAAACATGCTTCACTGCCACTGTAAAAGCGTGCTTAACACAGTTAATGCACAGCATGCCACTATAAATGCATGCTTTAAACAGAACTGTAGACTAGATTGGATGGCTTTTATAAAGAGATTCCACTATCTGCATGGAGTTTGTGGTCTCCCTGTGTTTGCTCTGAGCACTCAGTTTACCTCCCACATTCCAAATAATACAGATAATTGAATTGGCTTTACACAGATTGGCCTAATGCTGGGCATACACGGCGCGATAATGGGCCGGTATCGAGCCAGCGGGTCCCTGCGCATCAATCCCCGCTCGTCCCCGCCGGCGCTCCTTATCAGCCGCTCTATTGTCCGCCAGCTGGGATCGACTGGGCGGGGATTGAGCGGGTTCATCGGACCTGCTGAATATTATCAGCTCCCGGCATCAGCTGCTCGATACACGGTACAGAAACGTACCATGTACCCCCAACATTAGACTATTATAGTGATCTATGAGTATGGTAGGGATTAGATTGTGAGCCCCTATGAGTGTCAGCTAGTGACAAGACTGTATAGGATGAAAAGCCTTGCAAAAGATGTTAGCGATATATAAACACTAAATACAGTAGAATCTCATAGTAAACCTCTGGATCTAGTAAACTCCTTCCCTAGGTCCCAGCAAATGTCTGTATAAATATCCAATGTATGACCAATTCTGATATAGTAAACTTTTGATATAACAAACTACTTTTCCTGGTCCCTTGAAGTTTACTATAATGGGATTTTACTGTAAATGCTTAAAAACCCAATAACAAGAGTTTCTTTTAAAATCACAGCACAGCATGCACTTAAATACTTATTGCACATTGCATATAATACATTAGACCCAAAATACAGCGTTTTTTTTGTTGTTTTTTTTTTAATGCGGTGTTGTCCCTACTCTAATATACACACATCAGGAGGAATGTATGATGTTGAGAGCGGTATGAAGTAAAATTGCTGCTAGTCAATTTTATAACCACAGTTAAACAATCATGTGAAGCAATAAAAGGGGAAGTGCACACTCCATTTCAATAAGACATAATAAAAAGGCATCTCCGTGGAGTGTTCTCACCTCTCAGTGGCTGACTTGCCCATATGGATTGGACAGTGATGAGGCTTTCATCCCTCCAACAGCCGTGGGACGCAGGCTATGGATGTCACCTTCCTCCGCAAAGTGTCTCCTTAGGTCCACAGGATACTCCGTACTCCACAAATAGCTCCGTGCTGATCCTCCTAAATAGGATGGCCGGGCTGGATTGTACTTGTAGTCCTCCCAATATGGGGGTGGATTGATGTAAGGTGTGAGGAGTATAGGAATGGAGAGTAAAGGAGGAGGCAGAATGCAGAGCAACTCAGCTAACTATGCGCCCAGTGTCCCTGAACATCAGTCACATTAGCCGCCTCACTTGTGGTATAGTGAGAGCGGCGTTCTGGCCGACTGGGAACACCTGCGCAGCTTTACTGTTGTTGTTGAAAGTGGAAGAGGGGGAAGGCCACGCAAGGAGATGTAGTCAAAGAGCTGGCGCGCTAGCAGGGAGGACACTCAGCGCTGCGGTGGCTAGTGGCTTAAGCTGTCCCACAGATAGGTGCTCTGCATTTGTGTTCCAGCAAGGAGCAGATAGAATAGATCAAGCCACTCGCTATAAGTTGTAACACTGAGCGGCCAGAATTGTAGAGAAGAGTGTGCAGCAGGCTTGCGTGCATTAAGTTTTATTATATCAGTTTACTATACCAGGCATTGCTCCCATAGACTTTATAATGGAGATTGGCCGGGACCTGGAGAGGTAGTTTACTATAACTAAATGTTTACTATATCACAGTTTTTATTATAATGGGATTATACTGTTTTACAATAAAACAATAACCTAACCTTGTAATGTAACAAAAAATATTGTTTATCTACATAACGGGCACTGCTATAAAATCACTTTAATGAGCCATTTTGGAATTGTTAAGAGAATTTATCCATTTCTTATGCATTCATTTAATTTTAATGTAAATTTTAAGAGCGTCCACTGGATGAAGCCCAGAATGTTCAAACAAACCAGACCGGTGGCCGGCAGCCAAGCTTAGCAACCAGGCATCTATTAATGGAGTATTACTAATAAGAGGGAAGCTACCCAAAGCAAATATACATTAGTTTTCAAAATCATTACTGAAAACTGGGATGACACGACCACCCTAATCATTATCATTATTATCAAGCAATAACCAGCTATCTAGAAGTAGTTCTCTACTAAATTGAGAAATCTAAGTAAATGACCTCTTTATAATAAAGATGTTCCATTAGCATGCAAAAGGCACCAGGACCTGATGGCTTTTGTGAGATTTATGATGAAAAAAATTGCAGAGTTCAAGAAATACATAAAACCATTCTTTAACTGTACCACATGTGGTCATACTGAAGCCACAAAGATGTCCCCTGTCCAAGTGCTACTCGTGCTTCAGTGTAGGCCATAAGCTTTTTACACCTATCTCAGCAGTTAGACTGAATATTGTTCTTTATCTACTGTTATCCATACAGGCAAGGTAGGACAGCTTTTTGATGCCCAAATTTTGGATGTAAATTGGGAGGGGTTGATAATATACCGTGGGTGACGTTTGCAGGGCTGGCGTTTGAGCGTACTGCATCATCTGCATCTACTTGTCCTCGCCCCAGCTTGCTTCCACGCATCTACACGGTAACTTCTAAACTAGCCACTAGCAGTCACATGACGTTGAGCTTGGAGCTCTATCAAACAATTCAGAAGCTGCTGGGGAGTTATGGGAACTGGATCAAGGACTGTAGCATGCTTCAAATCGCACTCCGCATCTGCCAGTACATTCTAATGCACGCTCTGCAAGGGGGGGCTTCAGCAGCACGTTGTGAGATCATTCTTTCGTCGGTTATAGCTTTGGCCAATTTTTAGTCCAAAAGTAGGGGAGTAGGCTTATGCGTGGGACTCCATATCCATGTGTGTCTATACGGTATCCGCTAAGACAGATCATGTAAGGAAAACTTCTTTTTTTATGTAGTATGCAATATTCCAGTCCAGTATAAAAAAAAAAACTTATTCCCCCTTATCTCACGACTGTAATTTGATCTCTCAGCCATGTCAGCTCGGGAATCTTTTCTGCCACTGCAGAGCAGCTAATTGGTAAATACAGGATGTTAACAATATAGTATTTGCTTCCGTGAAAGTGGGAAGTAGACACACTACAGATTTATTGCGGCATTTGAATCAGCTGTAACAAATAATTTTTTTCTTTAAAGGTTATTATACTGTTGCGTCTCTTTTAGAGCAGAGAGGAAGAGTTCAGGTCCACGGTTTATGTGATGTAATATAGGGGTGGCTGGATAGTGCTCTGGGTAAGGGCTCTGCCTCTGACACAGGCAACCAGGGTTCTAATTTTGGCTCGTCCTGTTCAGTTAGTCAGCACCTATTCAGTAGGAGACCTTGGGCAAGACTCCCTAACACTGCTACTGACCGTGCCCTTAGGGCTGGTTCACACTGCAAGAGCTTTTTGCTAATTTAAAAGCTTTAAAAAATAGCTCTTGTTAATGTTATGTGTGTGTGTTCTCACTTAGGTGATGTGATTTTATCTTATTTATTTATTTTTAAAATCACACATAGCGTTGCATTAGCAAGAGCTTTTCAAATCACTTGCGCTTAAAAAGGGCTGGTAGAGTCAACCAGCCTTAAGTGGCTGCAGCTTTGGTGCTTTGAGTCCGCCAGGAGAACGTCTCAATATAATTTTTTTTGGTTTAGTGTAAGAAGGATGAATGCTTTATTGCTGATCTATATTCTTCTCTCTTCTTATTGACCGTAATCTAACATTTTAACTATGCTTTAATTTCGCTTGCAGCCAGATTCTTTCTATTGCTGACATGTATGGGATGGAAGGGCTGAGAGAAGTTGCTATCCATGTTTTGAAAAGAGACTACTGCAAATTCTTTATGAAGGTACAACTTGTGCTTTGAATTAAGGCAAACTATTAATTATTTGAAAGTGACATTAGCCCTCCCCTCCCTTTTTGCTGTGCGTCTTTACAGCTTTCCTTAAGGGTACCATCATCATCATCATGTGAACAACTACAGGATATACATTACTCTTCAGAGTGGGTCCTTCACCTCTACAAGACCACTTATGCCCCAGCTCAGCAGCCACCAATTAGACGCCACCGAGCTGGGAGCGGGCTGTAGCAATGCAGATAGGTGTAGACAGAGCCTCGGCGGCCATTTTAGAAAAAAATCGCTAAGGTTCATTCTCCGAGAGGGTGAAGCGATCACCTTCCTGGAGGAAGGAGTATTTAACCCCCATGACACACCCCCTACGCCAAGTCGGGACATTTTTAGCTAAGGTACTTTAGAGGCTAACTAAGTCTAGCTAAAAGTAGCCATGCAACATACAACTTTTTGAAAAAAATTTTGTTTGTCGGTTTTTAAATTTGAGAATTGGCTATTGATTTTTCTGATTGATTGTAACTTTTGAAACATCTGATCAATGTCTTGCACACGTTACATTTCTCCCCGATTTATGGGGAAAAAAATGTAAAACTCTGAAAAAAATTGCTTTGGTCCATAAATTAATTGACAATCTATCCTACACCAATCAATCTTCTTAAAAGATTGATCAGAATTTTTCACTATTCCCTACTGGAATTTTGATCACATTTTTTGCTTGAAAAAGAAATAACTTTACATTTTTCTGTACAACTGATAATTTTTATCAGAAAACAGGAAAATCGAATCTTTTTATTGTATTGTGTGTGGCTACCTTAACACTCTCACTAGAGATTTATCGTCCTGCCATCGCCCAGATGTGCTTTGCACAGGTTAAAGCACCTTCCACAGACATTCCTAATGTCTCTCACCACTATAGAAAGGGGTCGATTTGTGACTAAAGGGCTGATGCACGAAGCTGCGCTACTGTAGCAGCGCAGGTTACGAAATCAACACAGGTAGGAGTGCACGCTACAAACACTACTGCGGATAGCGTGTGCTCCTATGTTACCTGCGCTGCTTTCAAGTACCTGGTGCTCCTTTGATCTGCCGAGAGATGTGAAGAACCCGTGATCCATTACTATGCGCTGATTAAGTACCGCAGTTGCGTTCTTTCACATCTCGCAGCAGATCAAAGGAGTGCCGGTACTTGAAAGTAGCGTGGGTAACATAGGAGCGCATGCTACGTGCACTGCCGTGCGTAGCGTGCGCATGTTGATTTCTTAACTCGCGCTGCTGATTTTAACTCTTTCTGCTATAGCAGCGCAGCTTAGTACATCAACCTCCAATTGTGCGAATGAATTTACTTGTCCCTGATTAACCCATTATTTTTTCATATTTATCTTGTGACTGGAAAGGGGTGCTTAGCCAGAGGTGATTCTATAAAATGTTTTATTAGGAGGAAAGAGAGTCATGGGCAAAGTACAACCTGCTGCTGTATCAGGCCTGTTTTAGTATTCTTTAATCTGGCCCGCCGATACAAGGGCAGGATTTACAGCTGCTGTGCATTCTTTCCTCTTTTCTCCCTCCTGCCACCTCTTCACTCCCTCTTTTATGCAAAGTCACAAGCAGACTGTAAATGCGGTACCTCAACTGCACTTGGTGCCGATCTGCCTGCAGCTGTGTGTCCAGTGCCCCATCTCCATGACTACAGCCAGTACGTGCCAGCTGGTCACATGAAAAGTGACCAAGCTGTGGCCATAGTGAGAGCGCTGGTTGCACTGCTGAAGGGAGAGCGGTTCTGGAAGCTGAGAGCAGGCAAGGAACAACTGCATAGAGATGGGAGAGTCATATTCTACCTATACCGGGGAGGGGGCTGCCTAATACTGGGGGCACACCTGGCAACCTTAACTGGGGAGGGGGCTGCCTAATACCATGCTGCCAACTGTCCCTCTTTTGTGGGGACAGTCCCTCTTTGGGAGCCCTGTCTCTCTTTCCTCCTCATTTGTCCCTCTTTCAGGACTTTGTCCCTCTTTCTATGTAAATATACAGTATGTATTTCTGTACTTAAAAAAAACTTTATTCCCATGCTTTAAATTGATATATTACTAATTTTAAAATGTTAATACGAAGGAAAATTAACCAGGATAGAGAGGACCAGTGTGGTTTGAATTATAAAACATATTTTTCTTATGAACTCTTTATGGTATGCGTGACTAGGGTTGTGATGGGGGCGTGATCAGGGGTGTGGCTTAAGTGTCCCTCTTTCTCATCTCAAAAAGTTGGGAAGTATGCTAATACTGGGGGCACACCTGGCTACCTACACTGAGGATGGGGCTGCCTAGTACTGGAGGCACATCTGGCTACCTACAGTGGTGAAGGGGCTGCCCAATACTGGGGAAACACCTTGCTACCTACACTGGGGAGAGGGCTGCCTAATACTGGGGGCAAACCTGGCTACCTACACTTGGGAGGGGGCTGCCTAATACTGGGGGCACACGTGGCTACCTACATTGTGGAGGGGGCTGCCTAGTACTGGAAGCACAACTGGCTACCTAAACTTGGGAGGGAGCTGCCTAATACTGGGGGCACACCTGGCTACTTATACTGGGGGCACACCTGACTACTTTATACTGGGGAAGGGGCTGCCTAATACTGGGGGCACACCTGGTTACCTAAACTGAGGTGGGTGCTGCCTAATACTGGAGGCATATCTTGCTATCTATACCAGGGAGCAAACCTGGCTCATTGGCTACCTGACCTCAGGCCCAAACTAAGGCCACATACACACATCAGACCATAGTCTTTTGAAAATGAAAGATCACAGACCAATTTTACCCCCTTCCATGTAGTATGAGAGCCATACCTACACAGTCTATTCTATGGAGCTGAACTCCCCCTCAGACAGAAATCTTTGCAAGAAGCTGCACACAAAGATGCTGTAGACATTCAAAAGATCAGTATCTGCAAAAGATCTGTTCCTGCAAAAGATCCGTTCCTTCAAAATGCATTCATAGTCTATGATATCTGCAGATCCCCATACACACCTTGTTTAACAGACATTCATCTGCAGATCAGATCCACCAGGATGGATTTTCAGATCTGCAGATGATTGTCTGATCTGCAGATGAATGTCAATTAAACAAGGTGTGTATGATGATCTGCAGATATCATAGACTATGAATGCAATTTGCAGGAACAGATCTTTTGCAGATACTGATCTTTTGTGTCTGTACAGCATCTGTGTGTGCAGCATCTTGCAAAGATTTTGTTCTGATGGGGAGTTCAGCTCCATAGACTAGACTGTGTAGGTATGGCTCTCATACTACATGGAAGGGGGTAAAATTGGTCTGTGAGCTTTCATTTTCCAAAGACTATGGTCTGATGTGTGTATGAGCCTTAAGACTAGGGGCACATTTGGCTTCCAGTAAAAGGGAGGGGCACTTTGGCTACCTATACTGCTCCAACCCCTTTGTCAAATTTAATTTAAGACCCTTTTGGGGCCTACAAGTTAGTTTGTCCTCCCCGATCTATGTTGTTGTTTTGTTGTATCGCCTCAGAAGACATTTTAAGGCCACACTTGCTACATGACAGAATTGTTTATCTATGGCAACAAAAATAGGATATTCTTATATTCCACATGGCAGGTATAAAATGCAATAGTCTATTAGAAATTGATATTGCTTCTGCCCAAAATTGCCTTCTTTTCAAGATTTTACTCAGAATGCTCCCTAAAAAGTCCTTTTTACTCCTCCTTGTTTGAACCTGTTTCATCTTTCAATATTGGTTGAGGTATATATATATTTTCTTTCTTTTTTTTTTTTTTTTTTGCACCGTTTTACAGAGCTATTTTGGGTGATTTAAGTGTGCTTTGTGATGCAACTGTAATGACATTTTGTATGGGGATCGCAATTTCCGCTTTTTTTTTATTTATTTTTTACTTTGTTTCTCCATATTAAAATTGCTGCAAAATCGCTGCAAAATAGTGATTTTCCTATTCCGATCCTATACTTTGTATTGGATTGCAGTCATTCTAAAACTGCTGCAGGACTCGCAGTTGCGATTTGGGGAAATAAGTCACTTTTGTGGACCCACTTGCATTCATTTTCACTGGCCTAGCACTTTTGGAATCGCTGGTGACTCTAAACCGCAGCTGAACACTCTCCTGTGAGTCTGGCCCTTACATCCTGCATAGTGTGATTGAGGCCTTAGTGGCTGTGTGCTTGTTCCAAACTTGTGAGGTGGTAAACAGTAAAGTAAAGACAGCCCTGAAGCTGGTAGACTCCCATTGTTTCTGCTGTAATAGTGTGTAAAGATGGAGCTGGCATCTGCATGGTCTGATCTTTGCCCGTCTAGTAAACATCACCGTAGGAGTGTCAGCCTTTTCAAACTATAGATGGCCTTTTGTTTCTTCCTGACAATAATTCTGTTTCTGAAATAAAACTTGTGGGATGAGATTCTTCACACAAACCCTTGGTGAACCAGTCCGGGGAACAAAACACTTACTGCAGATAATCTAAAGTATTGATTTTTGCTGTTTTCTATTTCATGAACATCTACAGAAGAAATAATAGAGGATATGATTGATGTATTTGTAGTGTCTGTATCAAGGAATCGTCCATTTTCTTCTCTTGCAGCCTGTAGTGGGGATGCAGCAGTCTGTGTTGGAATGCCTCTCTATTGCTTATACTGTGGGGGATGAGCCATTATACACCTCATGTATGAGGTAAGTACACATACCATTTACATATGTTTAGCATTACGTTTATGGCTGTGTTTGCATCTTGCTTTTGCGGTTTTGTATGCTCCTAGCAATGAATACAGAGTCTAGTTCTAATGATAGAAGAAAGCGTGTAAAGCTATTGTGAAAATCAGCCACCATGTGTGGTTTTTTTTTTTTTTTTTTTTTTTTTTTTTTACTTGGATTATTTGTATGGATAAAAGGCAAGTTGTAGTTGTTCTGTAACTGCACATGAGTATTCTTTGCAAACTAATGCATTAATTTAAGGCCCGTTTCCACTACAAGCAAATACCGCTTGTATTCTTTTTTAATTTTGCATTGTTTTTCTTATACTCTGGTATTGTTCATTTTGGATTCCGCCCCAGCCAGATTTATGTTGGTGTTACCCCTGTTGTGGTGTGGACAGTTTAGAAGTGTCAGTGCCTTTTTGTAGTTCAGCTTAGTTCAGGCCACATTCACACCTGGAGCTTTCTGGCAACGTTTTGCACTGTGCTTACTGCCGGCGATCAGCAAAGCGCTGTAACACATGTAATCCTCTGTGATTACTCACACAATTGCAATTTCCTCCAATTGCATACATGATGCATGCAGCATTTTCCAGGCAACTACAATTAAATTCCCATTCACTGAAATGAATGAGATGAATGAGAATTGCAAAACACAGTTGTGGCAAAATCGCAGAACTTCGCAATGCAAAATTGTGAACACAATTGCCAGGCTATTCTGATCGTCTTTTTTGCAATTCCCTTTCTGGACTGGGCTCTTAGGACTTACCGGTAGGTCGCCAACAACCAGCAGCAAAAATCAGCTGACCTGCTTTGATATCTTGATGTTCCAATAAAGCAAAGTGGTTTTAGGCATTTTGTGGATCTCTCCTTCTTCCCTCCCTTTTTTTTTTTTTTTTTTTTTTTTTTTTTTATTAATTTTGGTATATTGTGGAAAACTTCTGCTTTCTGCAGAGGTAGGGTTTTGGTTTTTTTTTTGGTTTTTACAGCTTTTACTGACTAGTATTTTACTTTTTTTTTTTTTTTTTTTGGCAAGTTGGTTTAGTTATTTTGTGGATCTGTCTCCTAAAAACCACAAGTTCTTTTTTTTAAAAAAAAAAATACATTTTCGGTCCGTTCGTATCGGTTGGAATTTTTTTTCCTTTTACATGGCATTGATAAAGACCATGTTTGAAAAGTGACATTACCAGCCATGTGGTGATTTCTGCAGCCCTTGTCTGGAGCATGAAGCTCTATAGTGATGGCTGGGAGTCACTTGGTAAATTCCTGATGTGCCATCTAGGGTGTTGGGCACTTTTTCTTTCATTTATGCACAATCCAATATCTTTTTCCTAATTGAGGAACAGGTCTGCCTGTAGAGCATTAATAAATCAGACCCGTGGATTATTTGCTTGATTTTATTTATTTATTTTTAAACCTTCTCTGCTTTTTTTAGGTGGATGGAGAAGTATTTTGTGAAAAGTTGGTCTGAAAGAAGTTTTGCCAGCTTGCCCACAGATCTACAGAGGCGCTGTCTTTCTGCCTTGCTTCAGTCACTTGTAAGTATAAATGAGTTCATTATTTCTTGCAGGGCTGTGGAGTCGGTCCAAAAATCCACCGACTCCGACTCCTCAGTTTAGGATTCCACCGACTCCACGACTCCGACTCCTCTAATTTGCATATTACAATTTTGTTGATTAAAAGTATGTAACATGAAATTCGTCTCTTAACTGCCAACGCTTAGGAATTTTACAAAACAACTGAAGTGAGAAGGATATGTAGACTACTATATTTATTCCCTTTAGACTAAAACTAGTCCTTGGTAAGAGTACTTGTAAAAAGGTACAAACCGGAACAAAGAGCATCTATCAGGCCCTAGGCAATGTAAGTGTGGGTACATGTAAGAATGATGTGCAGGTACTCTGCAGGGGAAGGAGGAAATTGTAAACAGACAACACCTCTGTGTTCAATGTGCGCAGCATTCTCAGTGGATTCCCTGCAGCTCTGTGGGGAGTGCATATGTAGAGTATAGTACTACTGTGTAACAAAGTAAACCTGAGACAGATGAAATTAAAGTTTTATACATACCTGGGGCCTCCTCCAGCCGCCTTCAGGATAATCAGTCCCTCGTCCTCCTCCACCACCTGGATCTTCTGCTATGAGTCCAGGTACTTGAGCCAGTCAGGCGTAGTGCGCATGCACACACTCTGCCGCCAGGAGCATACTACACCTGTGCAGCAGTATTGCGCAGGTGCAGAATGTTCCTGGCTGTGGGAGCGGCATGCGGCCGGACAGCGCTGACTGGCTGAATTACCAGGACTCATAGCAGAAGATCCGGGTGGTGGAGGACAGTGAGGGACTGATTAGCCTGAAGGGGGCTGGAGGAAGCCCCAGGTATGTATAAAACTTTACTTTTCATCCGTCTCAGTTACCCTTTAATTTGTAGTCACCAAACCAAAATTTTAATAACATATCAAATTATTTGATTTCATCAGCAAAGGGAGTGCATACATTTGCATAAATCAGCATCAATGCAGAATTATTTCCATCTCGTTGACCATCTCTACTAGTGACACAGCTACACATCAGGCTTTATTCTTACAGCATAGATGTTATTTAGTATATATAAGACGTTCCTGTGTACACATCATATATACAGTCACAATCAGATATGTATATCTGTCCTTAAAAATACGGGGACTGCTTTTTTTGAAGCAGTGCAAGTAACTAATTTTGATTGGTTTATTTCATTTTTGTGGACTAAGCACAGCTATTACTGTATATATACTGTATATATATATATATATATATATATACATTATTTTTAATGACTATTATCTGAGAAATAGAACATTTTATCATATTTTCTATTTTAATTACAGTTACAAATTCATTAGGAGTCGGAGTCGGTGCATTTTTTCCCGACTCCAGGCACCCAAAATTGCCTGACTTCACGACTCCGACTCCATGACTCCGACTCCGACTCCACAGCCCTGATTTCTTGGTTCCCCCAGTATCTGGTAACGCATGTACCAGCCAGGCATTATTGTTATTGCACTGGTGAACAGAGGTTTTTATCCACCTCCTTAAAGAGAATCTGTACTCTAATATTCTTACAATAAAAAGCATACCATTTTATTCCTTATTCTCTCCTGTGCCCCTCTGTGCTGTTTCTGCCACTTTCTGCTGCAATCCTGGTTTGTAATGAACAGTTTTAGGCAGTGTTTACAAACAAAAGACTGGCTTCTAACCACAGTATCATAGGCTGAGAACTAGCTTACTGTGTGACTCATGCAGAGCTTGGAGGGTGTGTGTAAAGCTTCTGCCAATGACAAGCAGTGCTGCACATTCCACACATTCCAGCCTCCGCCCGATAGACATGACAGAGGAAAGGAGATAAGATTTATTACAGAGACAGTGCAAGTAGGAAAGGCTGCAGTAAGACAGACCACATTAGAACAGGTATAGGAACTTATAGAATAGAAGAAATAAGGCTTAAAATTTTGTTACAGAGTCTCTTTAAAGGAAACCAGAAATGAAAAAAACAAGCCCTATGGGGTACTTGCCTCAGTAGGGGAGAAGCCTCTAGATCCTAATGAGGCTTTCCCCATCCTCTGTAGCCTTGGGCATCCAGTGCTGGAATGCCCTCAAATGTCACAGTAAATATTTACCTACTGCGATCCAGCGCAGTAGCCGAGCCCGATCTGGTCCGCTGTACTGCGCAGGCAACTCACGCCTGCGCAGTAGAGTGGACTCGATCAGGCTCTGCTATTTCCACCGGAGCCCATCGAAAAGCCTCTACTGCACCAGCGCTGGAGCGAGGGAAGATAAATATTGGCGCGCACTGCTGCGTCTGTGTAGTGCTTATCAGTGCTTGTTGGGGGAATTTTCAGAGAGCAAGCACTTGTTCTTCAAGGCTACAGAGGACAGGGGAAGCCTCATTAGGATCATAAGGCTTCCCCCTCCCGAGGTAAGTACCCCAAAGGGGCTGGTTTTGTTTTTTTGTTACAGGTGTACTTTAAGATGAGGGATTATAACATTAAATTGAACACCGTCTCACTCCATCCTATCTTTCTAAACTTTCCCCCTCTGCCTCCACTATGCCCAAAGTGCTCCGCCCCTAACCCTTCCTTCTTACAACCCTTCCTGTTGCTGACTTTAGAAACAAATAGTCAAGTTCTTGGAGGATGCCATGGGCTGTTTTAAATATTACTTAAGAAGTCATTCCCCAATCTGATACAACTTTTATTAAAAATACCCTTTTTCGCTGCTAAACAATGCATAGCCGTTACGTGGTTGTCCCCAATTTGTCCTATCTTGGAGGACTGGAAGTCAAAGGTGAGAAGAAATTATTTATTTATAAAGCGCCAACATATTCCGTGGCGCTGTACAATGTAAGAAAACAAACAAGGGATACATAATGATACAGACAATGATATACGGTGGGTTGCAAAAGTATTTGGCCCAATTGAAGTTTTCGACATTTTGTCATATTACTGCCACAAACATGAATCAATTTTATTGGAATTCCGCATGAAAGACCAACACAAAGTGGTGTACACATGAGAAGTGGAACAAAAATCATACATGATTCCAAACATTTTTTGCAAATAAATAACTGCAAAGTGGTGTGTGCATAATTATTCAGCTCCCTTTGATCTAAGTGCAGTCAGTTGCCTATAGACATTACCTGATGAGTGCTAATGACTAAATAGAGTGCGCCTGTGTGTAATCTAATGTCAGTACAAATACAGCTGCTCTGTGAGGGCCTCAGAGGTTGTCTAAGAGAATATTGGGAGCAACGACACAGTGAAGTCCAAAGAACACACAAGACAGGTCAGGGATCAAGTTTTTGAGAAATTTAAAGCAGGCTTAGGCTACAAAAAGATTTCAAAAGCCTTGAACATCCCAAGGAGTACTGTTCAAGCGATCATTCAGAAATGGACCAGGCCATTCACCTAAACTCACAGGCCGAACAAGGAGAGCGCTGATCAGAAATGCAGTCAAGAGGCCCATGGTGACTCTGGACGAGCTGCAGAGACCTACAGCTCAGGTGGGAGACTGTCCATAGGACAACTATTAGTCATGCACTGTACAAAGTTGGCCTTTATGGAAGAGTGGCAAGAAGAAAGGCATTGTTAACAGAAAGCATAAGAAGTCCCGTTTGCAGTTTGCCACAAGCCATGTGGGGGACACAGCAACCATGTGGAAGAAGGTGCTCTGGTCAGTTGAGACAAAAATCGAACTTTTTGGCCAAAATGCAAAACGCTATGTGTGGCAGAAAACTAACACTGCACATCACTCTGAACACACCATCCCCACTGTCAAATATGGTGGTGGCAGCATCATGCTCGGGGGGTGCATCTCTTCAGCAGGGACAGGGAAGCTGGTCAGAGTTGATGGGAAGATGGATGGAGCCAAATACAGGGCAAACTTGGAAGAAAACCTCTTGGAGACTTCAAAAGACTTGGGCGGAGGTTCACCTTCCAGCAGGACAATGACCCTAAACATAAAGCCAGGGCAACAGTGGAATGGTTTAAAACAAAACCTATCCATGTGTTAGAATGGCCCAGTCAAAGTCCAGACCTAAATCCAATCGAGAATCTGTGGCAAGATCTGAAAACTGCTGTTCACAAACGCTGTCCATCTAATCTGACTGAGCTGGATCTGTTTTGCAAAGAAGAATGGGCAAGGATTTCAGTCTCTAGATGTGCAAAGCTGGTAGAGACATACCCTAAAAGACTGGCAGCTGTAATTGCAGCAAAAGGTGGTTCTACAAAGTATTGACTCAGGGGGCCGAATAATTACGCACACCCCACTTTGCAGTTATTTATTTGTAAAAAATGTTTGGAATGATGTATGATTTTCGATCCACTTCTCACATGTACACCACTTTGTATTGGTCTTTCACGTGGAATTCCAATAAAATTGATTCATGTTTGTTGCAGTAATGTGACAATGTGGAAAACTTCAAGGGGGCCAAATACTTTTGCAACCCACTGTACATCAAATATAAACACTGATACAAAATACAGAACTGCTGATTACAATAGCAAATTTAACATGATGACTAAAATGTATAAATCTCTAACAGAGTGCAAGCAATTAAATTAATAACATTCCATGACACAAAAGGGTGAGAGCCCTGCCCTTGCGAGCTTACAATCTAAAGGAATGGCGTGGAAACAAGAGGGGGGAAGTATACAGTATATGTACAGGGAGTGCGTAATTAAAACACAGCTGCTACCTTAGTAAATTTCATGAGATTTGGGACAGTTATCTAACAAACCCCCATTTGTGTTGAAGCCCTTTATATTTTAACCACTTAAGGACCGGGCTGTTTTTTTGCTGATCTGTGCTGCGTGGGCTCTCCAGCCCACAGCACAGATCAGCAGTGAGGCAGGGTGACAAGACTCCCCAACCCCCCCTTTTTTTTTTTTCTCCCACTAGGGCGATGACCTGCTGGGGGGGGGGGGGTCTGATCGCCGCCGCTCCGTGTGGCCAAGCGGGGGGGCTCCTCAAAGCCCCCCTCCGCAGTGCTATTCCTCCCTCCCACTCCTTCCCTCCCTCCCCTTCGCTCCATGGGCGACACAGGACGGCGATCCGTCCTGCGCCGCCTCTGAGATGCCGGCGATCCTCGGTCAATCAGAGGCCGGGGATCGCCGATCTCCTTTACGGCGCTGCTGCGCAGCCGCGCCGTATGATGTAAACAGCGGGGATTTCTTACCCGCGTGTTTACAATTAGCCTGCGAGCCGCGATCGGAGGCTCGCAGGCTGTTCACGGAGACACCCTCCGTGAACTGACATGGTTTCCATGTAAAACCACAAACGACCAGCCGCCGCCTATCGGCGTTAGGTGGTCGTTATGTGGTTTAAGATATCTGTGCTTGTATTTTTTACAGTCTTTTGATGTTAGAATTCTGTGTCCTATTACTCACCTACACCTTGCGTTTTGCGTCATATTATGCATCATATCTTACCATATGCGTATAACATTACTGTACATTCTTGCAACGGATGTGATATGATGTAATTTTGTCCTCTTTGGGACACTGTAATGTGCTGTAACATTGCGATTTTTTTTCAATAAACACTTTTGATTAATCCAAAAAAAAAAAATTGGGCACGGGTGGCCTTCCGCATAAATCTTGCTGAAACGATATGAAAGATATGCCCTGCATTTATAAACACCAGCTAATCCTTTATGTGCCTTTTTTTTTATGTGGAGATCTAAGGCAATGCCGCGTGTTTGAAATATCTATCAAAAAGGGAATGCTGCATTGCTAATTGTAAGCTACGCTTCTGTCCCAGCTGTGTTGTTTATTTGATTAACTCATTTTTAATCTATTTAAACCAAATATAAAATGGGTTGCTAATTCAGTGATTCATTTTGTGACTTCACATGACTTTATGTAGGTCAGTGCCTCTAGGATCACAATTCATTCCCTTCACCCCACTTGTTTAAACCAATGTCATCAGATGACTGACATGTCTTCTAATGTGCTACAGTAAATCTTGCCTTATTTCTATAGGGTTCTAATGCTTTTTGACTCTACAGTAGATACATTTAGTTATTACTCTGTAGTGTTGATTGAGCCTTGTTGTTTTTTTTCTTTTTCTAAATTGTAATGGAGACCTATGGTAATATTAATGTAGAATGAAAAGTTCAAATGTCCATTCTTATGGCTAAAATGTGCTACCAATACTGAGCAGCACTTAACAATGACTGAAAATCACAGGCACAGCCCAGTGGGGCAGTTATTCACAATTGGTGAGAATCACAGGCACAGCCCAGTAGGGCAGCAATTCACAATTGGTGAGAATCACAGGCACAGCCCAGTGGGGCAGCCTTTCACAATTGGCGAGAATCACAGGCACAGCCCAGTAGGGCAGCAATTCACAATTGGTGAGAATCACAGGCACAGCCCAGTGGGGCAGCCTTTCACAATTGGCGAGAATCACAGGCACAGCCCAGTGGGGCAGTTATTCACAATTGGCGAGAATCATAGGCACAGCCCAGTGGGGCAGCAATTCACAATTGGTGAGAATCACAGGCACAGCCCAGTGGGGCAGTTATTCATAATTGGTGAGAATCACAGGCACAGCCCAGTGGGGCAGCTATTCACAATTGGTGAGAATCACAGGCACAGCCCAGTGGGACAGTTATTCACAATTAGCGAGAATCACAGGCACAGCCCAGTGGGGCACTTATTCACAATTGGTGAGAATCACAGGCACAGCCCAGTGGGGCACTTATTCACAATTGGTGAGAATCACAGGCACAACCCAGTGGGGCAGCAATTCACAATTGGTGAGAATCACAGGCACAGCCCAGTGGGGCAGCAATTCACAATTGGTGAGAATCACAAGCACAGCCCAGTGGAGCAGCAATTCACAATTGGTGAGAATCACAGGCACAGCCCAGTAGGGCAGCAATTCACAATTGGTGAGAATCGCAGGCACAGCCCAGTAGGGCAGCAATTCAAAATTTGTGAGAATCGCAGGCACAGCCCAGTGGGGCAGCAATTCACAATTGGTGAGAATCACAGGCACAGCCCAGTGGGGCAGCAATTCACAATTGGGGGTTTAGAAAAGGTAAATTATCCAAAAACAGGCTGTCTGCATATGGGGTTGATGTGGCTTTGTAAAATGTAAAGCTATAGGCTTGCTATACACCTGCGGTTCTGGATGCTAGCCTGGCTACAGGGTCATAAAGAGATAATTTGCATATTCAGTAGTGGTGAATTGTGGGTAACCACAAATGTTAACTTAAAGCTGAATTATTGCAAGTTTCCTTCTGTTTTAAGAAGGTAAATCACACCAAAAGGTAAAATATAGGTCTTTGTGTTTTGAAGCAAGGGCTCTAATGCTGGGCATAGACGGTACGTTTTTTTCTTATCAAGCGAGCCGCTGATGG
This sequence comes from Hyperolius riggenbachi, assembly GCF_040937935.1. Classification (NCBI taxonomy): domain Eukaryota; kingdom Metazoa; phylum Chordata; class Amphibia; order Anura; family Hyperoliidae; genus Hyperolius; species Hyperolius riggenbachi. The sequence continues at coordinate 115,078,084 of NC_090651.1, read as the reverse complement.
CTCGATTGATAATTATGCGCGTGTCCGATCACCGCGTGGTTTGATTCCCGGCTCGATCCCCGCGGGCGGACAATGGGCAAAAACGAAGCGCTGATAAGGAAGTGCCCGCGGGGCCAAGCGGGAATCGGTCCGCACAGTGACGCGCCGCCATCGAGCCGCTGGCTCTATTCCAGCGCATAAACGTACCTTCTATGCCCAGTCTAAGCAGTAAATAAAGTACACATACAAAGACATAAACAATAGAGAACATGAAAAATGTACACAAAAACCCTTTGTACAAAATATAAAAATAACAGTTTTGATTTAGGGCCCGTTTCCACTAGAGCGAATCTGCATGCGTTTTCTGCATGCAGATTCGCATAACCAATACAAGTGGATGGGACTGTTTCCACTTGTCAGGATTTCTTGGCGTTTTCTGTGCAGAAAAAATCTGCACGGCAGAGCCATCAGAATTCGTACACCACAAAGCAGTGTGCAAATCACATACAATGTAATGTAAAAAGCACACCAGCATTGACATGGTTAAAAACGCTTGGGCACAAAACGCATGCGAAATTGCATGGAAAAACGCATCCGCATGCAAAATCGCACTGGAATCGCACTGCGCCAATGGAAACGAGACTTAACAAGTAGGTAGTCTGTGGATTAGAGGAAAGAGAAGAGAGAACAAACTGGCTGTGCTGTCTCTGAGCATTTATGTCAGATTTGCTTGTGGCGTGTACAGCAATATGTAAATACACCAATAACCATGTTTATACAACTCATTCTTTAAAATAATCTGTCCCATTTCACGCCTGAACACATTTAGCACTAGCGTGCTGAGTGAATTAACCTGAGCCATAACTAATTAATTTATGTAATGGAAGTCTGTTATATCAGCCAATTAACTTGTCCCAGTTTTGTTCATTCATAAGTATGAAAAGCAGGTGAGGGATATATAGAAAAGTGGAGCACATTTTGGCAGGGATTTCAATGAACCTGCCTGCATTCAAGTGGTAGAACAATGGTGGAATACTGAACAGTTGTAACTGCATGTTTCTTCTCTCATTTGGTCTGAGGTATCTAGGAGGGAATGAGTTGCCAAATACTATTTCTCTCTTACAATGTAGACTTTGAGATTAGTGTGAAAACTAAGAATCTCTGCCTGAGTGTAATAATAATGGCTGCAAAAAGAGTGTTGACACTCTAATGTGCAGATGCTACAGAGTTGTATGAAAATAGGAACGAAGATATCCGCAGCCTCTGTGGAGTAGTAAAGGTTGGTACCATTTATTTAAAGCAAATGGACACAGAAGACCTAATCATCTACAGGATCAACTGGTGTGTATCGGGCCTACAATGTGCACTTCGTCATAGTTGCAAAGAACCTGAGAAAAGGGGGATTCTCTATAGGTAGGAAGAGGTGCTCCACCCATCCAAGCTGTAGGAAAACCATGCTCCGGCTTGGCAGAAAGATCTGGAAAAAGAGCTCAGGGTTAGCAAAGCAAAGGCCCAATAGATGTGGATCAGGTCACTTGAGCACTGCAATCGAGCATCCAAGAGGTCTTTTGGGTGTCGCAAGTAGCTGATAGGCTACTACATAGCTTTTAATGGTTTCAACCAAATGTTCTGGATGCCTAATCCTAAGCTCATCTACAAAGGGGTAGGAAAGCTTAGGTTTAGGGTAGTATACACCAAAATATTAGTATTACAAGTATTACAATTACCAATATTTTACTATTTGCAGCACAACTCTAGTCCCAGCTTATGTGTACTCTAATAGAAGTTTGTAATTCTGAAGGAGCCATTTTGTCACTTACATTTTTAGTGCAGAGATGTTTCACCCCTACACAAAAGTTAGAGCACTAACAAAATCCTGTCCTGCTAACTCACATAGAGACAGTATCACGCAAAAAGGACTGTGTCTATCCAAAATCAAACCGTGAATTTAATTGCCAATTTCAGGAACTGGATACTTTAGTTTTGGATAATGTGATAACAGAGGTTAGAACGATTTTTGAACTTATTTACTGTCATTTCCTGTCCAGACAGAAAGTGGGAAAATTTTCCAACATCAGCAAATTATGGTACATGCTTTTGATATAGAGTGGAGAAAAGTCTGACTTTTGTAAGCTTAATTTGTGTGCTAAAAAACATTACCGTGTTAAGAGAATCAGTTAAATTGGTTACAGCACAGTCTCTTAGGCTACTTGCAGACCAAGACGTTGCATTAGGTGCCACGTTAAGGTCGCATAACGTGCACCTAACGCATCGTATGGTGCTGCAAGAGAGGACGGTAGAGTGAGCCGCGTTAGGCGGCTCTATCCCTATAAGGTCTCCCAGAGTGGCGCTGATTGGCCGGCGGGACCACGTGATGCGGAGCGAGACACTCCGCATCACATGGTCCCGCCGGCCAATCAGCGGCCGCCAGTGCAGTGAATATTAAGTAGCCATGTGCGTGACTACTGTAGCTGGCTCTCCCCGCCTCCTCTCCGCCCCCCACTGCGCATGTGCAAACAGTCTAACGCGGCTATAGCCGCTCTAACGCCGTAGCATGCTGCACTTTCCCCACAACGTGCAGCGTTACATGTAACGCAACGTGGGCTGTGTGAACAGCCCACTTGTGTTACATTGCTGTGCGTTGGGGGAGCGTTACAGGCGCACTAACGTGCGCCTGTAACGTCCCTGTGTGGAAGCAGCCTTAAAGTGTACCAGAGACTGTGTGAAACAGAGATTTTTTTTTTTTTATACATACCGCGCAGAAGACCCCGACTGAGCCAGTTACCAGGGCTAATTGCACTAAGCGGAGGACTGCGGGAGGAAGCCCCGTGTAAGTAGAATACTTTTGTTACACACCATCTTTGGTTTCCTTTAAAGATAAGGAGTGTGATGAAAAATACTTCGCCAACTAAATTCATTTATAAAGTTCACCAAGCTTCAAGCTCCCAAGCCGATTTCAAATGACGCAAAGACCAACAGATATCATTCAGGATCAGACATTTCATTTAAAGGCCTAGTGCACACCAAAAAACCGCTAGCAGATCTGCAAAACGCTAGCGGTTTTTGAAGCTTTTTTTTTCTTATCATGAAGCGTTTTGTGTAGCGTTTTTTGTGTAGCAGATTACAGATATTGTTACAGTAAAGCTGTTACTGAACAGCTACTGTAACAAACGCCTGGAAAACCGCTCTGACATGGCGTTTTATCAAGCGTTTTGCGGTTTTCCTATACTTAACATTGGAGGCAGAAACTCCTCTGAAATCCAAGAAATGCTGCAGCCCGGGAGTATGTGTTTTTTGCAAAACTCCTACCGCTCTGGTGTGCACCAGCCCATTGAAATACATTACCCAAGCGTTTCCACATCCGCAAGCGGTTCTAAAAACGCTACCAAAACCGCTTGGTGTGCACTAGACAAAAAATATGCATGGGGTAGTACTGCAAAAGATCAGAGTCCCATCACCATTCCACCTGTGAACCAAAAACTTTTTTTCTTCACATATAACAGACCATCGGGTAATTGACTGGCACACCCCATTCAGCCCTCACTCACGCCTTTTCCCTCTAAACAAGAGGTATATAGATCAGCTTTTGGGGGTGTAAGATCTTAGCATCAACATGCAGCAGGATCCAAAATGACCTCCAATAAGCAATTGAGTCCTAGCACATTGGCAATGTGGCATCCTTAAAATCTTGACCAAGATATGCTGTTATACTTACAGAGGGTTGTAAACTTTTTTTCGTTTACACACACCCGTTTCCTAGTAAATGGCTCTTTTTCCATGGGGCCCTTCATCTTCCTCCATGCCGCTTTCACCCTTTGACAGGCGACTGAGAATCTTCAGGCCTATTTGCCATGCAGCTTCCTGGTAAATAGGTAGCATGTAATGTGCTAGTGCCTGAAATGAGCAGGGCATATTAGTTATTTTAGAGGGGAGGGAAATGTTAATCAATAAAGAGAAGCCTGGGAAATAAAGGGACACTCACTAGGGGGTAAGTATACAGTTTCCCCTCACCTGTGTGGTTTGAATTTAGTGCCAGGAGTTCTATTGCTACAATTTCCAGTCATGGAACTCCGTTTGTTAGGGCTGGTTCAGACGGACGTCTGCGTGGCTTCGCGTCTGGGGGCATTGCGGCGGCTGCGCGGTCAGGCTTTCAGTAGCCTTCGCGTCTCGTTCTGATGCGGTCGCGTTTTTTGTTCCCCTAGGGGGACATTAGCCGCCGCGGTTGGCCGCCCCCTGGAAGCTACATGTCGCTTCCAGGAGCAGCTCGAACGCTCGCAAAAATCGACCTGAACGCCGCGATCGTGCAAACGCGCGCAAAAGCTCGGTGTAAACACTCCCATTCACTTGAATGGGATCGTTTATCGCGACGTTCCGAACGCTTGCGGTAAACGCTGCGCAAGCGTCCGTCTGAACCAGCCCCAACTCTTCATACCTTTCCAGAGAGCAAAGCTCAGCAGTAACCGTAATCCTTGAAGTACCCTGTCATAATAGAATATGCGGATAAAATATTATCTCTTTACTATGCTTCAAGTCAGTGCTGTTTGCTCAGTGTGCCGTCTGTATAATCTTAGCTTAGAACTACAGCAGGATGTACATAAAAAATATATAAACATGGTTAAGAGGCGTTAATAGCAGTGCATTGTGTCAGGAGGATCACTTTAATCCGTCTGGCACAGTCTGTGCGGTGACAGACATCCCCAATTATCCATTTATAACGTCACAGTCTGTGCAGTGAGCAGACAGTGAATACAATCAGGAGCTTTTCTCTTCCGAACCAAACTCCAGTGCTGTGAATAAACCTAGCATGGCTGGGTGATTTCCTTTTATAAAGCATTCAGAATCCCCTATCTGTTCTCCCTGACACAATAACCTTTGTTCTCCAGTCCTACAGGAATGCTGCATTTCTGCTGATGGAAAGTGACAGGCTGATCAGTGGCCTTCCTGCTGTGAAGTCCACAGAAAGGGTGAGGAGTTTAGCATCTGAACTCCAAGAATCATCTGTGAGATTTATGGTGACAAACTTCCTCGAAATCATAAGAACTGAAAGCTTTGCACATTTGTTGCAGGTAACTATCTTTATGTCAACGTTTGTATCTGTGGTAATATTGATAGAACCGGTCATGACAGGCTCTGTCAAAATGAGGATTGGGGCCCTTATCCCTTCAGGCAGGTGATCCGCTCCCCTTGAATTTGGGCCCCGGCAGTTTTTGTTTTTTTCAAACTGGCTGCTGAGACTCTGGCCAAGCCCACCTGTGTGGCCAAAGCCTGCCCCCAGCTCTGCAGCTGTGGCCTGATTGGTGGCTGCTAAGTTGGGGGCAGGCTGCGGCCACACAAACAGAGGTCTCCGAAGAGCTTCTGCAGTTTTCAGAAACCTGTCCGCTACCGTACTGCTGAGGAGGGGGTGGAGCATCTCCTCTGACCTGAAGATGATGGATAAGATGAGTATTTAGCCCTAACACCCCCCCCCCCCCTCCCCCGATCCATCATCATTTAGACAGAGCCTTTCATGTGGGGCATTAGTTTCCCATAGAATCTTGCATACATTTAAATGTTACAATTTTTGAAGCTAGTGGTCCTATCATAATATGTGTGTCGCTATACATTTTTATTTTTCCCTGGGTTGTTGGCACATACAGTAGGTAGTAAAAATCTGACACATGGAATATTCTCTGGGTTTGCTTTTTTTATTTACAAAAGGGCTTACTTGAAAGGCAATTGCGCTGTCCCAACTGCCAAAATAGTATGCAAGCCAATAGGAAGGCCGGTCTGCATCTTTGTGGAGATCCTTCCCAGGGAGTACTTTTGTAAAGACTTGGAGCCGGTAACATGTGCTTCTGGCTGCGTCTCACTCAGGCGATGCTAGAAACTTTTTTCTTCAAACGAGTAGAGAAGCTTTAAGCAGTGACCCTCAGCTTTCGTTCCATCTTGAGGGGTTTATAGCACAACTAGGGAGACACAAAAGTGCCAAACGTAGCTGATCCTGGATGCTACACAGAGCCTCCAGGACCAGACAAAGGGATCTACCATGGCATTTACGTGAATGAACGGAAAAGCTAGAACTGTCGTTTAAAGGAAACCTGAGGTGAAAGGGATATGGAGGCTGACATATTTTATTTCATTTTAAACAATACCATTTGCCTGGCAGTCCTCCTGTTCCTATGTGTCTCTAATACTTTTAGCCATAGACCCTGAACAAGCATGCAGCAGATCAGGTCCTCTGATTCAGCTGACTCAAATTTTCCTAGATTAGCCATATGCTTATTCCAGGGTTTTGACTCCGGCACTACTTATGCCAGAAGATCAGCAGGGCTGCCAGGCAATTGGCATTGTTTACAAGGAAATATGGCCGCCTCCATATCCCTCTCACCTCAGGTGTCCTTTAAGGCCCCGTTCACACTGCACGCGTTTCCAGCTGAGTTTTGGAAATGCGTGCGGGAGGCCGACACGCACGACATCAGACAGTGCATAGAGTGCACTGTCTGATGTTCACACTGCATGTGTTCCGGACCTGTAAGGTCCGGGAACGCATGCTGCACGCATTTTTTGCAGCAAGGCGTGGCTGTCCCATTCACTTTTCAGTGATGGGATCAGCCACGCAATGCACACAAACGCGGATGGCGTGCGTTCGCATGCGTTGCATTCTGCACGCATTGCCATCTGTGTTTTTGTAATGTGAATGCGGCCTAAAGAGCGATTTCCACTCATTTGAATGGACTGCACTTGGACGCTGCAACTGCCATGTTTAACACCCATGTGAACCAGTCCTAAAGGAGATACTGAGAAGAGACCAAAACCAGTGCTGTAAGCAACAGGAACATAGCCAATCAAAGCCTCTAGCTGTTTAATGAACAAGTTGTTAACGAAGTATTAAACAGCAGTTGATGATTTGGATTTGATTGGATTGGTTTGATGATCCCTTTTACTTTCTTTTTTCCTTGGTTTCAAATGCCACCTCGGTCTCCTTCAATTGGTCTGTTATTAAAGCTGCATACATTTTTATAAAAATGGCATAATGCTTTTTTTATGGTGGGAAACCAATCCTTAGATTCTAAAATAGTACCACCGTACCCACCATTGAGCTTTGGACCAACTTGGTAAATCTTACATTCCATGTTTTTATACAAACCTACCTTTAATAAGATGGGAATAAAAAAAAAAGCTGTTAAAATGTTACTAGTTTCTGAGAGCAAGAGAAAACATGCTCAGGTTTCTCACATGTCCTTCTCAAAGTTAATTGAAGCAAAACAAACATTATATTGGGGCTGTTTTCCACTGTACACATTTCCATCCAACATTCAGGCCCCGCACTTAGCGTGCCCATTTTCCACTGATGTGATCTGAATTTTCTCCAATTATTGCAGCTTGTATTTTTTTCTTACATTTGTGTTTTGGTTAAAGTTAATAGGAGCACAAGAACATTGCATACCAAATCCTGCATGCAATTTCCCTGTTATTAATTAAAACATTTTTTTCCTAAGCAACGAATCATTGGACAATAGCACAATAAAAATTAATTATTGCATTGAAATGAAGCTGAAAGGGATGAAAACGCTAAGTGGAAAAAGAGAAAATTTGCATTGCTTTGTATTTGCCATCACAATTTTTTGTGGTATAATGGCTTTTGGTACAGATTTTTGGGGAATTTTTAAGACGCGTGCTAAAAAACGAATTTGATAAAGTAAGGAAAAATGCTTAAAGAGGAACTATAGTGAAAATAATGTCATTAATAAAATTGTTTATTTTATTTTTTTGTTTTTACAATATTCATTCATAAATTGTTTAGTCAGTGTTTGTCCATTGTAACACCCAGCGTCGGACAGAGCCGGCGGTATCTCGGGATTCTGCCCGGTAGGCCTCCCTTTTAGTGGCCCCCCCGGGGGCCCCGAGCACTGCAAGAGGGGGCACAGCGCAGGAAGGAGGAGCAGCAGCGGGCACAGAGCAGCGGGGAGGGAGGGACAGTCCCCCTCCCCCTCCTCACCTGTGGGCCCACCTTCGCCGCTTTCCCCTCCAAGCTAGAATGAGCAGCGGCAGCGAGCGGGCAACAACTTACTATTTACTACTATCTGCATGATCCCGCTCTGCCTGCCTCTGGTCTGGTCTTCTTGCTTGTCCAATCACGCTCTCACTGTGCTTCCTGTGAGAGCATGATTGGACGAGCAAGAAGACCAGATCAGCAGAAGGTAGAGCGGGATGCAGGTAGACAGTAGTAAGTTGTTGCTCGCTGCGCTGCACATTCTAGCTTGGAAGGAGGAGCGGCGAAGGGGGGGTCCCAGGTGAGGAGGGGGTGGAGACTGCCCCCTCCCCATTGCTCTGTGCTCGGCGCTGTCCCTCCTTCCAGGCTGGACACCTATGGTCCTGGCTAAACTGGGGACACCTATAGACCTGGCTAAACTGGGGACACCTATAGACCTGGCTAAACTGGGGACACCTATAGACCTGGCTAAACTGGGGACACCTATAGACCTGGCTAAACTGGGGACACCTATAGACCTGGCTAAACTGGGGACACCTATAGACCTGGATACTCTTTACTGGGGACACCTATACACCTGGCTATGTAAACTGGGGACACCTATCGACCTGGCCACCTAAACTGGGGACAACTACCTGGCTACCTATACTGGGGACACCTATATCTAATTACCTGTGCAGGGGACACTTATAGCTGGCTACCTATACTGGGGGCAACTATACTCAGGCTCTAGGCCCTTCATATGACTTTCGCCTCAGGCCCTGCATACTCTAAAGGTGGCCATAAACTGGTCGATTTGCCATCAGATTCGACCAACAGATAGATCCCTCTCTGATCGAATCTGATCCGAGAGGGATCGTATGGCTGCCTTTACTGCAAACAGATTGTGAATCGATTTCAGCATGAAACAGATCACAATTCCAACTGTCCTCTGTCCTGAGCACCTCTCCCAGTTGCTAGCCAACGTAAACAACAACATAGGAAATCCCATCATGCTCTGCACAGCATCAGGGAAAAAAAGCCCGGGCTTTTTTTCTTTAATGGGTGGAGCTAAACTAAAAATGCAGCTAAAAATTATGGTTTGGTAAGAAAAACAAAGTTCTGATGCTATGAAACTGTTAAAGAAACACCAAGCCTTTTCAGTTCTGCTAAGTAGATTTTTAGTCCGGAGGTTCACTTTAAGTTTATCTGGGCAGAGCCACTCTCTGTCAATAGCACCGCTACTTATTTTGTGTATTTTTTTGTTATTTTGTGTATTTTTAGATTTGCCAATGACCCATCATGACCACTTTTTAATGTTCCAGTGCATGGTGACACCCACTCTTTTTTTTGATGCGGCGCACGTCTGTCTCCCTGGACTGTCCTCAGAAGTGGTCACAATCTATTCCCTACCTGTAACGATCGGTGTCCGCACGCAGAGAGAATCTGATTATTGGTGATCTGCAGTATCACCAAGAATGCAGATATATACCTGATTATTGATGATCTGCAGAATCACTGATAATACAGATATATTGCTAACCTCTGGACACCTTTTGGTATGTGAGTGTTTGGTGCAACAGTAGTACTTTGAGTAATGCACCTGCTGAGCAGGTGATAATAGACAACAAAGAGACACTGCTCTGGGAGCACAGGAACCTTCCAGCAGCTTGAGGCTCTCCAAGGGGAGGAGTCAGGCTGGAGACAGGAAGGGCCAGAGAGTGAGTGACACCTAAGGTGGATGTCACTATCTGATCTGGAGACTAGCTCTTAAGGGGAGAGATAGCTCTCGAGGTCGGGCACGCCGGGTCAGCAACACACTGACAGATAAAGTACAAAGACAGAAGGCTGATTCGGTATCCAAGTCAAGCAGGGTCTGGCAACGGAATATCAGATATGCGAGGTACCGAATCAGAAGACAGAGGAGTAGTCAGAAAAGCTAGAAGTCATAACCTATATCAAACAATGCCTAATCTGGGTGCGAGGTCCTTGGTCTCAGCACCCCGGAACTAGTCTGAAGTATACACAGATGATAATACAGTTCCCTAGACTGGGTGCGAGGTCCGTAGTCTCAGCACCCTGGAACTAGTCTGAAAGATAACACAGATGGTAGTACAGTTCCCTAAGCTGGGTGCGAGGTCCTTGGTCTCCACACCCTGGAACTAGCTTGAGGTATAACACAGATGATAACACAGTTCCCTAAGCTGGGTGTGAGGTCCTTGGTCTCTACACCCTGGAACTAGCTTGAGGTATAACACAGATGATAACACAGTTCCCTAAGCTGGGTGTGAGGTCCTTGGTCTCTACACCCTGGAACTATCTTAAGCATAAACAGAATACAATTCAAATAATCTGGCTAGGTGTGAATTCCCAGGTCCACCTGTTTCAAACACACTGAGGATCTGACTAGGTCTGAGTGCTTCCACGTAGTGATCGCAACGGCAGACAACTTGCAAGTGACCAGCAGGAACTATATATGGAGTAGTGCTCTCCAGCACCACCCCTAATTGCTCAACCAATAGTATCCTGCTCTGGAGTCAGCTGATCGGTGTGGTCAGCTGACTCTTCCTGCTTAGTATAAGAATTCTGCCTCTCAGCGCGCGCGCGTGTATTCCTAAGCCTATGTGCACTAACCGACTCAGCCACACGACACACGCTGCCGTGTGCAAACCGCCGCGCTGGACGCGGAACCAGCCGCCTTACTGTTGTTGCATGCGGCGGCTTTTCCGCGTTCTACCCTGCTACCAAACACACGCTTCCGCGTGCAAACCGCCGCACTGGTTGCGGAATCAGCCGCCTGCTCAGTAGCACATGCGGCGGCTTTTCCGCGATCTCTCACACTACCATAATCTAATGTCCTACCAATTGATGTATTTATATAGTGTTAAATTTCTGGAGTACATGCATATGTGATCTCAAAATGTGCCGCAGGGGGGATGGGGTGGGGGTGGTCCCCAAGCTGAAACTCTCCCGGTGGGCCATTAGTGTCCCAGTCCGACCCTGGTAACACCTTTTTCTCACCTTGATGTACATTCTAAAATTTTTCACAAGTTGCAATGTTTTTAGTCCCGTCAGGGGATCTCTGCTGAATAGTGATGATCAATGAGATGCAAATAATTTTGAGTTGTTGCAGGATTATGCAGATTTTGTATGCAGATTTATGCCGTTTGAAAATTGACTAGTGGAGTTTTTCATCTGCAAATTCATGCAACTTGAAAATGAACCAATCAAATCCTGCTAAGGTAAAACTCGATTGGTCAATTTTCAAGCTGCACAAATTTGCATGCAAAATTTTCATAATGCTGACACAACTCTAAATTATTTGCATCTCATTGACCATCACTACTGCTGAATGTTTATCGAGCATTCTGAAGCCAGTACAAAATATACCTGATCTTTGTGAATTGAGACAAATGTTCCCATATACAGAATGTGTTCATTTTAGTGTGTTTGGTTACTGTACTTCACACATTAATGTAGATTGCCCTAAAAAACAGACTAACCAATTGAGAATCTTCTCAGCTGAAGGCACTACAGTTACCTAGTTCTTTCCATGGCCAAGTATCCTATGTCAGTGTACAGCAAACATTAGTACTCACCAGTATAAGCAGAAATATGTTCTGTACTTGTTCCTCTTTGTACTTGTCGATAAAGTTTCCGCTCAGCAGTAATACCATTCTTAGTGCTTGCTGCTGTTTTGTCCTAGGTGTATTATGTTTCTGTAATCAGAAGTAAAGTAACAGTTCTGCATTTCTTCTTGTGCATTGCAGGCCCAGGGGATGAGCAGCCGATCTTACCTTTTAGAACAAATTTTTAATGAAATAGAAAAAAGTATTTCAATTGAAAATGGATCATCTCTGTTTATTGCACTGGATGAATTATTAAATTTAGCATTGGAAAAGGACATGGTAAGTGTACTTGTGCTTTTTTTATTACAATAAAAGCCATAATGAAGTCAATCTTAAAGGGACACTTAACTCAAACAAAAAAAACGAGTTTTACTCACCTAGGGCTTCCAATAGCCCCCTGCAGCTGTCCGGTGCCCTCGCTGTCTCCCTCCGATCCTCCTGGCCCCGCCGGCAGCCACTTCCTGTTTCGGTGACAGGGGCTGACAGGCTGGGGGCGCGAGTGATTCTTCGCGTTCCCAGACACATTAGCACCCTCTATTCTGCTATATGGTACATGATATATGCTATAGCAGCATAGATGGCGCTATTGTGGCCAGGAACGCGAAGAATCACTCGCGTCCCCAGCCTGTCAGCTCCTGTCACCGAAACAGGAAGTGGCAGCCGGCGGGGCGAGGAGGATCAGAGGGAGATGGCGAGGGCACCGGACAGCTGCAGCGGGCTATTGGAAGCCCCAGGTGACTAAAACTTATTTTTTTTGTTTGACTTAAGTGTCCCTTTAAACAGTCCTGCACTTCTTACTGCTCCCTGGATTGCTCTGCTCCCCTCTATGGCCTGAGGAAGGGGCTAGAAAAGGTGCCCTAAACAGTCTGCTTCACTCTACTCCTTACCTGCTTGCCATGGCAGATGGAATCCCAACTATTGGCATAGCTCCCAACTGTCCCTCTTTGGGAACCCAATCCCTCTGTCCCTCTTTCTTCCTCATTTGTCCCTCTTTTAGGACCGATGTACAGATTTGTGTCATTATGTTTATCTACTGAAAAATGCATTTAATTGACTCTAATAAACTTTATTCCCATCCTTTAAATTGATTTATTAATTTCAAACGTTTATATGAAGGAAAATGAACCAGGATAGAAAGGACCAGTGTGGTTTGACTTGCCATAAAAATTTTGTAACAAAAATATTTTCAAACCACACTGGTCCTTTCTATCCTGGTTCTTTCACCTTCATATTTGAAATTAAGAAATATATCAATTTAAAGGATGGGAATAAAGTTTAGAGTCCATTAAAACATATTTTTCTTACAAAATGTTTATGGGTGACTAGGGGTGGCTGCTATGGCCTGTCCCCCCACATAAGGTACAGTGGTTTAAACAGTGGTTTATATACAAATACAAGTTATCTGCAGTATAATTTTACTGCAGAGTTTTTCAGTTCTAATTAGGTTTAAATTCAACCACAATACGTACCTTCCAACTTTTTGACACCCCCCCCCCCCTAATCATTCCCCCCATACCAGTGGCATGATTAGGGGTGTGGCTAAAGTGTCCCTCTTTTATGTCAAAAAGTTGGGAGATATGTATTGTGGTGTGGGGAGTCAGTGCGTCTCTTATGGTCCGAATGTGTGCCCGGTGTCCCCTCCACATGGCGTGCTCCGGACTCCAGTGATGCATCGTGGGAGACATCATATGCTCACTCCAACCTGAATTATCGCAAATTCCTTCTGTTTTAATAAGGCAAACTTTTGTATTGCTTATCCTGTTCCTAAACTTTATTTCTAGTTGCACCCAGGTTATGCATATGCATATTTTTAATCAAGTTAGAGGTAGGGCCCCTCCTGCAGAGGATAACCTCATTGTGGTGGGAGGGTCAAGTACTTCGTAATTTGCATGCAAACTATTATGAAAACCAATAGCCTTCAACAATGTTAATTTGGTGCATCTGATTTGAATGCAGGGTGTGCATGTTGCCTATAAGTAGGCTCTGCACACTCATGCAGCAAGTCATTTGGAAGACCGTTTGTCCTGAATAGCGCTGCCTTTCTCTGCTGTGTACAATATCCTGTTAATATGCCCACGTCACTCTACCCTCTTGTAATGTGCTCCATCATGTACATAAACAACAAATAACAAGATTTGTGATCTTCTGTCTGACCTCCCTATGATCCGAATCGGCCCCACCTTTCAGTGCATCATGAATGCGGCAACCAAAATTATTCATTTCTCCCACCACACAGCCTCTGTAGCTTCCCTCTAAATCCTTCCATTGGCTTTCCTATCCCATTCAGAATCCGGGTAAAGCTACTGTGTTTAACCTACTAATCCATCCACAAATCATGCCCGACCTACTTTTCTGAACTCGTCCACATGTAAGCACCTGTCCGCCCACCGCAATCCTCCAATGATGTACACCTGACCACCCCTTGCATTATGCGCAACTCCAGGAATTCTTTTAGGCTGCTCTGATTCTCTGCAACCCCCTTCAGCCCCCTATTAGACTTCCCCCTCCTTCCACATTTTTAAGCAAGCACTCAAAATGTACTTGTTGGCCTTCCCTCCCTCGCCTATGCCCTAACTCTCTCTTCCGAGTACCCATTCATTGTTCCCCCACCTAGTGTGTCCCTACCCCCCTCCCTTTACATTGTAAACCTTTGGCAGAGTCCTCCCCTTCCTTGTGTATCCTACTTGATCATGCATCATAAAACCATTCTATTGACTGACTTGAACTACCTGGGGCCATATGCAATAAACTTTTTCACCTGGCTTTTCTCCTAGGAGATCATTTTTCATCTTCAATTTAGAATAAGTGTTCAGCAATTTGCAAAGGAAAAAGTACCAAAAATAGGAGAAAAGGTACTATCAAAAGTATTTTGAGTATTTTTTATTGCTTGCTGGTGGTTTAAAACGCATTTTATTGACTAGCTTCAAAATATCACCTAGGAAAACTCAGGTGAAAAAGTGAATTGCATATGGCCCCTGGTCTTTAAGACCATCACTCCACTGTCTGCACAACTTTGCCTCATACTCGTACCACTCATACCATTCTCCTGTGCTGCATGATCTTGTATTCTTGTTATGATCTAGTGTCATCTTTAACTTATTTGTTGATGTCTGCAACCTGTTTTTTTGTCTAGCACTGTGCAATATGTTTGCCCTTATAAATAAATAGAATGCTTTGTTGCCTTATGATGCTAAGATCTGTAACTGTAAAATATTCAGTGCAAATGAATTGATTGCCAAGTTTTGAATGTGCTATTCATTAACTGTTAAGGGTGTGAAAGATTTTAGCTCCTATAGGAAGTTACAGCAGCGTTGGTGACTGTAACTGTCCATTGAAGAACACATGCATGCAACTAGAAAGCACCATACCATTTATTGCAGTCATAAAGAGCCTGGAAGTGTTCCTTACTGTCTTAAGCCTCATACATATGTATGGGTACTGTCATCTGCAGGGATGGGATCAGTGGTGTAACTAAGGAGCTTGGAGCCCAGTGTGAGGGTTTTTTTTGTTTGGTTTTTTATATTGAGCCCCAATCCCTACCAAGAGCAGCTGCTGTGTATGAGAGGCGTAATCCGAGTAAGAAAACAGTTTAAGGATCACCATTCTGCAGTGCCATATAGAGGTGTTAATTACCAGCAGAGCACCAATGAAAAGCCAATAAGATGGATGGAGGGCCCCTAGTGGGCCGCTGTTGTCCAGGGGCCCTGATGTGGTCGCAACCTCTGCCTCCCCTATTGCCCCACCACTGGACGGGATTCTATCTGTTGGGCAACAGTTTAGGCCAAGTGCTGTACAAACTTGCCGAGAGGTTGGCAGTGCATCTGTTGCTATGGAGGGGAGGAGGAATGAGCGCACATTTTCCAGCAGGTGGGGCGAGGAGACAAATTATGTGCTCGGGGACATCGCTGAAGATTTAGGTGACATCTGATGAAGCAGGGTTGGGGCCATTGTGACATGATTCATGCATACCAACAGCATAATCAATCAAATAATATCAACCTTAGTGCTGGTCTATTACCAATCCTCTTCCCCATTGTCTTTCTCCGTCTCTGCAACTCTTTCACCTGAAACACTCTGGAGCAGGGGTGCTCAATAGGTCGATCGCGATCTACCGGTAGATCGCGACCGCCTATTTGGTAGATAGCGGCCTCTTGGCCGCGTCTTGTTAAATATAGCCGCGCGTGTTCTCTGTGTCGTGCTGCGGCTGTCAGAATCTGCTTCCGAGCGAAGCAGCGCTGATGGGAGAGGCGCGGCTAAAAAGAGAGGCGTGGCTGGAGGTGGAGAGGAGCCAATTGTGAGCGTCTTCTCTCCCTCCTGTGTGATGGTCAAGCGTTGTGGCCACGCCTCCCCCAGGTCCTGCGGGCTTCTATCAACCACCGCATCCATCTTTGGAAGGACTGGACTGGAGACTGGAGAGCGGAGGAATTGCATTGCTGCAAAGGTGGGGACTAGAATTATGGTGCTGGTGGGTCGGGTCGCGCTGCAGGTCGGGGCCAATTAGTTTACTGTGGGGCTGCAGGGGGAAGGGGATTTAGTTATTATCCATAGAAGCCATGCGGAGAGGAGGGGAGGGAGAGAGGGTTGGGGATGCATTGGGGGGTGGCAGGGGATTTAACTGAGCTTAATGTGGGCACCCCTAGTTGAGGGAAGGATTGCTGCCAAATATGCTGGGGTGGGGAGGGGGGATAATGTCACTGTGTGGGGGTGCATTTGTGGGGAAATCTGCCAATGAGATTGCATTTGTGGGGAAATCTGCCAATGAGATTGCATTTGTGGGGAAATCTTCTGCCAATGAGATTGCATTTGTGGGGAAATCTTCTGCCAATGAGATTGCATTTGTGGGGAAATCTTCTGCCAATGAGATTGCATTTGTGGGGAAATCTTCCGCCAATGAGATTGCATTTGTGGGGAAATCTTCTGCCAATGAGATTGCATTTGTGGGGAAATCTTCCGCCAACGAGATTGCATTTGTGGGGAAATCTTCTGCCAACGAGCTTGCATTTGTGGGGAAATCTTCTGCCAATGAGATTGCATTTGTGGGGAAATCTTCTGCCAATGAGATTGCATTTGTGGGGAAATCCTCTGCCCATGAGATTGCATTTGTAGGGAAATCCTCTGCCAATGAGATTGCATTTGTGGGGAAATCCTCTGCCAATGAGATTGCATTTGTGGGGAAATCTTCTGCCAACGAGATTGCATTTGTGGGGAAATCTTCTGCCAATGAGATTGCATTTGTGGGGAAATCCTCTGCCAATGAGATTGCATTTGTGGGGAAATCCTCTGCCAATGAGATTGCATTTGTGGGGAAATCTTCCGCCAACGAGATTGCATTTGTGGGGAAATCTTCTGCCAACGAGCTTGCATTTGTGGGGAAATCTTCTGCCAATGAGATTGCATTTGTGGGGAAATCTTCTGCCAATGAGATTGCATTTGTGGGGAAATCCTCTGCCAATGAGATTGCATTTGTAGGGAAATCCTCTGCCAATGAGATTGCATTTGTGGGGAAATCCTCTGCCAATGAGATTGCATGTGTGGGGAAATCTTCCGCCAATGAGATTGCATTTGTGGGGAAATCTTCTGCCAATGAGATTGCATTTGTGGGGAAATCTTCTGCCAATGAGATTGCATTTGTGGGGAAATCTTCTGCCAACGAGATTGCATTTGTGGGGAAATCTTCTGCCAACGAGATTGCATTTGTGGGGAAATCTTCTGCCAACGAGATTGCATTTGTGGGGAAATCTTCTGCCAACGAGATTGCATTTGTGGGGAAATCTTCTGCCAATGAGATTGCATGTGTGGGGAAATCTTCTGCCAATGAGATTGCATTTTGTGGTCGACCCATGCTAAACTTAGCATTTATAATGTTGTTATATGACTATACAAGACTTGTATAGTAATATACCAGCATTATTAATGCTAAGTTCAGTATTTGAAATGTTGGTAGATCTCCTGGCCTCTGCGAATTTTAAAGTAGCTTGCGAGCCGAAAAAGTGTGGGCACCCCTGCTCTGGAGTCTTTTGAGGACCATATTTATAAGCATTTTCTTGATTATCGTACCCCACATCAGTGACTTTACTTTTGGTTATTGCTCTGGTACCCTGAGCTGTCAAGCGATGCTTCTCCATAAGATATATATATCTGATGTTCTCTCCCAATGATTGGGATATTTTCTATTTGTATTTCTGTAGTTAAAGTTAGAGCAAATTAGAATACTGTAACAGACGAGGCAGCTGCGGCTGCCTCCATGCCGCCACCCGTCCTCCCGGCGTCCAGGACGCCGAGGACAGAACAGAAATTTGGTAGGGGGGTCACTGTCTCGCGCGGGCATGCGCACAGACGATCCTTTATGCTGGGAGGAAGCCGGTCAGCTGACCTGCTGGTCAGCTGATCGCAGAGGAGACTCACGGCGCCCAGGATTGACTGTGCGCAAGGGGGCGTGCCAGTGAGGTCTCCTCTGCTTCTTAAGCCTCCGGGCTTCATTCAGAGGTTGTCTGTTGTCGTGAATACCTCGTGTGTTAGCGCTCAGACCTTAGACTAGATCCCAGGTGTTGATATCGAGGACTTCACACCTAGACTAGGATATTGTTGATATTGTACTGATTACCTGTGTATGACTGTTGGCTAAACTCTGACTCTGATCTCGCTTTCTGATTCTGTACTTCTGCCTATCTGCCTTAAAGTTGCTGAACCTTTGCCTGATTACCGACTCCTCTCCTGCCTCACGATTCTGTACCGATACTTACCTCTCTGCTGCTGAACCTCTGCCTGATAACTGATTACTCTCCTGCCTCACGATTCTGTACCGATACTTACCTCTCTGTTGCCGAACCTTGCCTGTCAGACCATTCTACTCACCAGTGGGCTCTCGCCACTGGTGAGGTGCTAGCTTCACCAGCTCCTCTGGTGAAGTTATTCTTTAGTGCAGTACGGTTTGCGTTTTCTGCTCCTAGGCTGCAGTTCAGTCTGAATCGCCTGCTTCTCAGGCGATCATTAGTGCAATACTGTTTGTATCCCCTACTCCTAGGCTGCAGTACACTCTGAGTCACCCGCTCACCGGGAGATTCGGTCTCTCCAGTATTGTATCTCCAGCTTGCTGGAGCTTGAACCCTATTACACGGTCAGTGTACCGATAGTACCTCACCAGCCCCTCTGGTGAGGTCTCATAAAACTATTAAAGTTACGGTTGCACCAAACACTACACACTCAGCTCTTTGTGTTGCTATACTGGTATTATTGGTGATTCTGCAGATCACACATAATCAGGTAAAGCGTCTGCATTATTGGTGATTCTGCAGATCACCAAATAATCAGACCCTGGAGTTGCTACACCCAACTGTTACAAATACAAACCTGAACAAAGTGGCTGTGGTCTGTAGGAAAGACTGTGTGCTGCAATAGACCAGAGATTAGGAAATCTAGGGGCTCACAGTTCCCACCAAAGTCACCTTGTCCTTGCTTCTCCAAATCCAAAATCTATCATACTGCGCTCTTAATCCAATTATCCCCTGTCACATAGGTAAAGTGGGATTACCTTAAAAGCAGCAATAAAAATTGCACATAGTGCTTAAAGTGGACCTGAACTCTTGCACAGGACAGAAGGAAACTGTGTAGAAATGCACCCTGTATGTATTTAGATAGTTTAGCCTGTCTAATTCCCCATCATCTGGGACTAAATTGTAATTTGAGTCAGCTTGCTGCCACGGCAGAGAGCTAATTGTTCAACACAGGATGTTAATCCTATGTCTGCTTCATGAAGTTTGAAAGCAGGAAGCAGACAAACTGCAGCTGTATTGCAGGATTTGTATCGGGTGTAAGAAAAAATGCTTTTCTGTAAGGGCCCTTTTCCACTAGCAGTCGCTAGCGTTCGCGCTGAACGCTAGCGATTGCTGAATCGCAATTCCGCCGTTTTCCCGACGTTTGCGGCCGCGATTTTGCTATGCTATGCACTGCATAGCAAAATCGCGGCAAAAGTCGCTCCGCGGCGCGATCGCGATCAAGTAAAAAACGAATCGCGGTAGTGGAAATGACCTACCGCGATTCCTATGTTAAAAAGCAAACCGTAGCGATTGTAAAATCGCTAGCGGTTTGCGGTTTTGCGATTCAGCCAGCGCAAACGCGCTGGTGGAAAAGGGCCCTAAAGGTTATTATGCTGTTGCTTATCTGTTTAGTGCAGTGAGGAAGATCTGAATTCAGGTCCGCTTATTGTGTGCGTAGTATGGTTAAAATAAATAAAGCCTTTTATCTGCACCCTTTATGGGTGGTTGATGCCAGGAGTTCATTAACAAACAGAGACTACACTATTGATGCTCTATGAGATAAGAAGCCCCTGGGTGAGGGAATTCACAAAGGGGTAGAGTCTGGTGTGTTCTCTTATGCTGGGTACACACGATGTGATCTCCCGCTCAATCATTGGGATTGATTATTTCCAACATGTTCGATCGGGTTTCAATCGATACAGCCCACTATTTTGCATGTTAAGTATGCAAAATTGACGGCTGTATCAATCGAAACCCGATCGAACATGTCGGAAATAATCGATCGACCCCGCTGATCAAGCGGCAAATCGCATTGTGTGTACCCAGCATTATACCCTTGTGATTGGCACGTTGCGGTAGAGTGCTGAACAAACTGGCAGTGTGTTTAAAAAACAAGTATTAAGCTCTTCGCGCAATTTTTATTGTTGCTTTTATGGTAATCCTACTTTAACTCTGTGACGGGGATAATTGGATTAACAGTGCCGGTTTATTGATTTTGGATTTGTAGTCTGTGTGAGCACAAATATTGTATGCCTACAAGCATGAACCCTAATGCTGGGAATACACTGTTAGATCATTTCCGACATGTCCGATCGCAGTTTGCCGCTCAATTTGTCATTGAAGTGAATTGAAAAAGATAAGAAAAAGGAGCGGAAGATAAGAGAATTGAGTGGGAATCAAGCAAAAACGATTGGGCGCAGAATCGAGCGCCAGAAACGACCCGTGTATTCCCAGTATAACAGCCATTTTGTGAGAGCAGTAGTCATACTGTAAACATGCCCTTTAGCACCTGCTTTGCACTATTTATGTGCCATTGTGCATTGCTATAGGCCTAATAATTTAGTTAGATTGCATTCCAAGCTATGCATCCAGAAGTAACAAGGAGACTCTAAAATTGTGATTTCTTGCTGCAGCGTTAATGTACAACTGAAGAAGAAAAATGACAGATGTTGATGAGCTGTGTTGCTATGGCAATCAGAAATCAGTCATGTTTATCCTTTTACCTTAGTTAAACCTAACGCATCTGAGAGGGCCCATAAGATTAGATAGAGGGTGTGAGAATTGTAATGCGCAATCTGTGGGTTACATTGCAACCATTGTTTGTGTTTTTAATTGTATACATTTTTCTTTTGAAACTGTCAAAAGGAAATCTAATTTATACATTCAAGAAATGTCAGCATTGAATGTAATGAGGTACAATGTAATCATAACTGCATCTGTTGATTTAATACCTAGATGTTAATGGAATTTAAATTGTTTAAGCAATAATCATTTGTGATTAGATGCAAGTGTCCATGTTACAAATGCATGGATAAAGTAGGACTCCGGGGACAGTAAAGTAGAATTTATTATTTGTACTACAAGGTTGATTCAAAATTGAAACACAAGTGTAGGGGCTAGTATCACACAGGCGTTGAACTGGCGATAATCTAAATGAATGGACTGCATTTTTTAAATGCTGGTACCGGTTTTTCCTGTCATTCGTGCAATGCTGCACTTGATCCTGCCAACACCCCTTATCTTGTTTCATTCTGGACACTACATGCAGTGTCCAGGATCTGCTAAGTGCAGTGCTCCCGTTTCACCCCATGGGGGTCAAAACCCATCACGTTTACCAAAAACGGGAACTGCTGCCAACCGCTTCACTGCTCATTATCAGAGAATCGCTTAGCATCGGCTAAACGCGACACTTCTGAAAGCCTGTGTGAACCAAGACTAAAGTAGCAGCGGCCTTTCTCATGGGCAAAATATCATGTATTTTTGTAGTGCTCCCACGGTTGTAAAATCTGCAAGAAGTGTTAAATCCCATATAAACCTTACCTTAAACACTCAGCACAGCTAGCATTGGTTAACACTGCCATTTTACATAGGTGGTGAAGTGTCCACCCCTCCTGTTATCTACCAGAGACGACATGCAGCGCATCTAATGTGCTCTGGACTCTGTATCATACAGTATATACTGTACCTAGCATGGCATTTTTATTCAGGA
Organism: Hyperolius riggenbachi; assembly: GCF_040937935.1. NCBI lineage: Eukaryota > Metazoa > Chordata > Amphibia > Anura > Hyperoliidae > Hyperolius > Hyperolius riggenbachi. Next base: position 115,056,280 of record NC_090651.1, on the reverse strand, counting down.
TGCTTTGTGGAAAATGGCACAGCATTGTTATTTTCTGCAGTCTGTCTGTGCTGTATATCTCTCTGATGTTTACACTTCTGTCACAATGGATTAGAGATTCAGGGACTGAGGAAAACCTAAAATCTATTAGGGCTCTTTCACATTAGGGCAGATTTTCTGCGTTTCAACGCAACGGGTAAAGTTTGCGTTACCCAAGGTAAAATGAAAGTCCATAGACTTTCATTTTAGCTTTCACAATTTTAGCTTTCACATATAACGCAGCGTTTTTGTGCGTTGCGTTACACTGCACCCAGGCGCAGTTTTTCGGCCGGCGCTAGCTTTATGCGTTACAATGTTAGTCAATGTAAAACGCACACTATGCGCGTTTTTAAACCGTTAACACAGGCAATCAGTCCCAGAATGCAACAGAGTAACAATGTAAAAATTTGAAAACTAAAAAGAAAAAAAAATTACCTGCGTTTTCCTATGTGCTGTAACGCACACTCACTGCAGTGCAACGCATATCAAAACGCATTAAAACGCATACAACAAAACGTATGCTTTGAGCGTTCTCCAACGCAAGCTCTGATGTGAAAGAGCCCTTAGCCCTGTTTCCATAAAAGCCCATACAGACATAAGGGTTTTGACAGATAAGATTGTAAGGCCCCTACCAGCTGCCATCCACAAGCACCATTTGGGTGTAATGAAAATGGAGCCAAAGGGCAGTATTTGTTACCCAGCTGCTGCAGAAAAACTAAAACATGTTGCCTCTGAGCACGGCTGCACTCAGATGTGACTCCATGGCAGGGGAGCACCTCTTCACAGCCAGTACTAAGGGCATGGGAGCAGGCGAAGGGCAGTGAATTCACCACCATCAGCTTCCCGTGTGAAAGACACCTTAGTGAATGTTCTGGCTGACCATCTGATGTTTGTTCCAGAAAAATTGTTGATTTGCTTCTCTTCCATTCCCTGTATCAGAATTCTAGCGGTTTTATGTATGCAGGAAAAGCTGTCATAAGTGTATGTTTTAAGTTTTAATGTTCTATGCAAAATTTCATTGTAAACTGTAAAGTTAGAGGACTTTTTAAAATATTGCTCTGAGACATCTCAGCATATTCAAGGCGGTGATAGTTATAAGATTATTTTAGTTACAGAAACTAAAACGTTCTTGTTATGCTAGAAGCCTCTCTGAAATGTCAAGGTTGTAGATACTGTGAAGACTGGAAAGAAACAAGTTTAAAATTCACAATACTGCAGCAATTTTATATATGTGTGTGTATATATATATATATATATATATATATATATATATATATATATATATATATATATATATATATATATATATATATATATATATATATATATATTCTACATAGGTTAGGATTTAGTTAGTGTTAGGCCCCTCCCATGGAGGATCGACTTCTTCGCAGTGGGAGGGACGAGTACTTAATAGGTTGCATGCAAGCTGTTACAGGAAACTAACATCCTCCTCCAGTGGTAGACAGGTCATGTGTATGCTCGGTGTGTATTATATCCCACAAGTGGGGCTCGCACTCTTTTGCAGGTAGGCACTTGCCTGTTTTTAAGTAGCGCTGTTCATTTCCTTGCTATGTACTAATTTATTTTGTTTTTGGTCAGCTGCTCCCACTTAACAGCGATGCTTTTGGTGTATATGCAGAGCTTCTGTTTGGGTTCAAGGTGCGTTTGTAGTTTCTGGGGGGGCTCAGCGCATCTCTGATTGGAGGCCATTCGGAGGCAGCCTGGTGTTGCGCTGATCCACCTTTTGCGGAAGTGAGAGCTTGCAATACGAGGAGAAGGGGATTAGAGCGGTTCCAGCGGTGTCCTGAAGGCTGTAGTGCCTCAGCCACATAGAGGAAAACCTACAGAGCCAGCCAGTGCTCAATCACAATCAGAATCCATTTTATTTCGCCAAGTAAGTTTGCACCTACAAGGAATTTGTTTTGGCAGTTGCTTAAAGCCAATGGGTACCACTTTAAAAATAAAAGTCAGATACTCACCTAAGGAGAGGGAAGGCTCGGTCCTAATGAGCCTTACCTCTCCTCTCCCGGGTGCCCTCGGTGCTGCGCTGGCTCCCCCGTTCGTGTCCGCCGCCGCCGCAGGGACTTCGGAGGTCTTCGGGAGCACTCGGGCTTCCGAAGACTGGCAGCTCCATACTACGCACGCGCGAGTGCGTCATAGAGGGGCGCTCGCGCATGCGTAGTATGTAGCGGCCAGTCTTCGGAAGCCCGAGTGCTCCCGAAGGCTTCCGAAACCTCCCTTCGGTGGCGGTGGCAGTATTTGACCGAACTGGTCAAATACTGCTATGGGGGATCCTGCGTGGGACCGTGCACCAGGAGAGGAGAGGGAAGGCTCATTAGGACCGAGCCTTCCCTCTCCTTATGTGAGTATCTGACTTTTTTATTTTTAAAGTGGTACACATTCACTTTAACACAAACAAAAACAATACAAGGACAGACCGTGTGTAAATTACAAGTCAAGGACATTATGCAAGTGTAGTGGCAGTAAGCAATGTGAGAATTGTTAATTTACAGTTCTGTGCTGATTACTTTCAAGTCCTAGCAGCTCTAGCAGGGTTTTGCATTTAGTATGGCTACCGCTTGAAAAAAACGGAAGAGCCCGTTCTATGCGGATTTATGTCTACGAAATCTGATATCTGGAAATAGAGAAAGAGGTGCACAGGACCACTTGCCTGGGTCACTCCGGAGTGCTCAAAGCCCAAAATAGTTCCACCAAGTCAGATGCTGTAGAGATAGGAGGTTACATGCTTGCCCCTCTCTCTTCTGGCTGACTGTTGCCTTGTTTGTATGCACCGACTTTTAATGCATTTTCAAATAAAGGTCTTTTTTTACTGGATGTGCCCGGCCGCTCCTATCTCTACAAAATCTGATATCTGGTTTTGTATTGTAAAGGTAATACTATAGCTGAAATCTGTTGTTACCGGTTAAGCTAGTGTGGTGGGGACAGCCTAGTGTTCCAAGGTGTATGCTGACCTACATATAGGTCCTTTTGTTCTGGTGAGTTAATTTACATCAGGTGTGGTGGTGGAACATCTGTGTCTTTTATATGAAGATTGTAACAAGTTGCTCATGGAAACATCTTGAATTTTAATTGGACTTTTAATGACAATATGTGATATGGAATTTCAGTTGTGCAGCAATGCCTTCTAATACTAGCTGTTTATTAAATGGAGGGACATTGGAATAACAAATCTACATCAGCTGTTTTACAGGGGGTTTTATGGCCTAATTGTTTGTAGTTGCTATTTGAATCTACAGAGAATCTGTGATTAAATGTATAATTGTGTTTTACTTTAGGCTTTCCTGAAAATGATTTAAACTCCTTCACCAAAATGGGTTTACATGTAGTATGCATTGTCAATCAATCCAAATCCAAGCAGAGATCTAAATGCGCCGTCTGACAGCTAATAATCTAGCTATAAAATAGTTACATCATGATCTGAATAAAAGAACAAATAGAGGATTCTGGTGGCAAAGCTTCTGCTTGGCTCTATATCATCGGGCTACAATGAGGTAGAGCACTGACAACTGTCTGAGGCAATAGCAAAAGTGTGTGCAGCATGATGTGGCTGCTGAGGGACTCCTAACTAGGAATGTGGGAGAAGATTCTTGCAAAAAGCGAGACTGTTCTGCAGTGTGCAGGAGAGGAAAGCAAGGTATGCGAGGGGTTAACTCACCTGGCCACTGCCTTCATTCCAATGCATTCCATCTCCTTACACTTACGCCTTCAGAGCAGAAATTGCAGCTTAGAAGGCAGAAGTGTAAGAAGATGGAACGCAGCATAGAATGCAGGTGGTGGCCAGGTGAGTTAACCCCTGCATGCCTTTCTCTCGCCTCCCATACACTGCAGGATGTTCTCTCTCATCCCGGCTCCTAACTAGGTAGTTAGTTATTTGACATCTATGCATCAAGGTGCTTATACACAAAGCAAGAATTGCCAGTGAGTGCTACACAAGTCTATGCAAGCTATGCACACATGCTAGATACTGTGTTTCCCCAAAAATAAGACACTGTCTTATACTCATTTTTTGCTCCAAAAGATGTGCTAGGGCTTATTTTCAGAGGATGTCTTATTTTGGGGGGAAACGCTGGTAGTTTTCCTATACAAAATGTATATACTGCTTCCCAGAACTATGAATAGGGTAAGCGGTGTGTCCTGGGAAGAGGTGAAGTGCTGCTGATGCTTATCACCACAGATTAGGAGCGCTGGCTCCAACAAAAACACAAATTGCCTGAAACATATACAGGACTGTAGAACTCACATTATCCTGCTGCTCTCCTGTATCCAAGCTTTGTATTGAGCGTGACTTACTTTTGTTATGTGAGCTGCTTCCAGGTAGGGCTTACATTTGGGGGATGTATAATATTTCAAGCATGCTAGGAATTCCTGCTAGGGCTTATTCTCAGGGGATGTCTTACTTTAGGGGAGACACGGTAACAATTGGCTGAGGTTCAAGACCATCTCTGCTCAGAATCTAGCTTATGAACAGGTAGTACTCTTGGCTCTTTAGCGGCAGTAAAGCCCGATTCCATTGTTCTTCTCCTCCTCATTCTGCCCGACAAAAGCCTCCCCATCATTCGCTGTGCCGTTGTCCCGCCTCCTTTCTCCATAGACGCAGACACATCCCTCAGCTATAGCGTGGGATATGTCTGTATACAGCTGCTACACCATAGTGTTGCCTGAAAGATTAAGCCTGATCTTGACAGGTGACACTCATGAGCATGTGCACCTAGCTTAAACATTTGCACCAGGAGTTTAATGCTGGGAATTTGTTTTTTTTCGGGCAGATTTACTTTCCTATCGTTTTTTCGATCATTTTTCTGATCAATTTCCATTCACTTCTATGAGAGAATCGAACAGAAAAACTATCGAAATCAGTTTGGACTTTTCAGAAATTATCTGTTGAGCCATCTATCTGCCGAAAAAACTCATGGTGTATTCCCAGCATAACTTTTAGTTTGTCATTATCAGCATACAAAGGTCAGGCAATCCTTTTTGTTGTAGTTCCAATCCTTTTATAGTTATGCCTCACCTATGTATTCATAGAGCAAATATAGCCTGCCTGACCTGAGGAGAACCACTGAGCCCGTATGATTCCAATTGTGGTGTCACTGTATACCTGACTGATGCTGTGGCATGCTGGTCCTATGATTAGCATGATTCCTGCCATAACAGGGCCCAGGGCTCCACTGAAGCAGTCATTGTTTTTGTACAGTGTCATTTGAAAGGCACAACTAAAAGGCGACTCTTTGTACAGCCTAGACTGCAGTGCAGACAAATCCAGCAGTAGATGATCTATGACAGGGCTGCTGCCATGGGGAAGTCGCTGCAGGTTGGGTTCATTAATATAGCGGCCACAGTTGATCTTGAGAATAGTTGAAGCAATTCACTTAAAGCAGTTTATTTTTCCAGCGTCTCCTAACAAATCTAAACCTAATTATAAATAGATATGTTTTTGTTCTGAATTTTTAACCTTTCATAAGTGTTATCCTGTCATATAATCTAAACCTTTTTAACAATCATATTGAGAATTATAGAAATTTGGGTTGGATATTTAGGTGCACAAAGTGTAAGTTCATGTTACTGCAAGCCTAACATTATTGACCCAATTGTAGATGAGTTAAGCCCCATCTACACTATACGATTCTTTGTACGATTCAATTACGATTCTATTTACGATCCGATTAAATCCGACATGTCCGATCATGATTCGATTCGATGCAATTCGATTTGCCTTTGCAAAACAATGGCAAATCGAATTGAATCGAATCATGATCGGACATGTCGGATTTAATCGGATCATAAATAGAATCGTAATGGAATCGTACAAAGAATCGTATCGTGTAGATGGGGCTTTTAGGTGAGAGATAAGTGTTATCTTGGGAGGGTTTACATGTTAACCAGGGCTGGATTTATCATAAGGCACTATAGGCACTTGCCTACAGGTGCTTGATGATGTAAAGGCGGCTCACTTCCCTCCCTGAGTTCCTCCCTCCCTCCTTCCCTTTGCATAGTCCTGATGAGAGGTTACTCACTCTGTTCTTGGCATTCCACTGATGAGATCTCCCTTCTGTCAGGGGCACCTCTAGCTACTTAATATTGAGGGTACATCTGGCTAACTAAGGGGCACCGGTAGCTACCCAAGACAGGCAAGGAAAGTAAGGGAGAAGTGACAGCTGGGACAGCCAGCACACTTGCGGTGCGGTTTAGTGGGGGGGTTGGAGGTTCATGGAGAGCGAAATCTAAGGTGCCAAGACATTTGTGCCTATAGGCTCCTGTGAGCTAAATCTGGGCCTGATGTTAACAGTAGGCATATACGCAGCTGGAATAAAGGTTTGTATTGGGCATAACCAGGGAAAAGGATGGGTTATATTATTGTTATTGTTGTTATTATTATTGTTAAGCATTTGTTGAAGGTTCATGATGTGCCAGATAGGGTACCCACCCCTCAAAAAAGCCATCAAATCGAAAGGTCTGCAGAAAGGGATGGAGCATGGGCTTCTAGAGTAGCCCATATGTTTTTTCAGAATGCTTCCTTAGGAGTTGAAGGGCATGAGAACACATTTTTGCACAGGTGCACAAAAGTTTATGGATGTGCATTTGAGAACACATTTCTACCATATACTGTACATTCAAGACAATGGATGTAAAAACCAAAGTTTAAAAAAAAAAAAAAAATTTAAAAAAAAAATCAAATACTCACGAAAATTTGTATCTTGCGGAACAATCTTTGTTTTGCAAAAATAAAAAGTCCGGTAAAAATGCAAGTGACGAAATTCGAGCTCAATCCTACTTATTATCAACAACCAATTTTCATACAACATAAACAATATGCATGTTACATTTATACTCCAGTTTTGTTATACACCAGTTCTGAGGATTTCAAAGCTGCTAAAGTTTTTAAGATACAGATTACGCGATAGGGGGCTGCGGGGAATCTTGTCTGAATGCCCAGACATTTGTGCATGCTTTACATCACGGGCTAGTCTAATATAGTGTATAGAAAAAGGGGGCAGCAGACCTAAAGAAATTCATACTTGATGGAAGCGCTCATTGTCTAATTTGCAAGCTGCAAACCGTGGAAGTTTGGGATATTTAGTTTGACTTTGAATTCTCTGCATCATGAATGATATACAAAACTAGTCATGAGGCCCATTTAATAATGGGTGCTAGGTTGCACAGTGCCATGCATGCCCGCCCACCCATATTGCGCGTGCCTTCCCGCCTGTGCTGTAAGGCTTTTGGCAAACACTGACGCAGGAACCTGCAGTTTCATTAGATAGGACAACAGCTGTGTGTTTCTGACTGCATTAGATAAGGCTCCCTTTATGATAACAGCTGTGGTATTAGGCTGGTACGTGAAGGTAAACCTATCTGGGTGAGCCACATAATTTGTGAGTCACCTGTTCTTTGCTGTGGCATAGCATTATAATCTGAACTGCCAGTATATTTCTCATGAGGCAAAGAATGACATGGCTGCTGTTGAGCAAAGCAATTGAAAGCGTTCCCTTTTAAGGGGGTTTGCAGAGCATGACCACTACTGGCTCTGCAGAGGCATGCTAAACAGCTCTGCACTGGAGCAAGACTACTATGACTGCAGCACTGGAACAAATTGCATTGCAGTCCCAAGGCCTCACCAAGTAAAGGGATTATGGGATTTATGGAAAGCCATTAGAACAAGACTGTCTTACTACTCTGATCACATTAAATCAAATGACCTGCACTGGCAGATGTGAACATACAGTTGTAACGCAGGGCATTAGATCAGCCGCTTTGTGAAAGTATCAATATAAATAAATCCAGCATCTTCCTTTTTAAATGTGTAACGTGACATCTCTGTGCTGCTGTGTTTACTATGCAAACATGATGAGAAGGCGTAGCCAGCCAGCCTGCAGTATCACACATGAAACAAACAAATGCTGCCTTGCTTAATCACATTCACAATTGCTCCCCAGACACCCTTTGCTGGTGTCATTGTGCCAGCTGACTGCAAAGAAGTCAGTCAGCATGTTTGTTTAAGATGGCGTTTTTCTGCCGTCTGTCACAAAGCAGCTTCACCTTCACACGGCTTGTCTAATCTAACGCTGCAGAACTGAAAGCCATTCGTAAAGCTCTCTCTCTCCAGCAGGCAGTCATACAGTCTGTGTGATGACATCACTGACATTGCTTAGGGAGTAAGTAGATTCGGGAAGAGAGAGAGAGAGGAATATAATGACTGGTTGCCATAGAAATGTTCCTCTGAACAGCTGCTGATTTGTTACTTCAACACAGGTTTTTACGTGCAAGATCCAGGCTCTACGTGATAAGCTGTGGAGCTTCCTGGTCCAGTCCTTTTATGCTGTACGGCACACACAGGGCTGGAAATTGATGAGGCCAAGCGATCAGGACCAAATCCAAGCAGGTACGTCTCCTTTCTCTCTCTATACAGGTGTTTTCATGGCTGCATTGTGCTTCTAATGATGCGACTGTAAGGTCCAGTTTAGTTGTTGATTATCGATTGCATTACATTTCTCTTATACATATAGCAAGCATGAGCATTGTTTGCCATCATTTTCATGTTTGTTTGCATACAGTCGCTGGGAATCACAGGCTGCAGTAATTATCTGCCTCCTGATCAAAGTGGTATCATCTGCCTGCCAGCTGGTTATCCCTTTGTAAATGTATATAGTGTTTTGCACATTAGTACTAGCATGGAGGAATGGGAGCCTGTGCATAATCCAAGCATATGAAGCATCCGCAAAATCGCCCATTTTTACAGCCATGAATGGAACTGCTGTTTTCAGATGCTGTAACCCTTCCAGGTGCAGTGATATTGCCATGTGTATATCTAGCCAGTGCTGTGTAAATGTATTCTGAATGGTGGCTCATGCACCTCAAGTACAAGCTAGTAGTGGCCTCTCATCTTCATTGTAATGTAAATAGATCACTGTGCAGTTCTGATTTTACATGGATAGAATTTCAGCCCCTGGACACAATCCTGTGCACGCATGTTGTAATCTATGTAATGCATAGCTGTTGTTTATCATAGCACATAATACACCGGCGTGATTCAGACTTTATTTTTCAGAAATGCTTTTAAAGCTGCTTTAATTTTAAATTATTTACATGTCACGCTCATTAGGAAAAGCTTTCTTCATAAATCAGCCCTCCCATGTTAGCACTTCCGTGTATGCACATATTTCCCAGAAGAAATCTTACCCACTAATCTAGTGTAGTAAAGCACTCTTGCTGCAGTGGCTGCTGATGCTGGCTCCCAGACTCCTCTGCTGAGGAAAATCATCTGCAGCCCAGCATTGTGTGGAAACACAGGTGCATAATGTTCCCACCGATTTCCAGCAGCACTACTGCTACATAGAGGTTATGCTTGGTGAGGGGAGACATCATACAGATCCCATTTTTTTGTCTGATGATGTTGTATAGTTATGTTACAGTTTATCTGTGGCTTCTCTATTGCTCTTTGTTAGCTTGTTACCTCCCAAAGATATTATTAACCTGTATGGTTGTTTTACCCTGCAGCTGCCTTTGATAAAGGGGATGATCGAAGACTTGCTAAGAAACCCACGTTCACTAGTTCCCAGGTAAATATGATTCCCCCCCCCCCCCCCTTCAGTTTTTTTTATATCCTGTTTTAGATGAAGTTAAAATAATAAAAACAAATGTATTTGGTATCTTCATATCACACAAACAAAGCTATCCATACATAATTTTCACTGGACAAAATGATTCCTTAGAATTGAGAATGAGATCAGAGAATTTATATAAAATAAAAGGTCAATGAAGGATTATTGTATGGAGGGGGGAAGTCTTTGTTATGTGATGACAAGGTACAGATGGAAATTTGTGCTGATCATTCATAATCGCACAGGTTATGTAACGCTTCTAGAATTATGTGAAGGATAAATGGCTATCATGTACATACACAACCTTTGGAAGCTTCTTTATAGAATACATCTTTAAATTCCTTTTATTTTTCAGAATTTGATCCTGTAGGTTAGACTAACAAAGCTTCCTGATTCGTACAGACTGTCCCCAGATTATTATGGCTGTTCTATAAAAAAGCTCCCATACATAAACATCATTTGTGCCTCCAAGCAGCCGGGAGCAAGTTTTTGATTCATGCTGAAGAAGGCAGCGCAGCCAGTGTATTAGAAAGGACATTGTAGTACTCCAGGGCATTTCTGGATTTTCTGCTCTATTAATGACGTGCTGGCTGCATCCCTTCCTACTGCCACAACCTGACACTGGCCTCCAGGTAACATTGCAGGTAGGCTTAGGAGTCAGGCAGAAATGCAAAGGAAAGCACTGGGCAGCACGGTGGCGTAGTGGTTAGCTCTCTCGCCTTGCAGCGCTGGGTCCCTGGTTCGAATCCCAGCCAGGGCACTATCTGCAAAGAGTTTGTATGTTCACTCCGTGTCTGTGTGGGTTTCCTCCGGGCCCTCCGGTTTCCTCCCACATTCCAAAAACATACGGATAAGTTAATTGGCTCCCTCTAAAATTGGCCCTAGACTACAGTACTTACACTACATAATATAGACATATGGCAATGGTAGGGATTAGATTGTGAGCTCCTTTGAGGGACAGTTAGTGACAAGACTATATATATACACATTGTACAGCGCTGCGTAATATGTCGGCGCTATATAAATACTTAATAATAATAAATAATAATAATAATACTCTGTACCCAATGGCAAATTTATCCTGGAAGCTTCCTCTCATGTAGGGAATGGAAATGATTGGGAAAACTGGTTGGTAATTACAACTGGCTTTATGATTTGTGCTTCTTTGATTATTTTTATATGATTTACACTTTTAAGGTGGTCATATACCATATATTTTGTTTCTTTTTTTTTTTTCCTTTAGATCTTTTAAATTCAATCAATTTTCTTATAGGATAACTATTGCAAAAAAAAAAAAAAAAAAATGTTAAAATTCATACATGTACATGTCACCCAAGTAAAATGTGCAATAAATCACTTTTCTCCTATGTCGCTGTCACTTGTAGTAGATGGTCCAAATCTGACAGATCTGTCACGTTTTGGATTAGTCATTCTCCTCATGGGCCTGGTGCACACCAAAAACCGCTAGCAGATCCGCAAAATGCTAGCAGATTTTGAAACTCTTTTTCTTTTTCTGCAGCGTTTCAGCTAGCGTTTTGCGGTTTTGGGAAGCGTTTTTGGTGTAGTAGATTTCATGTATTGTTACAGTAAAGCTGTTACTGAACAGCCACTGTAACAAAAAACGCCTGGCAAACCGCTCTGAAGTGCCGTTTTTCAGAGCGGTTTGCGTTTTTCCTATACTTAACATTGAGGCAGAAACGCATCTGCAATCCAAAATCTGCAGCAGCCCGGGAGTATGCGTTTCAGCAAAACGCCTCCCGCTCTGGTGTGCACCAGCCCATTGAAATTCATTACCCAAGCGTATCCGCAGCCGCAAGCGGATCGCAAACCGCAGCCGAACCGCTCTGGTGTGCACTAGGCCATGGAGTTGTTTATTTACAAAAGCACTTGCTTAGCTGGAGTTACTTTGTCTAAGCAGGCTGATATCTCTGTATGGATCTTTTCCAGGGAGTGCTTTTTTGTAAAGAATAAAACGGTAATACTGAAAATCTTTTATGAGGAAATGGGCTAGTCCAAAACCTGTCAGATATGTCAGATTTTTACTTCCTACTGTAAGCGACAGCAATGTGGGCAAACGTGATTTATTGTGCATTTTACTCTGGGTGAAATATACATTTTATATGTATGGATTTTAAGTTTTACAATGTTTTTTGTAATAGTGGTCCTTTATTTGTATTGTTTGAAAACTCAAATCACACCACCATAAACTATTTTTCCTTGAAATTGATCAGAATTTCCCACTGTGGGCTAATAGATAAAAAAAAATAGTACATTTGTTTCTTCTTGCTAAAAAAATAAATAAATTAAAAAACAAATACACTTAGTTTTTCTCTTCAATCAGTCCATTTTTGTAAAGGCGGGGCAGCCCACGGACCAGATGGATCTGGAGGAAGCCCCAGGTAAGAATGTACCATCTCGGGTAAACTTTAAGGCCCCATTCACACTTAGAAATGCAAAACGCCGGAGATTTTTTTCCGGCGTTTTGCAGGAGTGATTTTTCCGAGATTTCATGCGGAAAAATCACTGAACACTTTTGCGATTTTGCCGCGATCGCATTTAGCGCTTCTATAGCACTGAAATCGCCTGAAAATGGTGCAGACGACGCGTTTGCGTTTTTGCCCTTTTCTGGGTGATTTGCGCCGATTAGCGCAAATCGCCCAAATAAGAACGGGCCCATAGGGTTTCGTTACGCTAGCGCTTTTAAAAAGCGCTAGCGTTTAAGCGTTTTGCCGAAATCACGGCAAAACGCTCTAGTGTGAATGGGCCCTTAGGCCCATTTCCACTGGCTGTATTTGCCTTTTCTTGAGCACTTCTCATTGAAATATGCTTTTAAAAAAACACAAACCTAGTGCAAACACAGCCAGTGGAAATGGGCCCTAAGGCATGCAAGAAGCTCTTGCATGAAATCTTAAAGGACAACTATAAGGAGAGGTATGTGGAGGCTGACATATTATTTTCTTTTTAAGCAATACCAGTTGCCTAGCACCCCCCGCTGATACTTTACCTCTAATGCTTTTAGCCATAACCCCTGAACAAGCATGCAGCAGATGAGGCGTATCTTACATTATTGTTAGATCTGACAAGATTAACTGCATGCTTGTTCCTTGTGTTTTTCAGACACTACAGCAGCCAAATAGATCAACAGGGCTGCCAGATAACTGGTATTGTTTAAAGGGAATCTGAAGTTAAAATAAACTTGATATGATTTGTATGTGTATTACAGCTAAGAAATACAATATTAGCAGCACAGATGCGAGTCTCGTTTTGTTTCCAGTACAGGAAGAGTTAACTGAAACTTCAGTTGTTATCTATGCAAAAGAGCTTATCTGAGCTCTGCGACTTGCAAAGTCGCAGAGAGCTCTGTCTTCTGAAGCTTTTATTTCAACTGTCTCTCACTGTATTTTGTTTGTGTAAAGTTTACAACAGAGGAAAGTTGAAAAGGTCATTAGCTCTGCTCTGTGAAATCTTTTAAAATGCTGAGTGTAGTGTGTAAACTGCAAATATTAGAGAATGATGCAATGTTATAAAAAAAAACGCTATTTAACTGAAAATAAAATGAGACTACACATACAATTCATTATGTCATAAGTTTTTGTTTTGTTTTTTTGTTTTTTTTCTTCGCTTCAGTGTCACTTTAAGAGGAAATTAATATGGCAGCCTCCATACTCTTCTCACTTTAGTTGTCCTTTTACATGAACCTGAAGGGATATTTTTTCATAAAAGTTAAGATACCTCAGTAGAGGAAAGCTTATGGATAGTGCTGAAGCTTCCCCCATGCTTCTTATGTGGAAGTCCAGTGATGAGGGGACTGTTTGGGATCAGATTAACCCCAGGATCTATGGGGAGGGGACCGCAGTGGCTAGGGCACCAGTTTCATGGGGGGATTAGTACACCAGAGTAGCTTGGTGAATGGCTAAGGGCCCCATTTGACCAGTGGAAGTGTGCATGTAAGCAGCTCAAAAATGGTGTGAGGATCATAAAGAGACTACATTAAAGGGAGCCTAAACTGAGAAGGATATGGATTTTTCATTTTAAAATAATACCAGTTGCCTAACTCTCTCCTGCTGATCCTGTGTATCTAATACTTTTAGTCACAACCCCTCAACAAGCAGATCAAGAGCTCTGACTGAAGTCAGACTGGATTAGCTGCATGCTTGTTTCTAGTGTGTGATTCATCCACTACAGGGACACCTGTACCTAGCTAACCTATACTGGGGGACACCTGCACCTAGCTAGCCTATACTGGGGGACACCTGCACCTAGCTAGCCTATACTGGGGGACACCTGCACCTAGCTAGCCTATACTGGGGGACACCTGCACCTAGCTAGCCTATACTGGGGGACACCTGCACCTAGCTAGCTTATACTGGGGGACACCTGCACCTAGCTAGCCTATACTGGGGGACACCTGCACCTAGCTAGCCTTGACTGGGGGACACCTGCACCTAGCTAGCCTTGACTGGGGGACACCTGCACCTAGCTAGCCTATACTGGGGGACACCTGCACCTAGCTAGCTTATACTGGGGGACACCTGCACCTAGCTAGCTTATACTGGGGGACACCTGCACCTAGCTAGCCTATACTGGGGGACACCTGCACCTAGCTAGCCTATACTGGGGGACACCTGCACCTAGCTAGCCTATACTGGGGGACACCTGCACCTAGCTAGCCTATACTGGGGGACACCTGCACCTAGCTAGCTTATACTGGGGGACACCTGCACCTAGCTAGCCTATACTGGGGGACACCTGCACCTAGCTAGCCTATACTGGGGGACACCTGCACCTAGCTAGCCTTGACTGGGGGACACCTGCACCTAGCTAGCCTTGACTGGGGGACACCTGCACATAGCTAGCCTTGACTGGGGGACACCTGCACCTAGCTAGCCTATACTGGGGGACACCTGCACCTAGCTAGCCTATACTGGGGGACACTTGTACCTAGCTAGCCTATACTGTGTGGCACCTGCACCTACTTAGCCTACACTGGGGGCCACCTGTACTTGGCTAGCCTGTACTGGGGACACCTGTACCTAGCTAGCCTATACTGGGAGACATCTGTACCTACCTAGCCTATACTGGGGCACCTAGTCCTGGCTGCCTGGGGGCTACATGGGCACCACGTGGTGAGCGATACAGGAAAGGTAATGTATAAATGCACACACCGGGGGTACATTTTATACATGGGGGGCGGGGGCAGTTGCCAGGCAACAGACGTAACTGATTCCCAAGCGATTTCATGTTTAAATCGATCGGGAATCGGCCTGCGGAGTTATGGGCAGCTGACTATATAGTTGCATAGTTATTTTGGTTGAAAAAAGACATACGTCCATCGAGTTCAACCAGTACAAAGTACGACTCCAGCCTGCTCCCTCACATATCCCTGTTGATCCAGAGGAAGGCGAAAAAACCCTTACAAGGCATGGTCCAATTAGCCCCAAAAGGTAAAAATTCCTTCCCGACTCCAGATGGCAATCAGATAAAATCCCTGGATCAACATCATTAGGCATTACCTAGTAATTGTAGCCATGGATGTCTTTCAACGCAAGGAACACATCTAAGCCCCCTTTAAATGCAGGCATAGAGTTTGCCATAATGACTTCCTGTGGCAATGCATTCCACATCTTAATCACTCTTACTGTAAAGAACCCTTTCCTAAATAAATGGCTAAAACGTTTTTCCTCCATGCGCAGATCATGTCCTCTAGTCCTTTGAGAAGGCCTAGGGACAAAACGCTCATCCGCCAAGCTTTTATATTGCCCTCTGATGTATTTATACATGTTAATTAGATCCCCTCTAAGGCGTCTTTTCTCTAGACAAAAAAAACCCAGTTTATCTAACCTTTCTTGGTAAGTGAGACCTTCCATCCCACGTATCAATTTTGTTGCTCGTCTCTGAACCTGCTCTAAAACTGCAATATCTTTTTTGTAATGTGGTGCCCAGAACTGAATTCCATATTCCAGATGTGGCCTTACTAGAGAGTTAAACGGGGGCAATATATTAGAATTCGATTAGAGAGATTTGTCTCTAGGTCGAATCTGCCCATCATCGCTAGATGTATGGCCACCTTTACATTCCCATTAGCGCAGGTTGAGCAGCTGCAGCTTGGAAGTGTAAATCAGAGATTTTTGGGAGAAATTTTGAAATTTAGTTTAGGTTTTGTGCTTTAAGCTTTTATTAAACTCAAAATGTATACTAGACCCTTGCTTGACACATTTTGGTAAGTTACAGGAAAAAAGTTTGATACTTAATTGGATCACTTTTTGCACAGAAATCATGCAGAAACTGAATGCCAGGGAGGTTAAAGTATTCGAGGCAGGTGATCAGCAGGACAGCCAGGAAATAAAAGGAAATAAACAATAATAATGTCAGCCTCCATGACCCTCTCACCTTGGGTTCCTTTTTAAAGAGACACTGAAGCAAAAAAATTATGATATAAAAAAATTGGTTGTCTAGTACGGAAAATTACTAGAACATTTGTAGCAAAGAAAATAGTCTCATATTTTTATTTTCCGGTATATAGTGTTTTTTATAACCTTGCATCATTCTCTAATATTTGCAGCTTACACACTACTCAGCATTCTAAATGATTTTACAGAGCAGGCCAGTGAACTATTGACACAGTTACTGACAATTGAGATAACAAGCTTCAGAAGACAGAGCTTTTGAAAGTCGTGGAGCTCAATGGCTCTTGCATAGATAACTGGAGTTTTTCACTTATGTCTCTGCTCCTAATATTTTATTTCTTAGCTGTACTGCACATACAAATCATTATATCATAATTTTTTTTTTCGCTTCAATGTCTCATTAAATGCAATGCAAAATTGTACCTGAGTGGGGAATTTAAAGTACATTTGTTAATGCTGTGGGAATATACCATGAGATTTTTTGGCAGATAGATGGTTCGATAGATAATTTCCAACATGTCCGATCTGATTTTTGATCATTTTTCTGATCAATTTCTCATAGAAGTGAATGGAAATCGATCAGAAAAACCATCGGAAAATCGATTGGACAATAAATATGCTGAAAAATCTAATCGTGTATTCCCAGCATAAGACACCCATTTCCCATAGAGATTTGCATGTTCACATAATTGTCCTGGTTGTTTATAGATAGTTAGATTTACAATAATAAAACCGAATTCCTGTAAAAAGGCAAAAATGTATTTCCTGTAGTAATTCTAATTTATTTCTGCAGGTAATGTAGCTCAGCACATTTTGCTTTTCTTTTCATTTTTTATGAACTACCTGCTGTAGGTTATGGTGCAATATTGTGCAGTTTCATGATATGGGTAGATACTTGAAAATATGCATTAAATTAGTTAGTTTGCCTTTTTTAGAGCAATCTGCAATTTCCTAAGCTAATTTGCAGAAATGTATGTGTTATAAAATGCAAAGAAATGTTTTTTAGGAACATGTTAACACACATCCATAATCACATCTTACACTGCTGGCAGCAGTGAGCCTTATTAAATTAGGTATTGCCTCCACATACCTTTGAAAGTGAAATTATTTTGTATACTAACCATCAGGCTTTGAATTACTTTGACAGACATTAGTGGTAGGGTTTAGTTTTAGCACTAGCCATTTTTATAAATCCGCCACATCTTTGTTTACTATTCTTCCTTTACACTCGGACAGACCCATGGTAGATATAGCAGCAGCAGCACTGTTTAAAGCTTCGCTTCAACATCCATTTGTGACTTTCAAAATGCATCTACCACTCAAGTGCTCTCGCCCATATGGAATGTGACTCACCAAATGTGTAGATGACCGTAGTTTTAGGCTAGATTCACAGTGGGACGTTGCGTTTTGATGCCACGTTAAAGTCGCACCGCAAGCTTACAGCGCAACGCACCCAAAAAGTGGCAACGCATCGTTACCGTCGCATACAGCAGATACAGTAAAAAATACAGGCAATGAAAAGTATGCTTCCAAGTCATTACTGAGCATGTGCAAACAGTCCAACGCAGCTAATAACGTGTATAACGCACTGCATGCAGTACTTTTACTTAACGTGCAGCGTTAGACACCAACGCAACGTGTGCACTGTGAACAGGGCATTAATTTTTCATTGCAGTGAGTTATTCTGCGTTAAATGTTGTTTTAACGTGCGACTTTAACGTCCCACTGTGAACTTAGCCTGAGTTTTACAAATCTTGTATTCAGTAATATGTTTATAGCTTTTGATAAAAGATGTGCGTGCCTGGCACTACCTTGATTACTTGTTCTGAATGTTGTTTTGTATGTGTTTAGCAATCCTGATAGTGCAGTTATAAAAGTAAAAAAAAAAAAAAAAAAAAAGAGGCAGTTGAGTTGCAGAATATTTCTGCATGTCAACTCACTGCCCATACAATTCTGTGAGTCTGTTTACAGTAACGGATCACATTATTCTAACACTGCATGCAGGCTTTCTATTACAGTCTGTCCTGTCTCCATTGCAGTGCAGTTTTTATTATACAGGTCGTCCCCGACTTAGGAATGCCCGACTTACAAGAAAAAATGGGTTTTAAACTTGTATAAGCAAGTACAGTAGGCAGAGGTGACACAGAAGGGGACACTGAAGGCACAAGGGGGCACAGAGGAGGTACAGGGGGCAGGGATGGCACAGTGTTCCGACTTAAGAACAGATTCACAGATTCAGGTTAAGAATGAACCTACAGTCCCTATCTCGTTCGTTAACCAAGGACTACCTGTAACACGTGTTCTGCAACTTACCACTATGAACCTAGCCTTAGGGCTCTTTTCCACTATGAAATGTGATCTCAATCGCGTTTCAATTTCCACCATGCGATTGAGCTACTATACTCAGTATAGTACAGCTCAATCGCATCCAAAACGCGGCAGGAGGATGATGATTGCATTTTGACCAAAATCGCATCACAATCGGGTGGCACTAATGGAAATTGCTGCTGCAGTTTCCATTAGTTTAATGTACCTTGCGATTTGCGATGAGAATCCAATCGCAAATTGCAGGGTAGTGGAAAAAGGCCCTTAATGTATTCATTCATTCATTCAGATTGGACTTCTTAAAATAGATATAGTGCAGATTAAGTGAGTTTTTTTTTTTTAATAGTTCTCCATGTGACTAAGGGACCCCGTTATGATAAACGTAAAGCTTGTTAATTTATCGACTGCTGACATTGGTGGGTTTCCGTCTCTCGTTTATTAACATCAGATTGCTGCTCTTGCTGTGTGCAAGTTAGGGTGTATTAATTAAATGCCCATTGATCAAAACATGCAAGTGATTGCTGACCTATTCTGTGTCCTAACATCCATTTAAATGTAATTAAAACCAAGTTAATTCCATTTTAATTGCATAAAATCCTATAGATAACTTGTGCCATCCCAGGTTTATAGTGTAAGATGGATCGGGGTAGCTTAACTCGCTCTGCAGAAAAGAATGCCATGAAAGCTGGGCTAGTGCCATTTTTATTATCTGTTTAGCTAGCATTACTAGTTGTCTCCTTGCCTCTCTATTGGACTCCAAGCAAAGCATTTGGGGGCAATATTGCATGAAACTAGACCAGAGTAGTATTTGTTGAAATAATTTAATATTGCTACTGACTATAGAAAAGTATGCTAAGAGTTATTTCCTGTAAATCATGGCTGGTTTAAAGAGCGTTTTAAGTGATTTGTAAAGCTCTAGTTCACCTTCCCATTTACATTGCTTGGGTCCTCTTGCTCCATTTGCAATTGGCAGTTACATATTATTATTGATTAATTAAGCGCCAACATATTCTGCGTCGATGTACAAAGTAAGAAACAAACTAGGGGTACAAAATAATACAGCCAATAATATACACCAATATACAAAATGCAGAGTTAGTACAAAATACAGAATCTGTACAAAGTACAGAATTGGTAATAACAGTGACTAAATGAATATGAATAAATGTAAAACAAGAGTTTGCTTTCTTAAAACAGAAAGAATTTGCGATAATTCAGGTTGGAGTGAGCTTGAGATGTCTCCCAGAGCAACACTGCTGAATATATGCAAATTAACCATTGTACCCTTAGAAGCTAAACACACCTCCAGAACCGCTGGAATGCAATGATGTGTCAGCTTGTTAAGTTGTACGGAGCCATAATAATCCAACATGCATACAGAATGTTTCGGATTGTTTGATCCTCATCAGTGCGTGGCATTCCATACAGCCAAATTAATCCATGCCATGCACTGATGAGGATCAAACAATCCGAAACAGTCTGTATGCATGTTTGATTATTCTAGCTCTGTACAAATTAACAAGCTGACACATCATTGCATTCCAGCGGCTCTGGAGTTGTGTAGCTTCTAAGGGCAACAATGGTTAATTTTCATGTATTCAGCAGTGATGCACTGGGAGACATCTCAAGCTCACTCCAACCTGAATTATCGCAAATTATTTTTGTTTTAAGAAAGCAAACTCTTGTTTTCCTTAGTATTTTAGTAAGGGGGCTTTTAGGACCATTGTAGCCCCTTACACACTCCAATGAGTTCTTGTTCACCATGAGCTTGCTGGTTAGTCTGTACCTCTATGAATAAATGTGTAACATTCCAAAATACAAAAGGGGGAAGAGAGCCTATGGTTAAATAACAGTAAAGGGGTCATTGCCGCAAAAGTGGTGACTAAATTGAAAGGTGGCATTATTTTCCACTGACCGCCACATTACTTAAAGGACAACTGAAGTGAGAGGGATATAGAGGCTGCCATATTTCTTTCCTTTTAAAGAGAACCTCTAACAAAGTTCCCCTGGGAGGTACTTACCTCGGGAGGGGGAAGCCTCAGGGTCCCAATGAGGCTTTCCCCTCCCCTGTAGCTGCAGGCAGTCCAGCGCTGGCTCCCCCGAAGTGTCCCGGAATCCTCCCTCGACAAACCTGACAAGCGGTGATTTATTTACCTTTCCTGGATCCAGTGGGGGCGCTGTTGCGGCTTTCCGCACACGGAGATAGGCGAAAATAGCCGATCTCCGTCGGATCCGCTCTACTGCGCTGGAGACTTGCGCCTGCGCAGTAGAGTGGCCTGACAGCGATTGGCTATTTCCGCCTATCTCTGAGGCGGAGAGCCGATACTGCGCCTGTGCTGGAGCCGGAAAGGTAAATATTTACATCCCAGCTGTTTGGGGAGCTTTATTTCCGCCGCTGTGGAACCGAGGATCCGGAGGCTTCTCCCTCCCGAGGCGAGTACCCCCCAGGGGAGGTTTTTCTCAATACAGGTTTTCTTTAAAGGGAAGGTTCAGGGAGGGGGGTAAAAAAAATAAAAATCAATATCCACTTACCTGGGGCTTCCTCCAGCCCGTGGCAGGCAGGAGGTCGGCCACCGGAGACCACCGGGAGCCTGCAGAGCGGCGGCGAG
The DNA here is from genome assembly GCF_040937935.1 of Hyperolius riggenbachi. Lineage (NCBI taxonomy): Eukaryota > Metazoa > Chordata > Amphibia > Anura > Hyperoliidae > Hyperolius > Hyperolius riggenbachi. The sequence continues at coordinate 115,035,298 of NC_090651.1, read as the reverse complement.
GGCACCTCCTGCCTGCCACGGGCTGGAGGAAGCCCCAGGTAAGTGGATATTGATTTTTATTTTTTTTACCTCCTTCCCTTTAAGTAATACCAGTTGCCTGGCTGCCCTGCTGGTCCTGTGCCTCTAACACTTTTAGCCATAGACCCTGAACAAGCATGCAGCAGATCAGGTGTTTCTGATATTATTGTCAGATTTGACAAGATTAGCTGCATGCTTGTTTCTTGAGGGATTCAGACACCACTGCAGCCAGACAGACCAACAGGGCTTCCAGGCAGCTGGTATTGTTTAAAAGGAAATAAATATGTCAGCCTCCATATTCTCCTCATTTCAGATGTCCTTTAACCACTTGAGGACCGCGGTGTTAAACCCCCCTAAGGACCAGGCCATTTTTCATAAATTGGGCCACTGCAGCTTAAGGCCAAGCTGCAGGGCTGCACAACTCAGCACACAAGTGATTTCCCCCCCCCCCCCCCCCCCCCATTTTCTTCAGAGCTCTCTGTTGGTGGGGTCTGATCGCTCCCCCGATGTTTTTTTTTTTTTTTTTTTTTTTTTTTTACTATTTTTATTTATTTTTTTTTTAATAAAAATGCCCATTTTTTTTATTTTTTTTATTTTTCCATTCCTGACTGTTTCTCTTTACCTCATGTCTCTTTTTTTACATTATTGATGGTGTCGCTACTGATGTACTTGCAAGGCCCACGCCATAAATGTTGCCGAAATACACACAGCAACACCTTTTTGCCTTTCTCTGTCACGTTTTCTTTATACTTCTTGCCTCTCACTGGTTTCCTCCCACTACACATCTTCCTATTTCTTTTTACCTTATATGTGAAAAACATTCAGCTCCTTATTGTATTTTCCACCCATACTCCCAACTAAGGCCCAGTGCACACCAAAAACCTCTAACAGATCCGCAAAACGCTAGAGGTTTTTGAAGCAGATTTTCAGAGCGACTCCTAGGCATGTATAGAGAGGTTTTCTAAACCTGACCAGCACTTTTTGGAGTGTTTTTGTGTAGCAGATGTCATATTTTGTTACAGTAAAGCTGTTACTGAACAGCTTCTGTAACAAAAACGCCTGGAAAACCGCTCTGATCTAGCGTTTTTCAGAGCGGTTTTCCACTTTCCTATACTTTAACATTGAGGCAAAAACGCCTCAGAAATCTAAAAAATGCTGCAGCCCCCGAGTTTGCGTTTGTGGAAAAAACGAGCCGCTCTGGTGTACACCATCCCATTGAAATACATTAGCCAAGCAGTTTTCCCCCTGCAAGCGTTTTAAAAAAACGATCCAGAACCGCTCTGGTGTGCACCATCCCTCTCACTGGTTTTATTTAAATTTTAATGGGAATCTTTCAAAATGTTATGCTTGCTGTGTGTTTTCTAAATTCACTTTGAAAAACAAACAAACAAAAAACAATTATAATAGATATAATAAATACATGTTGTATCTTTCTTTTTCCTTGCAGCAAAATCGGCCTAAAATTGTGAACTCTAAAGACACCCAATTAGCAGAAACGAAAAGATCTTCAGACAGTCACTTGCTTGATCGGAGGAAGATGAAATCTGATTCATTGGGTGCTTCTGGTCATACAACAAATTTAACCAGAAGTTCCTCTGGAAAGGGGAAAGATGATGATGTAAAAGGAAAGGATGTGAAGAAATCGACCACCAAGTTAGCTAAAGATGTAAAACAAACAGAAAAGACGACTGTGGCCAGACCAAAAATCATTGTGAAGACCAAATCTGAAAATAATGACCATGCAAAGACTGAAAGCTGCGCTTCCAAAGGTGATTCTACCAGTTCTTCAAAGCCTGCATCCTCTGGAAGAACAGGGGCTAGGCCCAAAGCAACAAATGGGACTGTTAATCCACCACCAAAAGTAAAGACCCTGAAAAAAACTGGTAAAGATCCTGCTTCTCCTGTGAAAAGTACTATGCCAAGTATCAAATCTACAAACTGCAATGGAGCCCTTTCAAATTCAAGTCCATCTCCTGGTGAGCAGAACCATGACCAGATAGCAGATGGTCATTCAAGTTCCACAGTGGGCTCGCCACAGTTGAATAAAACCTTGAAAAGCAACCTAGATCATTCCAAAGATTTAGCAGCAGGTGAGAAACCTCGCCCAACCATAAGATCTTCTGGTTTTTCCACTATCTTGTTGATGAATCTCATCTTTAAGCTAAACATACATTGGTTGATTATAGCTGATTGATCCCTGTCTGATTGGAATTCGATTGAACAGTGATAAATTCCCACATCATATGGCAAACTCAATTTCGCTAGATTTTAGCAGGCACAGACGTAAATATAATCTCTTGTAAAGAGGAAATTAGTATGCGTAAATGTTGCTGTTGTTCAATGACAGAGGGGTCCACATCTTAAAAATAATCTGTCAAAGCTGCTTCGGGTCAGATTACCCCAGAAAAGGATTATCATGAAACTGGGCTAGATAACAAATTTAGTCTCCCTTGCTGGCCACCTTGGGTCTTTGATAAAGTAAGATTGGGATCAGAAAAGGTGCCATCCAGACCCATTAAAGCAGGAGTCCCCAACTTTTTTTGACCTGTGGACCGCTTTCCAGTCCACACATTGCTTCAGGGATTGGATGGGCGAGGGGGGTGTTTGGCTGATTGGACAGGGACCGGGGCTATGGTGCGGCCGCGTGGAAAACCATTGCGATCCAGAGCATCCTCATATAGGCACAGATATTCCCCCAGTATTCGGTAGCCCCTGTCCCAGGTTAGGTAGCTAGATGTCAGCCTTATGACCAGGTCCGCCGGTCTGACCTCTTCCGCTGCCTAACACTGTCACAGGAGCCCTAGTGGCTGACCGCACTTAGCCTTCTAAACGGTGCCAGCGCACGGATCGTGCGAACTCTGGTCGCAGTCAATGCGCAGGAACCGTTAAGAATTAGCCGCAGACAACTCAGAAGGGAGCCTGTGAGACACGGGTAATTACAACGTACACACGATTCCACGGTATCTGCCACCACCACTGGTATGGGCCAGTGGACCCGATTTACTGACTGACTAGTCCTGCGAATAAAACGGTTAAACACACGGTATTCTGTCTTGCCAACAACAAACAAACAGTAGCGTATCTTCAGAGACCCGGGATCAGTTCTGTGTGTGCTGATAAGCAGGGTAGCGGAACAGTGAATGACTTGGAGGAAGTCTTTTATTCACAGCAATATAAATAATTAATATATACAGACAATTATTAAAATCAACAATTATTAAAACAGTAATAGCCAGTATAAAAAATAAAAGAAGGGAGAAAAATACTTAGTTCCTGGAAAGATGTCCTTTTTGTGGGAAAAATCAGAGTTCTGGGTTTCAATCAAAGTTCAGAGTTCAGACCAGGTGGATGCCAGCATATCCTCAAGCTGGCATAGATGAGTTCAAGATGTTTCAGGGTGGAGGACACTGAGTTTGGCTCCTCTGCCATTCTTATGCCCCTGATTCAGTAGGAGGGAGTGAGGGCGAGGAGCCACCCCCCCCCCCCCCCCCTTAGAAGATGAGATGAGCCCTCCCCTTGTCCTGGGGACCATAAATCATATCTACCCATATATGGGCTCTATCTCACAGAACCGTACAGGTCAGGGCAGATTTATTAACATTTTCAGGTCTGTCTCGATTTACCCAGCGCCCTGATACCAGACATGAGGGGTGGGACCCCTGTGGTATCATCAGGGCACTTTCAAACTGCCTAACTGGCAGTCCTTACCGCAGAACGTTCTGAAACTTCCTCAGAACCAGCATCGGGACTCATGCTACACTTCCCCCACGTTTGGCGAAGCTGCCATCTCAGGAACCCCAGAAATATGACAGATCTGGGAAGTTATGGATTATGCTATGAGACTCAGGTTATTCAGGATGTGTTCTAGCTGCTAACAGCTGACTTCCCTTTGATCTTTACCAGAGAGCAAGGTGTCAAGACCTCCCGAGGATTCGTAGCCTGCCTGGCTGCACCTAGGCATCCTGATCACCCTTTGGTTAATTAACATCTACATGAGATCAGCTAGGTGTCACCTGGTTCCCAGAACAGAAAGGGGAATTGTGCCTTCCACAGGAATATGTCCATGCTAATTGACACCTCCCCCCCAGGCTTTCACTTCAGCTAAGACAGATCCCCCAGCTGTTCCTAGGCAGAGGGATACTACACATCAAATCTTGGTTCTATTGATCTAAAGCGCAATCGATGCAGGGAATCGAGTGCGATCGTTCTTTTCTTCACGGGCGGTTCCAGGACGCGCCTGCGGCCCCGCAACCGTCCGTGACAGCCCTCCCCCTTGTCTGCGGCTTAGCCACACATCCGCAAGATGTGTGTCGGCGCCGCTAACCTGGCTGACGGGCCTCGAGTTGCCGGTACGGCGGGAAAACCTATTGGAGCCTGTGGCTCGGTTCCCCCGGGACCGGTCGCGGTCTGCTACCCTCAGGGTTGACCCGACATGGACCGTTCTGGACAGGGCGTTTGCGCCACTGCAGTCGGACGTGGTGTCTGCCGGGACTGCTGACAACGGGCAGTGGGTTGGTTAGGTCAACAGCCAGCCCACGCAGGGTTCCCCTGCTAAGTGGCTGTGGACCTAAGGGAACCCCGCGGGAATCCCTGGACCTTCCCAGCTCCTGACAGACGGCACATGCCCTGCAGTAGTTTGCTACATCCCTGTTCATCCGGGGCCAATAAAGCTGGTTCCGAATACCGGCAAGTGTCTTGCGGACACCCGAGTGCCCTGTCAGAGGATTACCATGTGCGGATTTCAGCACATGTCTCCTGAACGCACTCGGGACCACAAGCCATTTGGTATTCGCGTGGGATCTACCTGTAGGGGGCTGTACAGACTCACTGTACAGTCTCCCACCTTCCCAGTACACCTTGAAAGCGGCCCCGTCTGCGAGGGGCTCAGCGGCTTGCTGCCTGAGCATCTCCAGGCTTGGGTCGCTTTGTAGTGCTGCTGTGAGTACAGCGCTGTCAGTTTCAGCCAACTGGCTCATGTCACACGAGGCCAGCGGCTGAAAGGTCTCATCCCTGCGGTCAGAGGAGGGGGAGGAGGCCGGAACCCCCTCCACCTGTTCTGAGCTCGGGTTCTGAGCAGTGCAGCTGCGCTGTACTGCTAGCACAGGTACACTGTCAGAATGGCACAGACGGACATTACTCAAATCATCGTTGCATGCAGTAATGACATTGACCGGTATAGACATTTTTTCATTACAGACAGGTTGTACAGTAAACTCAGGTACAGTTACAGCATCATCACAACAGACAGTCTACATCAAACTCAGGTGCCTTTGAAGCAGGCACTATTGAACCTGGTACCCTTGAACTGGGCACATTCAACCCACCTCCCCCTGGTGCTCCCCCAAGTGTATAAAGTACCTGGTGGTGGGTGGAGAGTCCGTCTCCTTCCGTGAGCGACAAGGCGGTCGTGGCAGGTTCATAGTAGGACACAAGCTTGCCCAAATCAGTCCCCAGCAACACAGGGACTGGGAGATCCTTCATAACCCCAACAACCCTTTCGTGGACCCCTCCTCCCCAATCCAGCTTCACTCTCGCGTGGGCTATGTGAAAAAGGGTGCCCTCTACTCCAGTAAGGGCAAGGGATCGGCTGGAGCTCATGCTCTCCTTTGGCACAAGGTGTAAGTGAACTAACGTGATGTCAGCTCCGGTGTCTCGAAATCCGGTGACAACTTTGCCGTTCACTCTAACAAGTTGCTGCTGGTCGGTTCGGTCGCGGATTTCCTTTCCGCGGGCAAACAGGACAAAATCTGATGATCCAGGCTGTGGTTCGCTGGCGGGTTGCCTCTGCTGTGGGTGCGGTACAGGTGATGCAGATGATCCAGGTGCTGGTGGTGTCTGTCTCCGCTCCGGACAGTCGAATTTCATGTGTCCGGGCTGGCGGCAGTAGTGACAGGTGACCTCTCCAGGCGCTGCAGCCCTGGGCGCAGAAGCTGTGCTGGGTGGCCTCTGTGGCTGACAGCTCACAGGGGCAGGAGAGTCTGCCGAGGTATTGGGCTGACCTCCTCTCCAGCTGGATGGGACAGTTCTGCGGGTATCAGCCACCCGGGTAGTTGCAAAAGTCTCAGCAAGGTCTGCAGCGACAGTGGCTGAAGCCGGCCTGCGTTCTAACACAAACTGTTGTACATCAGCAGGGCAAATGTTCAGCAATTGTTCCAGGACTATCAAGTCCTCCAGGACATCATAAGACCCTTTGGTGAGGCCTCGAGTCCACTGGCGGAGTGTGGTGAGCAAGCTGCTGACCACATCTCGGTACGAATCAGAAGACTTTTTCTGCCAGGCCCTGAACTTTTTCCGATAGGCTTCTGGCGTCAGCTGGTACTTAGTAATGATAGCGTCTTTTATAGCAGCATAATCATTATCCTTCTCCGCAGGCAATTCTGCGAAGGCATCAAGTGCTTTGTAGCGCAGCAAAGGTGTCAGATGTCTGACCCACTGGTCTTGGGACAGACGATACTGACGGCATGCTTTTTCAAAAGACCGCAAAAACAAGTCAATGTCTGTGTCTTTTTCAATATTAGCAAATTTAAATTTTGCACTTACGGGTGGTGCAGCTCCTTCCGCAGGGAGGTTGGGCGAAGAACTCCGGCTATCCTGTTGCACTTTTGCCATGTTTAGCTCATGCTGTCGTTGGCGCTCCCGTTCTCGCTCAGCGGCATCCCTCTCTGCGTGGCGTTCTGCAGATTGGCGCGCCTCACGTGCTTCTGCGGATTGGCGCTCCAACTGCGCTTGCATGTACTGCATGTACTTGTCCAGGTCAGTCTCCATCAGCTTTCGCAATGCCTGCTGCATTACCGGGTCAGCACAAACGGACAGTCCAGTACTGGCCGGTTCCAGGCGAGTACCTTCAGAAACTCTGGGATTGGGGTCCACACTGACATTCTCCTGCGTAACTGTTGATGCAGGGCCCTCAGGATGCACAACCTCTGTACGGTCAGGAGTCTCAGTTTCTGGTTCCCCTTGCCTTGAGTCAGATGGGTCAGCGTCTACCTCAGCAGACACATCCAGCTCCTGCAGTTGCTGGGTATCCCATTGAAACAATTCCGTTACCAGGTCCCCTTGTTTCTTGCGGCCGACATCAATGCGCCTCTCTTGGCAAAGATTTTGCAGGTCCGCCAGGCACATTTTCTTGTAGTTCCCGGACATTTTTCACGCCAAATAAAATAAAACTTTTGGGGAGGGGTACTGGCTACACAGTCTCTCTGTATATATAAAAAATATATTGCCTTCCAGCTACACCAACGAATTAGTTCGTTTCTTGATAGCGCTAGCGCTATCTTAGATACTTTCAGCACAACACAGATCCCACCGCTGCCTAACACTGTCACAGGAGCCCTAGTGGCTGACCGCACTTAGCCTTCTAAACGGTGCCAGCGCACGGATCGTGCGAACTCTGGTCGCAGTCAATGCGCAGGAACCGTTAAGAATTAGCCGCAGACAACTCAGAAGGGAGCCTGTGAGACACGGGTAATTACAACGTACACACGATTCCACGGTATCTGCCACCACCACTGGTATGGGCCAGTGGACCCGATTTACTGACTGACTAGTCCTGCGAATAAAACGGTTAAACACACGGTATTCTGTCTAGCCAACAACAAACAAACAGTAGCGTATCTTCAGAGACCCGGAATCAGTTCTGTGTGTGCTGATAAGCAGGGTAGCGGAACAGTGAATGACTTGGAGGAAGTCCTTTTATTCACAGCAATATAAATAATTAATATATACAGACAATTATTAAAACAGTAATAGCCAGTATAAAACATAAAAGAAGGGAGAAAAATACTTAGTTCCTGGAAAGATGTCCTTTTTGTGGGAAAAATCAGAGTTCTGGGTTTCAATCAATGTTCAGAGTTCAGACCAGGTGGATGCCAGCATATCCTCAAGCTGGCATAGATGAGTTCAAGATGTTTCAGGGTGGAGGACACTGAGTTTGGCTCCTCTGCCATTCTTATGCCCCTGATTCAGTAGGAGGGAGTGAGGGCGGGGAGCCACACACCCCCCTAGAAGATGAGATGAGCCCTCCCCTTGTCCTGGGGACCATAAATCATATCTACCCATATATGGGCTCTATCTCACAGAACCGTACAGGTCAGGGCAGATTTATTAACATTTTCAGGTCTGTCTCGATTTACCCAGCGCCCTGATACCAGACATGAGGGGTGGGACCCCTGTGGTATCATCAGGGCACTTTCAAACTGCCTAACTGGCAGTCCTTACCGCAGAACGTTCTGAAACTTCCTCAGAACCAGCATCGGGACTCATGCTACACTTCCCCCACGTTTGGCGAAGCTGCCATCTCAGGAACCCCAGAAATATGATAGATCTGGGAAGTTATGGATTATGCTATGAGACTCAGGTTATTCAGGATGTGTTCTAGCTGCTAACAGCTGACTTCCCTTTGATCTTTACCAGAGAGCAAGGTGTCAAGACCTCCCGAGGATTCGTAGCCTGCCTGGCTGCACCTAGGCATCCTGATCACCCTTTGGTTAATTAACATCTACATGAGATCAGCTAGGTGTCACCTGGTTCTCAGAACAGAAAGGGGAATTGTGCCTTCCACAGGGATATGTCCAAGCTAATTAACACCTCCCCCCCAGGCTTTCACTTCAGCTAAGACCGATCCCCCAGCTGTTTCTAGGCAGAGGGATACTACACATCAAATCTTGGTTCTATTGATCTAAAGCGCAATCGATGCAGAGAATCGAGTGCGATCGTTCTTTTCTTCACGGGCGGTTCCAGGACGCGCCTGCGGCCCCGCAACCGTCCGTGACAGTTTTTAAGCAGAGCAGCATGTAGCATAGTGTCAGCAGGTGGTGCTGCACCATACTTGTACAGCTCAGCATCAGGGCCCTACAGAGGATGAAGGAGCACAGCTGATGCTGTAATGAGAGAACAGCGCCACCTACTGACACGGTGCTGCATGCTAAAAGAAAGAGAGAATAGACCAGACTATGGGATCGGCAGTGGGCCGCAGACCAGGAGTTGGGGACCCCTGCATTAAAGGTAACCTAATTGCCTAAAGAGAGGGAAAGCCTTAGGATCCTACTGACTCTTCCCTCAGCATCCTCTGTCATGCCACGCACGAGCGCACCCCCCTCCACGTCAGGGCTGTGCACCTTCTTTGCCATCAACGCGGCCATGCAGTAGCCGAACAAGCACGGCCACGCAGCAGCATCAACTCAGTGACAGGCAGGCTATTGGGCCAATCAAAATGCGGGGATCAAGTCCTATGAAGCCATTGGACCCATAAGTTGCCAGCGCATGCTGTGCTGTACTACCGTGCGTACAACTCGCGCTCCTCATATTAAGCTGTGCTGCTTTTACAGTGAATCAACCCTATAGTGAGCTGCCATGGGATTTGCCTATTCATTTTGTTACTTGAAATACACAGCATTTTACATTAATTATCCTGGTTTCAGCATCAAGAATGCCTCTTATAATTATATATTGTTTATTGGTGTATATACTTCTGCCTTCACTATGGTGTAGACTTGATGTCACACAGTCTTCTCCCCCAGAACACTGGGGGAAATCAACTGATGTTACTGTTCACTACACAGATTTGTAGCAGATTTGTGGTGGAAGTGATGGGGCATAAAAAAGGCCCATTTAGCGGAGCTAAAAGGACTAGATCCTAACAGAGGTGAATGGGTTCTATATTAATTAATAGGATCTGCTCACATTGCTCCGTTCGAACAGATAAGTTTGGCACCGAGTGGACCGCAAGTTTAGGGAGGCTGTGAAAATTCCAGAGCGGCTGATGAGACGCATTGACTGCGCCTTAACAGAATGGATCAAAAACTGACGCCCAATAAAAACTGATCGGTTTCGTGGATCACTTTTTACACTGATCTGTTTTGTAACCTTCCAGTGTGAACCAGGCCTCTGGCTTTCCTGTAAAATGCAACTCACAGGAATGCTAAGGAGAATGTGCGCATGCAATATAATGTAAATAAGTAAATTACTTTTCTGATCCCTAGTACACATCAAATGATTGTTCCAGGTCTGAGCCTATCCCCTTTATCAATGTGAACAATGGTTTAACCACCTTCCCGCCACCTAACGCCGATTGGCAGCCACGAGGTGGCTCCCCCAGGAGGAGAGGAAGGAGATTAGCAGAGCTCCATCAACAGTCTGCCAGCGGCGATCGCCGCTAGCAGACTGAACAGAAAAGAAGCGGCTGTTTCTTTTTGTTGTACAGCGCTGCAATCTACTGCAGTGCTGTACTGGGGACAGCCCTGTCTCTTGGCTGTCCCCTAGGGAGCCAAGATTAATTTGTGGGCTAAGTTGTACGGCACTGCAGCGAGCTTTTGAAGCGGCAGAGCATTTAATTGTAAAAAATAGCCTGGTCACTGGGGGGGGGGGGGGGGGGGGGGCGCGTAAGCCCGTGGTTCTTAAGTGGTTAAACATAAACTGTTCTACACATTGTTGATAAAGATTATATTTGAGCAACACTGAAATGATTGTGTACTTTGTACTACACACAGACTGCTATGAAGAATAAATGTCTTATTAATGCTATATTGAATGCGCGGACCCTCCTTCACCTTTTCCAAACAAAGAGCTGGTACCAACAGCTCCTGATTGGAGTCTTCTGTGTGATCTAAAACTCTGCCTTTCATCTTAACGCGCCCTTATATGGTACACCTCCCCTTACCAAACAGACTACGGAGAAGGGAAGGCTAGCACCTTGAATTGAGCCACATTTTATCTTGATGCTTTTCTCTCCGTTTAAGATTGTTAAAGAAATGTTAAATCGTAAACCATTTGTCCCATGACTTAGACCAGGTTTTAGATTTTGGCCCCTTACGTGATTGTTTGACACCCCTTATGTAGAGAAAGCTGCTATCTGTTATTTTGTACATGATACTGATAAAGGTTCTAAATCTCCACAAGTCTACATCACAGCAGGAAATGTAATCATTGATGTGCCAACATAAGTTAAATATGAAGTTCTGCATTCCCCCCCCCCCCCCCCCCCCCCCCCCCCCCTTTAGAATTTTTACCTTAAGACTACGTTTACATTGATGTGATGTGTGCTGCCTTCCCTGTAAAAACTGGAACGCAAAGGAGGGGAAAAGTCTTATTGCACGTTATGCATACAGTGCATACAGTACATCGAATGTATGCTTCACTGCCACTGTTAGAGAAACCGTGACCAAGAATTTAACTTCATCCCAATCAGTAGCTGATGCCCCCTTTTACATGAGAAATCTATCCCTTTTCTCAAACGGATCATCAGGGGGCTCTTTATGGCTGATATTGTGTTAAAACCCCTCCCACAGTGTGATGTCAGGACCATGGTGCTGACATCACACTGTGGGAGCCTTGTTGCACTGTGGGAAATAACAGCTGTTTCTAACTGCCAAAAAAGCAAGCAGCAGCCACTCACATTGCCTGCCAGCTGTAAAAATGTCACCATGTGATAAATGTCAATGTAATAGAGGGAGAGGAAATATTTTACAATGGGCGAACACTGACTAAATCATTTATACATAATTATTGTAAAAATTAAGCACTTTTGTTCATTATGTTATTTTCACTGTAGTTCCTCTTTAAGGCTTTCATTATGCGGAAATGCACTGCATGCATTGAGTTATACCCGACGGGTCTGTCGCACCACACTTCCAACATGCAAATGTGATGGTACCATTACAATATAACTGCATTGCATTACCAATGAATTATATTGTCCTATACAACGCCCCACTGTCATCTTAACCTAAAAACTGTGGCTGGATTTATATTACAACCATCTAAAACATGGGTCCTCAAACTACGGCCCGCGGGCCAAATCCGGCCCCCCACATCAAAATGACCGGCCCGCCGCCCTGTGCTGCTCCAGCGCAATCAAAATATTGGTTTGCGTTTTCGCTTCCCCGTCACATCAGAGACCTGTGCTACATCTTCCTGTCCATCCGTCCCTCCCACCGCGCTGCGTCCAGCGTCCTCTGCAGTAAAGATAGCAGCCGCCACGGGTTGCCATGGTGACGTCCAAAGGGGCGGTGACGCGATGTGCCGTGCAGAGCTTATGCTTCCTCTCCTCCATGAAGTAGTGAGGGAAGGAGGCGCCAGCTCCGCACGGCACATCGCGTCACCGCTTATTTTGACGTCACTATGGCAACCCGTGGCTCATATCTTCACTGCAGAGTACAACGCTGAACACAGCGCGGGTAGAGAGGACATAAGGGGAGGTAGGGACGAGCAGATGTGCAGCACAGGTGTCTCTGAAGTGGGGGGCAGTTGCAGGCCAATCTCTTATTAAACATGTGGGAGAACAACGAATGGTTATCAGCACTAACATGTGATTTCCCCTAATGAGGCTGAGTCTCACTGCCTGTTTTGGACCAAGTTGAAGTGATGTTTATACACAGTAGGAGACAGGTGTCCTGCACTGCTGTTTTATTCGCATAGTTGTGCATACATCTTGAACTGCTTGCAACAGAAGAAAAGGGTGCACAAACCTGGTGGCATTCAGGAATTCAGTGCCCTGTACCCACCACACCACTGGCCACCAGGTTTGTGCACCATTATCTTCTGTTGCAAGCAGTTCAAGATGTATGCACAACTATGCAAATAAAACAGCAGTGCTGGACACCTGTCTCCTATGTTGTATTATCAATCTTTTCATATAGCTGGGGAAAAAACAAGATGGGTACTATGAAATGTTTTTTTTTCTTACCAAATGATAGATTCGGCCCAGTGGCATAGCTAAGGAGCTGTGGGCCCCGGTGTGAGTTTTAAAATGGGCCCCCCCAAGCACTCTATACCTAACAATTGATGCGACGCACCAAAACCTGCCAATAGCAACTACAGTGTCAGAGGTGCAAGAAGGGGATGGGGAGCAGTTTGTTTACTACTATTCAAAGTATTTATAGAAGTGATTATTATGAGCACAGGACCAATAGAAAGCTAAAACTGTAGTTGAGGGTGGGCCCTTTGGTGCCCCTCTGGTCCAAGGGACCTGATGCGGTCGCAACCTTTGCAACCCCTATTGCTACGCTCCTGATTCGGCCCCCCAGCAGTTTGAGGGTCCGTGAACTGGCCCCCGGTTTAAAAAGTTTGAGGACCCCTGATCTAAAACCTAATCACTCTTGAAACTGGTTCTTTAAATGTATTATTTATGCAGACATCACCGCACCAACCCATAGCAGCTGCAGGCTTTTTCTTATGGAACTGATATACTTGTCATTATGACAGTCTTCTGACACTAGGCTTTTTGACACATTTGTTCTATAAATGAACAGCTGTGAGTTACAAACTATCACATCGTTTAACCTCAGGACAGGAGTGTACAGAAAAACCAGTGATCCGTTGTGTTGAACTATTCATCCGCTTTCTCATAGTTCTCGGTAATTAATGCAGTAAAAAGACAGGTGCCAATTGTGCCCTGGGGGAGTTTTGTATCCTTATCCACGATCCCTAACATTAACTCATGACTGTTTCTGCACTCTGTGGGCACCTTTGATCTCCCGAAGATATCATGGTTCCATCTAGACTGAAAACATTGTAGATAGAAAGTGGGCCTTAAAGAGACACTGAAGCCAAGACAAATGTATGATCTAATGAATTGGTTGTGTAGTACGGATAATCGGTGATCTCTTCGGCAGCAGTAGTGTTTGAATCACACACCTGATACATGCAGCTATGTTTTGTTTAAGCCACAGATCCTGAACAAGCATGCAGCAGATCAGGTATTTCTGACAAAGTATTAGAGGCAGAGGATCAGCAGGGCAGCCAGACAGCTAGTCTTGTTTAAAAGGAAATAATTATAGCAGCCTCTATATACCTTTCACTTCAGGTTCCCTTTAACATAGCAGTTTGTGCACAAATGCAGCCTCAGGTGATGTGCCGCAATGTCACTCCATACTTCCTGTGTAGACTCCACTTCTGAATGATGCCAGTGTTTCGGTGTCTGGCCTGGGGCCAGTGATGTCACAGTGTCTCTTCATACTTCCTGTGTAGACTCCTCCACCTCTGAATGATGCTAGTGTTTCAGTGTCTGGCCTGGGGCCAGTGATGTGCCGCAATGTCACTCCATACTTCCTGTGTAGACTCCACCTCTGAATGATGCTAGTGTTTCGGTGTCTGGCCTGGGGCCAGTGATGTGCCACAGTGTCTCTTCATACTTCCTGTGTAGACTCCACCTCTGATGCTAGTTTTTCGGTGTCTGGCCTGGGGCCAGTGATGTGCCGCAGTGTCACTCCATACTTCCTGTGTCGACTCCACCTCTGAATGATGCTAGTGTTTCGGTGTCTGGCCTGGGGCCAGTGATGTGCCGCAGTGTCTCTTCATACTTCCTGTGTAGACTCCACCTCTGATGCTAGTTTTTCGGTGTCTGGCCTGGGGCCAGCGATGTGCCGCAGTGTCACTCCATACATATTGTGTAGACTCCACCTCTGATGCTAGTTTTTCGGTGTCTGGCCTGGGGCCAGTGATGTGCCGCAGTGTCTCTCCATACTTCCTGTGTAGACTCAACCTCTGATGCTAGTTTTTCGGTGTCTGGCCTGGGGCCAGCGATGTGCCGCAGTGTCACTCCATACATATTGTGTAGACTCCACCTCTGAATGATGCTAGTGTTTCAGTGTCTGGCCTGGGGCCAGTGATGTGCCGCAGTGTCACTCCATACTTCCTGTGTAGACTCCACCTCTGAATGATGCTAGTGTTTCGGTGTCTGGCCTGGGGCCAGTGATGTGCCACAGTGTCTCTTCATACTTCCTGTGTAGACTCCACCTCTGAATGATGCTAGTGTTTCAGTGTCTGGCCTGGGGCCACAGTGATGTGCCACAGTGTCTCTTCATACTTCATGTGTAGACTCCACCTCTGAATGATGCTAGTGTTTCGGGGTCTGGCCTGGGGCCAGTGATGTGCCGCAGTGTCACTCCATACTTCCTGTGTAGACTCCACCTCTGAATGATGCTAGTGTTTCGGTGTCTGGCCTGGGGCCAGTGATGTGCCGCAGTGTCTCTCCATACTTCCTGTGTAGACTCCACCTCTGAATGATGCTAGTGTTTCTGTGTCTGGCCTGGGGCCAGTGATGTGCCGCAGTGTCTCTCCATACTTCCTGTGTAGACTCAACCTCTGATGCTAGTTTTTCGGTGTCTGGCCTGGGGCCAGCGATGTGCCGCAGTGTCACTCCATACATATTGTGTAGACTCCACCTCTGAATGATGCTAGTGTTTCAGTGTCTGGCCTGGGGCCAGTGATGTGCCGCAGTGTCACTCCATACTTCCTGTGTAGACGCCACGTCTGAATGAATGATGCTAGTATTTCGGTGTCCGGCCTGGGACCAGATTGCATGCACTGCAGATATTTTTTTCTCTACATTTATATTTCAAGACATTGTAGTCACATATAAGAAATTGATATTTACACTAAAAAGGGAATATCACTTTAATGTGCATTTGAGTTGTCAATGTTTGTATTTATAGCTGTGCTGCATTCATAGTATTATGTCTTGACAAGAAGAGTAAATGATGCTGACTTTTTTTTTGTTTTTTTTGTTTTACAGGAGCAAAATCGAAAACTGCAGCAAAGGTATCCAATGGTTTATCGGCAAAAAAAAGGATTAATGAAGCTGATAGTCGAGAGCCAAGCAGGTCTGTTCAAATGCACATCATTCTAGCATACACACACACAATGGTTGTCACAGTTCAAGTGCTGTACAGATGTGTCCCTATGCTACAGCATAGCAACATGTCTGTTTCTGTGGGCAAAGGGATGCTGGCGCAGGGCTGGATGGGGCTGTGTATGGTGGGTGGAGTGAGGGGGGAGTACAGTGTGTTCCAGGGTTGCTGAAACTGACCTCTAAAGATTCAACATTCCAGATCCTTAAACGAGGTCGGAGGACAGCTGTACAAACCCTCAATTCTTGGCCAAGGCAGCCATGAGCAGCCGAGTTTAGTATAGTGGGGGCATTATGGTGAATCTATAGTGAGATAAAATATGTTACTAGGTAGTGCTTGTACCACAGAAGCAAACACAAACATATTCTCTATCTATCTAATCTATCCATCCAGTTAAAGTGGGATATAGTTCAATAAAATGTCATAACATTCAATTAAATGTTTTCCTACTTTTTATTACCCATACAATATCATATTTGGTTATTGTGCGCAAGTAATATTGTCTGTTTACAAATTACAAGTTCCCAAAGTACAATTTATCTGCTCTGAAAGCAGCCATTGCATTTTATTGCTGCTGTATTTATATATTAAAACCTATCTAGTGATCAATTCTCAGCTCTCTGCTTCTACAGCAGAGAGAGCTCCTTTTCATTACAGCTTGGAATGTATACTAATTGTAGCAGACAAAGGAAATGTAAACCAAAGATAATGTTATCACCTCTTTAGATGTGGCAGCAAGCTTTCCATTGAATAAGAAAGTGCTGTTTAACTGTTTGAATGCTGTTCTATTACAATTATTATTATTTTTTTGTGGTAGTAAATTTTATACTGTAAATAATATTTTAGAGCAAAGAAGAAATGCTGAGTTTCATACTACTTTCAGTTATCTTTGTTTTTGGCATGTGAAAGGAAACCCACACTAACCTGGTAAGAGCAAACAAACTCCATGCAGATCGTGTCCTGGAATAGAACGGGGGGCCCTACGCTGCAGGGCAAGAGCACTATCCACCATGCCACCCAAATCTACACTGTAAAATGACAGCTAAAAGCAGAGCAAGCCTTCTGGGAGAACTCACATATGCTAAGGCAAGCAAATACAGGGCACAGTTTTCCCTCCTTTAAGTGATCATGTTCATTTTTAAATGCTGAGATCACTGGCTATGTTTTCTTTAAGGTTTACATTAGATGCAAATGGGCAATTAATACTCTATGCACCTGATTGTATATTTAAATCACTTTGGGGTTGATTCACTTAGGGCTCTTTCAGACTTAGACGTTGCGTTGCAGGGGACGTTAAGGTTGCATAACGTCCCCTAACGCAATGCTTGCTGGTGGCAAAGGTGGACGCTATATAAAGCCGCGTTATGCGGCTCTCAGTGCGCCGTTAAAATGACTGTGGAGACCACGTGATCGGAACACTCCGCATCACGTGGTCCCGCCAGCCAATAAGTGGCCGCTCCAGGAAGTAAACACTGCAGTAGTGATGGGAAGTCTGGCTCTTTTCAATGAATCGATTCATTGAAAAGCGCTGGACTTCTCATCACTACTGTTCAGAATCGATTCAGAGGCAGAGCAGCAGGACTGAACTTAATGATGGGAAGTCTGGCTCTTTTCAATGAATCGATTCTGAACAGTAGTGATTGGAAGTCCGGCTCTTTTTCAATGAATCGATTCATTGAAAAGAGCAGAACTTCCCATCACTACACTGCAGTGCAGTGAATACTAATTAGCCATGTGGCTGGCCACAATAGCGGACTCTCCCCTCCTCCTCTCCTGCACGAGTAAATAAAAAAAAAACACATTACTGAGCATGTGCAAACAGTCTAACGCGGCTAAAACCACTATAACGCACAGCATGCTGCACTTTCATTCAACGTGTAGCGTTACAATGTAACGCAACGTGGGCACTGTGAACAGCACATTGATTTTTCATTACTGTGAGTTGGGCTGCGTTACAGGCTGCACTAACGTGCGCTTGTAACGTCCCACTCTGAAAGCAGCCTAAAGGAAATGTCAACATCCAAGTGGAAACATTGCAAATAAAAAACAAATAGGAATACTTAAGTACACAGCTGGATGACTGAAGTAGTCACAACAAAACTTTACTTTATTTTTCTTTAACGGATAAGTTAGTAGTAGTTAATAGCTGTTTTTGAGCATGTTTTAGGCTCCCTGCACACTGCATCCGATTCCGATTTTTAATCGTTACTGCATGCTGCGTTTTTTCCTCAGTTTTTCTGTTGATTGCATTCAGGGAAAATCGGAATCGCAAAACGGATTTGTAGTGTGCAGGGAGCCTTATGCTGTACTGTGTTCATAAAGCTTGCCAGTTACTTGGTGGAGGGCTGTTTCACTTCACTGCTGGGAATTGTGAGCTCTGATTATATTATATTGCTGTTGTTTGTAAATTTGTGTTTTGCTGCTTTGATATCTGGTAGGCTTGTGCATTGCAGTTCATCAGATATCTAGCCGCAAGTGTTAGTTTTTAAAGTTTTTAAAAGTACATTTTTTTCCTCTAGTGTGCTTGCAACAGGCAGGTAATTAGCTAGGGGGAGGGATTAGCTGTAACAGGAGGTATTTGGTCAGCTTCAGGACTCAGTACTGAGCTTGCTCAGTCTGTGGCTTGCTCACTAAGTGGCTTCGACACAAGTGGCATAGGTGTTAAAAACAGGCGTTACAACACAGGCACAAACGGAGAGGTGAGAGGAAGCAGGTAAAAAAAAATAAAAATTTAAATTTAAACAATATTGCGGTTCTTTGCATTGGTTAGGATGTGCTAACACGTTGTGGTGTAGTCTTTAAGTTTTGAGGACTCCACCCCAGCTTCACTCACTCCCCCTCCTCCACTCCAACTTCACTCACTCCCCCTCCTCCACTCCCCCTCCTCCACCCCAACTTTACTCACTCCCCCTCCTCCACCCCAACCTTACTCACTTCCCCTCCTCCACTCCAACTTCACTCACTCCCCCTCCACCCCTCCCCCTCTTCCACCCCAGCTGCACTCACTCCCGAACTTCACTCCCTCTCCCGTTTCAACTTTTACCGCCACAGTTTACTTTAAATAAAATTTCCCCACACAATAGTCATCATGTTGGACTATGCTGTACAGTGTACATCCTGTGACATGTATGCATGCCTTGATCAGTGGATTGAGGGTGTTTACTGTTGCCCTGGGTGTGTGCGTGTTGCTCAGTTAGAGGCGGAAGTCGCAGAGCTAAATACGCATCTCGCAACACTGAGACGCATACACAACATGGAGATGAGCTTGGATCTCACGATCCAGACACTGGATGGAATCGGTGAAGATGAGGTGGGTGGAGTAAAGCTGGAGCAAGAAGCAGAGGTAGCCGCTAGTTGGGTCACAGTTAGTAAGGGTAGGGGAAAAAGTGGCAGGGAGGCTAGTCCCGAGTTGTCCCTCACTAATAAGTATGCTTGTTTGCGTAATATTGGGGAGGATGATTCAGGAGTAGCAATGCTGCAGCAGGATGTGCTCCTTAGCAACCAAGGGGCAGACTGCTGTAACGAGAAAGGGAATAGGAGTGCAGCTAAGGCTAGACAGGTACTGGTGGTAGGGGATTCAATTATTAGGCGCACAGATAGGGTAATCTGTCGAAGAAACCGTGAATGCCGTACAGTCTGTTGCCTCCCGGGTGCTCGGGTTCGGCATGTAGCGGAAAGAATTGACAGATTATTGGGTGAGGCTGGGGAAGACCCAGCTGTCATGGTACACATTGGCACCAATGACAAAGTTAGTGGGAGATGGAAGGTCCTCAAAAATGATTTTCAGGTACTTGGAGATAAACTTAAAGCAAGGACCTCCAAGGTGGTGTTCTCTGAAATACTGCCAGTGCCACGCGCTACATCCTGAGAGACAGAGGGAGCTTAGGGAGTTAAATAAGTGGCTGAGAAATTGGTGTAGGAAGGAAGGGTTTGGGTTCCTGGAGAACTGGGCAGACTTTGCAGTCGGCTACAGGTTCTACAGCAGGGATGGGCTGCACCTTAATGGGGAGGGTGCAGCTGCATTGGGGGAGAAGATGGCTAAACGGTTGGAGGAGATTTTAAACTAGGATCTGGGGGGAGGCGGAAGGATAAAGTCTCAATATGTAGACAAGATAAGGTAAAAAGACAGTGGGAGCCTAACATTATGGGGGGTGGAGAGGGGGGTGGGGACAGTGTAAAGATTAAGGAGGTTGGTAAAACTTCAAGTAGCCCATTTCGTGTAAACAAAATTGGTAAATGTGTTGGTAAAAATATAAAGTGCATGGTAACCAATGCTCGGAGCCTTGCAAATAAAATAGACGAACTAGAGTTCATTCTGAATGACAAAGGCTATGACATTGTGGGAATAACCGAGACATGGATGGATGAAAGCCATGACTGGATAGCTAATTTAAAAGGATACAATGTGTTTAGGAGGGATAGAACAGGGAAAAAGGTGGAGGGGTTTGTCTCTTTGTTAAGAATTCTTTTACAGCTGTCCTCAACGATGAGATGGAGGAAGATTGCGAAGATGTGGAGTCCGTTTGGGTAAATATTCATGGTGGAAATAAGAGTTGCCAATTGCTTATTGGGGTATGCTACAGACCACCTCTTATTAATGAAGCTGCAGAACTGCGATTACTACAGCAGATTGAAAAAGCTGCAAGTAAAAATGAGGTCATAATTATGGGCGACTTCAACTTTCCAGACATTGACTGGGGTATTGAGGCTACCCATTCTGGTAAAAGCAGCAGATTTCTGGCAGCACTACAGGACAATTACTTGACTCAAATGGTAACGGAACCAACTAGGGGGAATGCGTTACTGGATCTGATCATTTCTAATAGACCAGATAATGTATCAAATGTGCAGGTTCAAGAACATTTGGGAAATAGTGATCACAACATGATAACGTTTGATCTGGTGACTGATAGGCCACGGGGCAGCGGGACCACTAAAACTATGAATTTTAGAAAAGCAAAGTTCAATCAAATTAGGCAGGCACTAAGTTTGGTGAACTGGGATAATGTACTACAAGGGAAGGACACTGAAGGGAAATAGAAAGCTTTTAAACGTATTCTCAATCAATATTGTAGTATGTATATCCCATATGGAAACAAAATGTCTAGGAATAAAAAAAGGCCTCTATGGATGAATAGAAAGGTTAGGGATAAAATGAAGAGGAAAAAGAATGCCTATAAGGTCCTAAAACAGGAGGGGACTGAGGCTGCACTAAGCAATTATAAGGAGTGCAATAAAAATTGTAAAAAAGAAATTAGGCTGGCAAAGATCGAAGCTGAAAATCAAATCGCTAGGGATATCAAATTTAACCCAAAAAAGTTTTACAAGTACATCAACTCTAAAAAAAGAAAGGTTGACCGTATAGGAATCCTAAAGGATGAGGGTGGGAACTCAATGGTGGATGACCAAGGTAAGGCAGAGTTATTAAATGCTTTCTTTGCTTCTGTCTTCACAAAGGAAACAGCACTGTTGCAAATTACAGAGGCAGAAGAGTCTCAATCTTCTAACTGTAATATTAAATACTTAACGCAGGAAGAAGTAAAGGCAAGACTAAATAAATTAAAAATAGACAAGGCACCTGGCCCGGATGGCATGCATCCTCGGGTCCTAAGAGAATTAAGTTCAGTTATAGCTAAGCCCCTTTATCTTATCTTTTGTGACTCTCTTGCAACTAGCAGAGTCCCAGTGGATTGGCGTACAGCCCACGTTTTCCCATTATTAAAGAAGGGCAAAAAATCTGATCCAGGAAATTATAGACCTGTAAGCTTAACATCAGTTGTATGCAAACTATTTGAGGGGTTACTAAGAGATACTATACATGACTTCATAGTAGAAAAAAATCTTATTTCTGAGCATCACCGTGGGTTTACTAAAGACAGGTCCTGTTTGACTAACATGCTCAGCTTTTATGAGGTAGTGAATGCTAATATGGATATTGGGAATGCTGTAGATGTGATATACTTGGACTTTGCAAAGGCCTTCGACACTGTTCCCCACAGAAGTCTGGTGCAAAAGTTGAGGATGCAAGGACTGGGGAAGAGTTTGTGTGCATGGATAGGAAACTGGCTAATGGACAGAAAACAAAGAGTTGTGGTCAATGGATCGTACTCAAAATGGGAGACTGTTAGCAGTGGGGTCCCACAGGGGTCTGTACTGGGTCCAGTGCTCTTCAATTTATTAATGACCTAGTAGATGCAGTAGTGAGCAATGTTGCTATTTTGGCAGATGATACAAAATTGTGCAGAATCATCAACTCTCAGGAAGATAGTGTCATATTGCAACAGGATCTGGATAGGATGGCTATATGGGCACATACATGGCAGATGAAATTCAATGTTGACAAATGTAAAGTCATGCATTTTGGTCATACCAATGGTCTAGCACCATACAAAATAAATGGGATACAGTTGGGAACATCAAACTTGGAGAAGGACTTAGGAGTACTCATCGACAACAAGTTAAATAATCGTACTCAATGCCAAGCCGCTGCAGCTAAAGCGAACAAAATTTTGGGATGCATTAAAAGGGAAATAAAAACTCGAGATGCTAGCATAATATTGCCCCTGTTTAACTCTCTAGTAAGGCCACATCTGGAATATGGAATTCAGTTCTGGGCACCACATTACAAAAAAGATATTGCAGTTTTAGAGGAGGTGCAGAGACGAGCTACAAAATTGATACGTGGGATGGAAGGTCTCGCTTACCAAGAAAGGTTAGATAAACTGGGTTTATTTAGTCTAGAGAAAAGACGCCTTAGAGGAGATCTAATTAACATGTATAAATACATCAGAGGGCAATATAAAAGCTTGGCGGATGAGCGTTTTGTCCCTAGGCCTTCTCAAAGGACTAGAGGACATGAGCTGCGCATGGAGGAAAACCGTTTTAGCCATTTATTTAGGAAAGGGTTCTTTACAGTAAGAGTGATTAAGATGTGGAATGCATTGCCACAGGAAGTCGTTATGGCAAACTCTATACCTGCATTTAAAGGGGGCTTAGATGCTTTCCTTGCGTTGAAAGACATCCATGGCTACAATTACTAGGTAATGCCTAATGATGTTGATCCAGGGATTTTATCTGATTGCCATCTGGAGTCAGGAAGGAATTTTTCCCTTTTGGGGCTAATTGGACCATGCCTTGTGGGGGTTTTTTCGCCTTCCTCTGGATCAACAGGGGTATGTGGGGGACGGGCTGGAGTTGTACTTTGTACTGGTTGAACTCGATGGACGTATGTCTTTTTTCAACCAAAATAACTACTGGTATGTAACTATGTAACTATGTAACTACAGCCATATACATAGATATTATTTTTCGGTTCATAATTTGGTGGCCTAATCTTAATAAACATGAATGAAAGAAAGCAGAAGCGTGCACCTTCCGTCCAGGGTTTTAATCTCAAATCGTGACAGTGGTATAGATCAAAAGTACATTTCAGCGTATCAATGTGCAAAATCCAGCATGATGGGTGAACGTTGATGTGAAGCTTACGTGTCCATCCAGATGGCTGGTCTGTGGGAAGTGGCACATAGCGTGACCAAGCGTCAGGAGACGCGAAACGGCCGTCGCTCGCCACCTCAGTGCCTCCCACCCACCTCCTTCCCACAGACCAGCCATCTGGATGGACACGTAAGCTTCACATCAACGTTCACCCATCATGCTGGATTTTGCACATTGATACGCTGAAATGTACTTTTGATCTATACCACTGTCACGATTTGAGATTAAAACCCTGGACGGAAGGTGCACGCTTCTGCTTTCTTTCATTCATGTTTGAACTGTTTTCCCCATTTGTTTGGCGGAGCACACGTCCAGTGGCAGTGGATTCAAGTGCAGCTAGTGCAGGCCTGCTGGACTGTGAGGGTTATATTTGTGTTCCTCACTCACTGAAGGGGATGTGCCACACCTATTACTCTGTTCTTTAGAATTACTACTAATCTTAATAAAGCCAAGAAAACTATTCTGGCGTGGTTCCAGTTGCCGTGTCACTTGCGTGCCTAAAAAGATCAGTGGGGATTAATAATATGATGTGTGGTACATATGAGCCTCCTATACTCAGTCAGCAGTCATTTTATTTTATGACGCAGCAAAATGCCTAAACAATTGAATGTTTTCTATTGTTTTGGTTTATTACTTTACTAATGCATTAACGAATAATTATACTTTTAACATGAATGCTTGTTTAGTGGTTTTAGCCTGCTTGTTTGTTTTTGTGCTGTTAATGTAAATTACAGGTGATCCCCACTTGCAAACAGGTTCCATTTTGGGAGATTGTTTGTAAATTAAGTCATGTATTCTACCAGGGCTGTGGAGTCGGAGTCTCTTTGGGTACCTGGAGTCTGAGTCAGAGTAAAAATGCACCGACTCTGACTCCTAATGAATTTAAACTGTAATTAAAATAGAAAATATGATAAAAAGTTCTATTTCTCAGATAATAGTCATCATAAATAATTTATACATACAGTAATAGCTGTGCTTGGTCCACAAAAATGAAATAAACCATCAAAATTAGTTACTTATGGTGCTTCAAGTAAAGCAGTTCCCGTATTTTTAAAGTCTGATTGTACAGATTATATGATGTGTACACAGGAATCTCTTATAATAATAATAATAATAATAATCCGAACATTTATATAGCGCTTTTCTCCTGTCGGACTCAAAGCGCTCAAGAGCTGCAGCCACTGGGACGCGCTCAGGAGGCCACCCTGCAGTGTTAGGGAGTCTTGCCTTGAACTCCTTACTGAATAGCTACTTGACCTAGCCAGGAGTCGAACTCTGGTCTCCCATGTCGAAGGTGGTGTTCTTAACCAGTACTCTATTCAGCCACTGCATCTATGCTGTAAGAATAAAGCCTGATGTGTAGCATGTCACTAATAAAGATGGTGAATGAGATGGAAATAATTCTGCGTTGATGCTGATTTATGCAAATGTATGCACTCTTTGGTTTGGTGACTACGAATTAAATGGTACCTGAGACGGATGAAAAGAAAAGTTTTTTTTTTTTTTTTTTTTTATACATACCCAGTGGCATACCTAGGGCATTTGACACCCCGGTGCTGAATATTAAAACACCCCCCCCCCCGCCCCCATAAAAAAAAGTGACTGTAGCATGCTAAACGCGACACGGCGGTTAATGCCAGGTGTAGGCTTCCCCTCCCCCCCCCCCCAAAGTTGGCCTCAGTATAGGTAGCTAACAAAAATGGGCATGACAAGAGAACCTGTACTGAAAATAAAAAGTCAAAATAACCATACACAGGTCATACTTACCTCCTGTGTAGTATACTACTCAGTCTGTTTCTCTTTTCCTGCATCCCATTTGTCCACTGTTATCAATGGATTTTTCCGTCCTCTATTTTAATGGCCATTACCCCCCTAACCGCTTCCTGGTCAGTACACTGTTAAATTGTAATCAATCACTTGAGCCATAGAGGAACATGGACATTACCTTGCACATTCAGTTATAACTGACAGCTGCTGATAAATAACTGTCAGCAACTGGTATATATGAGTTCTGACAAAATATTGTCAGAACTGGAAGAGATCACTGTAAGAAGAAGATGGTGAGCTTCTGAGAGGAACTGACGCTGAGGTTAGTATGTAGTATTCATTTTCAGTTACATCGTGTTTATTTTAAATAATTTTATTCGCTTCAGGTTCTGTTTAAGAGGTTTTAAGACTACAGTACTTAAGTGGTTAAGGGGTTGAATAATTGTGTCAATGAAGAAATCCCAAAACAAATTTAATACTGTATTACAAAAAACAATTGATGTCATTTTAGTTGCATTTGGTTCTTTAAAAAGTCCTTGTAAGATTTCATTCTGAACACAATTACAAATGTACACTAAATTCCCTAAAACCCTTTACAGCATTGGGGGTTGAATAATTTTGAAAACTGTAATAGAGGAAGAATCTCCTCATTCCCCTGCAGAGTACCTGCACATCACTCTTACATGTACCCACAGTTACATTGCCTAGGGCCTGATAGATGGTCTTTGTTCCGGTCTGTACCTTTTACAAGTACTCTTACCAAGGACTAGTTTTAGTTTATGACTAAAGGGAATACATATGGCAGTCTCCATATCCTTCTCACTTCAGTTGTCTTTTCAAATTCCTAAGCATTGGCAGTTAAGAGACGAATTTCATGTTGCATACTTTCAGTCAACAAGATTGTAATATGCCAATTAGAGGAGTTGGAGTCGAAGAGTCTGTGGAATCCTAAACGTCGGAGTCGGTGGATTTTTGTACCGACTCCACAGCCCTGTATTATACACAAGGGAACATAAGATACAAATTTACTTTAATACCTATGAACAATTCTGGATTTTGAGTTGTTTTTAACGCTCTTTACAATAGTTTATACAATTCATATCAACAAAATATATGTAATAAAACTGTACAGTATGTTAAGTACATGGAGACAACTTTGTATGTATGAGACGTTTGTAACTCCAGTGGTTTTTATGTAGGGGACAGTCTGTATTAAGAATTGTTCATGTTTTCGGTGTGCAGTCTGGTAATATTTTTGGCAGAAGGGTATTATTTTAGTGGTGCAGCCAAAAAAGATCTGTAAGGGCCTATTCTGCTAGGGACGATATGCTGCATTTCCCTGCATGTGAATTTGCATAGGGAACACAGCCAAGTTACATCGATAGGCTGCCATCTGATTCACATGCAGGGGGAAAATAAATCAGATGGCATGCAGCAAAAAAAAAAAAAAAATTATGAGGAAAGCATGCAAACTTCCATAGCCCAAGGCAAAGTCCCCAGACTTGGTGAAGGATAGTGTTTCTACATTGCTGAAAAGGAGGGAAGGGGGAGCAGCCCTTCTTGTGTTTTTCTAAGCTTATTGTAATTTCTTAGAAAGCTTGCTATCAACCCGCCAGGCAGAGCTCTAAAGTATTATTTCTGTTACTTTGCATTTTCCTGATTAAATAAACAAAAAACTTGCATATTATCATATTACCAATCTTTAGTTGTAATCCCACTACATAAAAAATGAAAAATACTATAGATTTCCCTTTGGAAGCTTTCTGTGTACAAGTATGCAAAGTAGCCACTGATTGATAATGTAAATTTTGAAGGTAAATGAAAAGAAGGAAGAATGCTGTTTCCATACATCTACACCACTAAGCCTTGTTTGCACCTACCTTGTACTTGCTCACAATGCTAGAACTACAGATTGCCCAGCAATATCATGATCAACAAGAACTCCTAAGAGTGTGTAAGGGTTTAAAAAGGACCAAAAAGCCTTCTTACTAGAAACACTATGCAAACAGAAATTTACACATGAGGTGTCCCACAATGCATTGCTGCGGAGTATGCAAATTGTCCCATTATTGTCCCGGAAAACTAAACACACCTCTGTGCAACTAACAAGCTAACACATTATCACATTCCAGAAGTTCTGGAGGTGTGTTTAGCTTTCAGGGACAACAAAGGAACGATTTGCATATTCAGCAGTAATGCATTGTGGGACACCTCCTATGCAAATCTC
The DNA here is from genome assembly GCF_040937935.1 of Hyperolius riggenbachi. Taxonomy (NCBI): domain Eukaryota; kingdom Metazoa; phylum Chordata; class Amphibia; order Anura; family Hyperoliidae; genus Hyperolius; species Hyperolius riggenbachi. The sequence continues at coordinate 115,008,166 of NC_090651.1, read as the reverse complement.
TGTTTTACTTAGCATTTTTGGTAAGAATGCCTTTTGGTCCTTTTTTGCCCCTTACACACTCCTAGGAGTTCTGGTTCTCCACGAGCTTGCTGGGCAATCTGTAACTCTGGGTGTTTCAAATCTTACCCCATAAAGCCATATTAATCCATGTCATGCACTGATGAGGATCCACCAATCCGAAACAGTCTGTATACATGTTGGATTAGTGTAGCTCTGTAATGTTAACAAGCTGACACATCATTGCATTCCAGAAGTTCTATAAGTGTGTTTAAAGTGGACCTAAACTAAAAAATACAAGATTTCAGAAATAAAATCTATTTTCTAAATTATAATAATAAATAGCAGCCTCTTTTCAGCTGCATGATGACAAATATAAAATATTTTACTTTTATTGGAGGAACCCCTCCCTTTCTTTCATAGTGCCGGCAAATAATCCGGCAAACTGGTGGAGTAGACGGTGTCCAGCAAAGGAGGAATTGCTAATGGCTGCCACCTGTATAACCCTAGTTATGCAAAGAGGAGGGTGAAAAGCATGCACTGAAATGCTCATAGGCTTGAAGGAGCGTTTATTTATATTTGTATGTGTCAGAGTGGTGCAACTAAATATTTTGAATTAAAAAAATGTTTGGTTTGGGTCCGCTTTAAGTTTCAGGGCCAAAAGAGGAGGATTTGCATATTCGGCAGTGATGCATGTTGGCACTTTATAAATCGATAATAATATGCTCTCTCAAACCTGAATAATCACAAATCCCTTCTGTTTTAAAGAGAAACCGTAACCAAAAATTGAACTTCATCCCAATCAGTAGCTGATACCCCATTTCCCATGATAAAACTTTACCTTTTCTCAAACAGATCAGGGGGCTCTGTATGGCTGATATTATGGTGAAACCCCTCCCACAAGAAACTGTGAGGACCATAGTCCTGGCAGTTTCCTGTCTGTGAACCTCGTTGAATTGTGGTAAACCGCGGTTTACAGTTGGGTCCAACTGCCAAAAAAGCAATCAGCAGCTACTTCCAGTGACATCACCTGCCAGCTGTAAAAATGTCACCATGTGATAAATGTCAGAATGTAAATCGGGGAGAGGAAAGCTTTCACAATGGGCAAACACTGACTAAATCCTCTATACATAATTATTGTAAAAATGAAGCACTTTTTTATTACATTATTTTCACTGGAGTTCCTCTTTAAAGAGACTCTGTAACACATTTTTCAGCCTTAGTTCTTCTATCCTATAAGTTCCTATGCCTGTTCTAATGTGCTCTGGCTTACTGCAGCCTTTCCTAATTGCACTGTCTCTGTAATAAATCTTATCTCCTTTCCTCTGTCGTGTCTGTCGGGCTAAGGCTTGAATGTGTGGAATGTGCAGGGCTGCTTGTGATTGCATAGGAGCGATACACACCCTCTGCAGGCCCCCTGCACACTCTGTATGACTCACACACTCTGTTTATGTGAGCCTATTACAAGCTGGTTAGTTTGTTTGTAAACACTGCCTAAAACTGTTAATTACAAGCCAGGATTGCAGCAGAGAGTGGCAGAAACAGCACAGGAGAAAATAAGGAATAGAACTGTATGCTTTTTAGTGTAAGAATATTAGAGTACAGATTCTCTTTAAAGGGAACCTTAACTGAACGGGGGGTAAAGAGTTTTACTTACCTGGGGCTATTACCAGCCCCCTGGAGCAGTCCTGTGCCCTCGGCGCCGCTCTGGAATCCTCTGGTCCCCCACTGTCACTTAGTTTTGTTTTTGACGACTCACCAGTCGCCGGCCGCCATGCGTATTATTGGACGCATTCACCACTGCAATTAGCGCTATTGCGGACCGCAACGCATACAAAAATACGCGTTGCTGCATATCTACGCGTGCGGAATGCGGCAACGCATATTTTTGTACGCGTTGCGGTCCGCATTAGCGCTAATTGCATTGGTGAATGCGTCCAATAATACGCATGGCGGCCGGCGACTGGTGAGTCGTCAAAAACGAAACTAAGTGACAGCGGGGGACCAGAGGATTCCAGAGCGGCGCCGAGGGCACAGGACTGCTGCAGGGGGCTGGTAATAGCCCCAGGTAAGTGAAACTCTTTACCCCCGTTCAGTTAAGGTTCCCTTTAAGTATGTAAATTTGTTTTTCAATACTAGAACTATAATAGTACATTACATCCAACATATAAGTAGCTCAGAACCTCTTTTGCCTCGTCCTTATCCTAATTTCTTCCTTTCAATAAAGCTCATTCTATTTAACAAATGAATTAATAAATGAGCAATTGGTCAGAACAAAGTCAGTGATGTATAGTGACTTTTATAGCACAGTGCGGATGTCAAATGTATTCTACAACAAATGCAATGTAATCAATACACAACAATGCAGTAACAGGTCAGGATATCATTCATATCACTGCAGCTGAAAGGTGTATCTGGAAACATTATTACAGAGGCTGACTAGTAGATGGCCATCTGTTCCAGCTTTATTACATTTCTGGGATGACCCACAATGTGGGTAATTAGTTGCTTCCATATGGAAATGCCAGGGGCCTGAGATCTGAGAGAGCTATAGCTTTCCTGCCTCTAAACAGCATTTCAGATTTAAAAGAAAAAGTGGTTTATCTTGTGAAACTAACCTCCCTTGTCAGTTCAAAACAGAAGTTTGCCTTCTTAAAACAGAAGGTATTTGCGATTATTCAGGTTGGAGTGAGCTCTGAGGTGTCCCACAATGCACCACTGCTGAATATGCAAATCATTCTTTGTTGTCCATGATGGCTAAACGCAACTCAGCCGCTGGAATGCAATCAGGTGTCAGCTGTTAATATTACAGAGCCAAACTAATCCAGCATGCATACAGACTGTTTCAGATTGGATGATCCTCCTCAGTGCACAGCATGAATTAATATGGCTCTATGGGGTAGGACTTGAAACACCCAGAGTTACAGATTGCCCAGCAAGCTCATGGTGAATCAGAACTCCTACGAGTGTGTAAGGGGCTGAAAGAGACCAAAAAGCCTCCTTACTAAAATGATATGCAAGACAGAAGCTTGCCTTCTTAAAACAGAAGGTACCATATTTGTGATTATTCAGGTTGGAGTGAGCATATGGGTAGCAGGAAAAAAGGGCGCTGGCTGAGGGTGGACGAAAAGGGTGCCGCCATAGACTCTAGTGCAATTATCGTTGATATGGTGAAAAAAAGGCGCCACAATAAATATAGTTAGGTGTAACTGTCGGGCATAAACTCAAAAATCGATTCTTTATTTTTATCTGGTAAACAAGTTATAAGAATGCTAACCAGGCAATCCAAAAGTTAAAATCACTATTACTTTTCTTGTTGATAAATGATCATTCCCCAGTTTACTCATATTTGGTACACACAAAGGAAGTTGTCCTTTTTTGCTTCTCTACTTCCCCTCAGACTTAACTAATGCAGCCTGAAGCCTCTTTCCCTCCTGTTTTCCCCTCCCACACCTCTGTTCCTCTCTGACTGGCCAGTATTTCTCATGCTGAGAGTAAGTAGAGCAAGTATTTATCTACTTATGTGGGGTTTTTTTTCTCCTCTTTGACGTTAGAACATTTTGAAGTACCGGTATGTTATCGTTTTAGAAACTTGCAGCGTTATAGTTTTTTTCATATTTTGTTTGTATGTACAGATTTTACATTATCAAAGAGATTATCGTTTCTATGTTTAAAAGGGTGTTTCTGCAGAGGTAGTGGTAAGGGTTCGGCACCACCAGTGGGAGTGGTTAGGGTGAGGCACCACCCGGGCGGCAGTTAGTTTTAGGCAACACCGGGGGGTGGTTAGAGTTGGGCACCCCCGGGGGTGGTGGTTAGGGTTAGGCGCCATCAGGGGAGTGGTTAGTTTTAGGCACCACCAGGGGATTGTTCTGTGTGAGAGTATGGTTGGATTAAGCTGTATTGTTGAATTACATAACAATTTTTAACCTTAATATATATTCGTTATTATTTCCCATCTGCTTTTACAATGGTATTAATAGTTCAGAGTTTGACAACGATGTTTATCGTTATCATATTTCGTTATCCACCGGCGCCATTTTGTTATCCAGCCGGGCCCTTCATTCATGCACGCAGCATATAAGGTGGCCCACAATGCATCACTGCTGAATATGCAAATCGTCTTATTGTTGTCCCTGAAAACTAAACACACCCCTTTGTACAATTAAAAAGCTGACATATCATTGCATTCCAGCAGTTCTGGATGTGTGTTTAGCTTTCAGGGACAACAAAGGGATGATGTACATATTTACATGTTGCTGTTTTCTGTGAAGGTACCCAACTTATTCTTTAAATATTTTACTTGTGAATGCCATGTTTGCATTATTCTTTTTTTCTGTCTGTCTCTGTTTTGTTTTATTTTTTGTTTTTTCTTTCTTTTTTTATGTTACGATTTGTAGCGCTTCAGCAAAAAAATTACCGATTGATGGAGGAAATGACACAGAGCTTCATAGAAAGAGGGGGATTAAAATGGGAAGTGCTCTTCTGCAAAGGCCAAAGAGTGCCCCAGCTGCACTGACAAAAAAGCCAGGTAAGCTCTTGTAGAAGTGTGATCCTTCAATCTGAGAATAATCCTTGTACACAGTGAACTAAATTCTCCCCCCCCCCCTCCCCTGTATAGCCCCCTTTCACAGTAGCTAGATGTGCCCCCAGTACAAGTCATTCCTTCTCCACATAGCCAGATGTGTCCCAAGAATGATACAGTTGTGTCTCAAGATGCCACTAGATGGCATCATAGATATGAGACAGTGATTGCCACACAGGAAGAACACCTGATCATAGCACCGCTGACACGTTACTTGCACGCTCCACTCCACAAGCCAGGGGACACAGGTACTCTTGAGTAGTACACTCTGCACACCATGTTGCAGTGAATGCAGGGCATGGACACAGAAGGAAGCCAGCTGGCAGGAGTAGGATCACTAATGTAAGATCCTTACGCTCCACTGCCAGTACCAAAATCTGCTTCACCATCCATTCTGCTCCACTGACTCGCATATAAGGCAATGGGGGTAACTTTTCAGCACCACCCATTAACACCACACACGTCGCCAGGGTAATGCATGTGTTGAGACGACATGTGTTAACCTGGTAATGCGAATGGCACTAATGGGTTAATGACCGGTGTTCCCCCAGTGCTAGTACCGGTAAAATTGGCATGTATTGCCTGTGTTTGGGAGTCTTACCAGTGCGTGGTGAATAAGGGCCTACATATAAAATGGGGAGCTATTGTACATGTTAATGGGGTTTGCTGTACCTAGATGGCGCAAAATCCTTGGCCTAGTTGTTAAAGTGGATCCGAGATGAACTTTTACACATTGCATAATTGGGTTCCTTTCCTTTTGTTTATAGGGCAGTCCTCAAGCCAAATACTTTTTTGTTTGTTTTAATACTCGAATTCCCTATAAACTAAACAAGCCACGCCCACAGGTTTTCAGAGAGCCAAGGCATTTTCAGACAGTAGCAAGGGCTCATGGGAGCTCAGTCTGGGCAGGAGGAGGAGGAGGTGTTACTAGCCATTGATTTCAGAGGAGGAGGGAGGATTAGGTTTTTTTCACAGGCTGAGTGCTCAAGATGCAGATAAGCCTGCCTCTGTGTAATGTTTACAAACAACATGGCTGCTGTCATTGCATCACAGGAAGAAATTATCATATTCTATTGAAGCTATTTGAAGCTAGATTTGCTGTGTAAACTATCTAAACTTTAGATAAGATATATAGACAAGTTACTTGTTATAGTTAGTTTTTCATCTCGGATCTGCTTTAAAAGAAGTATAGGTCATGCTCTAGCTTCCAGGACACCTTTACTCCATACACGGTAGTATTGCTACAGTTGTGTACACATTTGACGTGGTAGTCTGCAGTGATTTAGCTACTAGTTAATTTTAATGTGTTTTTTTTTTCTTTCTAATGGATTATATTTCCTCCCTGAATGTCTTGCAGACATTATGTGAAATACATCGCTTGCCATACGTACACTTACATTACTTTTACATGATCTGCTTTGCAATTGTGATAAGAGCCTCAAAACCAACACATTCCACTGAATTTTGGTCTGTTAGGTTCATGTTTATCTTCTCTTTTAAACCTTTGGCTACATTTCTGCTGATGAATCCATTTATCTTAGTTATTTCTTCATATTCTTCAATAATACACAGAATCCGCATACAAAGAGGGCAAAAGAATGAGTGTAATTTACTGTAATCAGAGCCCAGAAGTCAATACAGTGATGGTTTCAGGAGTTCCACAGTAAAATTACTTCCAGCTAAGAGATGGAGAGCTGCAAAAGCAGCAGTGCTATTTCTCTTCATCTTCCTTTTAAAGAGGAACTGTACTGAAAATGACGTAATACAAAAAAATGGGGGGGGGGGGGGGACATTACTTTATAAATGAGTCCATGTTTGTCTATTGTTAAATCTTTCCTCACCCTGATTTACATTTTGCAATGGTTAAAATATTGAGTGCTGTCTGTGGAATGTTTGTATACTCAGTGTTCCGAACTGAATAGAAGTAATAGTATGCAGTACAGAGGCGCCAGCAGGATAAAAATTCATAAAAGCTTTAAAATTGCTGGGAGGAAGTGGTGGACTTGCCTCCCAAAAGCAAAACAGACTACCTGTTTTTAAATAAATAACACGTTTATTATACAATACCCCAGTAGGAAATGCAACGCGTTTCGCGGGTCAAGCCCGCTTCATCAGGCAAACAAGGGGTTAACAGGGAATCTGTAGTAGCAGGGTTAGCGCCTCACTGAGGCGCTAACCCTGCTACTACAGATTCCCTGTTAACCCCTTGTTTGCCTGATGAAGCGGGCTTGACCCGCGAAACGCGTTGCATTTCCTACTGGGGTATTGTATAATAAACGTGTTATTTATTTAAAAACAGGTAGTCTGTTTTGCTTTTGGGAGGCAAGTCCACCACTTCCTCCCAGCAATTTTAAAGCTTTTATGAATTTTTATCCTGCTGGCGCCTCTGTACTGCATACTAATACATTGCGTCCACTCCTGGTGGATGGGAGTGTCATCTCCACTTTCCTACTTCTACAGAGAGCGACTTCTTAGCCCTGAGTGAGGACAGGCTTAATCTCCTCACCTGCCTTTATAGTGGTTACCTGGACGGTAACCCATGTTTGTGAGTATAATTATTCTCACTTTACCATTTATCAACATTCCTGACATACTACACTATATTGGGCTCTCGGGTTTTTTTTCTCTTTAGTTTTTTTTTTTCTCTTTAGTGAATAGAAGTAATGGTTTCCCAGAATGCTCTGGGAGGAGAGTTCCACGTAGCTTAAAAGCTTAGGCTATGACATCACTGGGAAGTTGGGGTTTTACATACTAATATACAGATAGGAAGTGTTTATAATGCTAGAAATGGGATAATTAATTGAACGCTGGCTCTCCTGTTCAAATCTTCCACCACAGGAGGCTTCAGAAGTCTTTGCGAGTGCTCCTGAACATGGGCGGCTCCATACTGCACATGCACGACTGCACGAGAGAGCTTGTTTGCTCATGCGCAGTATGGAGCGGCCAGTCTTCAGAAGCACTCGCACTCCCTGCTGGAACAAGGGGACAAGGAGAGGACCGCAAAGGTTCAATAGGACCCAGAGCCTTCCCTCTCCTTAAGTATCTGTTTTGTTTTTTTATTTTAGCTTCAGACTCGCTTTAACTACTTAAAGCGGAATATAACCCTGCATTTCAGCGACGAAAGTGGCAAGAATGCACAGTGTCAGTTGATGGAAATCTATGCCCTGCCAGCCAGATAGCCATCAAAACAGGGCGTAGATTTAAATCAGCGCGGTCCGTAAAGCGAAATATAACCCTGCATTTCAACTTTGCTCTAAAACATTATTTACAGCATATTACATGCAGCCAGCATTTTTTTTTTTACTAGACCAGCATTGGAAGGGTTACACACAGAGCTTTAAAGTTCCGTGGAGAGAAATGCTGCTGCAGCCGAAGTTTAGATAGATACATTTAAGTAAACACAATGTAACAAGTGAGGAATGTGACTCACTCTCTCTCTGTGTCCGGGAGCTCCTGCACAGTCAGTGTGTCACATTCCACACTTGTTAAACTTCGGCTGCGGCAGCATTTCTCTCCATGGAACTTTAAAGCTCTGTGTGTACCCCTTCCAATGCTGGTCTAGTAAAAAAAAAATGCTGGCTGCATGTAATATGCTGTAAATAATGTTTTAGAGCAAAGTTCAAATGCAGGGTTATATTTCGCTTTACGGACCGCGCTGATTTAAATCTACGCCCTGTTTTGATGGCTATCTGGCTGGCAGGGCATAGATTTCCATCAACTGACACTGTGCATTCTTGCCACTTTCGTCGCTCCCGATGATTTCGGTGTTGTTTCCCCGCCGCAGCTCACTTGCTCTATGACCCTGTGTGCAGGTCAGGAGCCAATTTCATTGGCTCCTGACCCTGTCTATCAATGTAAACCGCTCCCATTGGCTTACATTGATGGGCAGGGTCAGGAGCCAATGAAAGCGGCTATTGACCGGCTCACAGGAATTCTGTGTCATAGAGATGGCAGAGTGGGTGGCCCAGGATCCCGACTTGCGGCGGGTGTGTGCGGCGATTAGTCAGGATTCCGCCGTTTCTTGTACCAGCGGTCTCTGGTCCTTAAGGGGGCAGAGACCACTGGTACTAAAGTGGTTAATATAGCTGCCTAAGCTTTGGCAGTGCAGTGACAAAATGTCTTGTTACATACTTTAAATCAACAAGATTGTTATATGTAAATTAGGGGAGGCGGATTCTGTGGAATCATAATATGGGGAGTCTGAGTCAGATGATTTTTGTACTGACTCCACAGCCCTGGGATTAAAGAGACACTTAAGTCAGAAAAAAAGAGTTTTACTCACCTGGGGCTTCTACCAGCCCCCTGCAGCAGTCCTGTGCCCTCGCAGCCACTCACTAATCCTCTGGTCCCCTGCTGCCAGCTAGTTTCGTTTTTGCCGACAGGCCCGTCAGGACTGGCCACGCGTAGCTTTTTCCGCATTACCGACTGTAATTAGCGTAGTAACTATTACGGGCCGCAACGCGTGCAAAAATACGCGTTGCCGCATTACGAACACATAGATATGCGGCAACGCGTATTTTTGCTACGCGTTGGGGCCCACAATATCGCTAATTACAGTCGGGAATGCGGAAAAAGCTACGCATGGCCAGTCCTGACGGGCCTGTCGGCAAAAACGAAACTAGCTGGCAGCGGGGGACCAGAGGATTATTGAGTGGCTGCGAGGGCACAGGACTGCTGCAGGGAGCTGGTGGAAGCCCCAGGTGAGTAAAACATTTTTTTTTCTGACTTAAAGGGGAACTTCAGCCTAAACAAACATACTGTCATCAAGTTACATTAGTCATGTTAATTAGAATAGATAGGTAATATAATTTTTTACCCACCCTGTTTTAAAAGAACAGGCAAATGTTTGTGATTCATGGGGGCTGCCATCTTTGTCATGGGGGCAGCCATCTTTTTGGTTGAAAGGAGGTGACAGGGAGCATAAGACACAGTTCCAACTGTCCTGTGTCCTGATCACCCCTCCCAGCTACACGCGCTAGGCTTCAAATGTCAAATTTAAATTGTAAAAAAAAAAAAATTGCACCAAAACAGCAGAAGGAGAACAACAACAGAAATCCCATCATGCTTTGCACAGCATCAGGGGAAAAATGCCCGGGCAGTTTTCTTCTGTGCAGCTAAAAATGAGGCTTGGATAAGAGAAACAAAGTTCTGATGCTGTGAAACTGTTAAAGAAACACAAAGCCTTTTCAGTGCTGCTGAGTCGATTTTTAGTCCGGAGGTTCACTTTAAGGTTCACTTTAAGGCCTTTTTAAATGGATAGGGGATCTTCCTGTAATTAACTCATGGTATAATTTTCATGCTTTCTGCATGCTGCCTGTGCACTGTGGAATTTAGCTGCATGATATGAAAGGGTTTTATTTTTAATAAGACCAACATTTCCCATACCACATACCAAATTTTACTTGTTCATTTAGATAATTGTATAACTATACATTGACTATCCAAACTATACATTGACTGTGCAAATGAAATCTATTTTGTTTTGTGATCCAATTGCAAGTAGATCTTATGATAAATAATTTTGGCAGCTGGCGATACTTGTTTCAACTTTTCCCTCTCACTGTCTCCTTCTAGGTGTTTCAGGCGATGGATCAGACTTGCCTAAATCTGCTTCTTCCAAGCAAACTGATGTTAAAACGGACACTAAATTGGTAAACCAGCCTACTTCTGTAGATAAGCAAGCATCGGTGCACAGAAAAGGTACTAAAACAACACTTGTTTCAGCGCAAAAGGTGCATCCAGCTGTGCCAACAAATAAAAACAGTTTAAGTAGCAGTAAAGTCTCAGCAAACCATAAGGACTCCAAACCCAAAGTTCAAGGTAGTTCTAAAGCACTGAGCTCAAACCAGAAGACCTCTCAAAAGAGTTCTCCTGCTGCACTGAAAAAATGCCATAACCCGCCTGCAAACGGTAGCCACAGCCCAGGGTCTGATGCAGGTGAAGCTAAGCAATCTTCCTCCTCTCATTTGGTAGAGGGAGAAGACAAATCTGAGCAGAAGTCTTCAGGGGCCAAGCCATTCACTGCACATAACCATTCTCAGGAAAACTCAATGGGCAATCAAGACTCTGTAATACAGAAGCCTAATATAGATCAGTGCCAATGCCAAGAGTATCTTCCAGCAGCATCTGTTCTTCATTACGCATCTAATTCAAATGATAGTTTGACAGAAGTGACGAATAAAATAAAGCTGGCAAATGTTGACAATGCAGGGTCAGGAGAAGTGCACGTTCAAAGTATTTCGGGCGAAAAGAAGCCAGACTGTAAAACAGTCTGTGATTCAGAGAATTCTAAATGCGCTGACAGTTCAAGCGAAAGCGAGTTATGTTCTGTGAAAGAAGTTGAAAGAGTTCCAAAACAGAAAGAGAGAGAAGATATGTCATTATTCCAGTCCTCTGAGAACAGTAGCAGATTAGCACATAGTTCTGATGCTGGTGAATTACCTGCACAGGGCAGCCCTGCCAACTGCCAAGCTGTTGTGAATGGTGGTGATCATTTTATGAGCTGCTCAGAAAGGCGGTTGTCTGATTTTCAAGCTGATATGAATATTTTACAGACGGTGGATCATGAGAACTTTGAGTTCATAGGCCAGTGGAATAAACATTCGGGTATGTTACTTGAGCATGAGAGCCCAGAATCAGAAAGTGGCAGTGCCAGTACCTCTTCTGATGATATCAAGCCAAGGTCAGAGGACTATGATGCTGGTGGTTCTCAAGACGATGATGGTTCAAATGAAAGAGGAATTTCTAAGTGTAGCACTATGCGGTGCCATGATTTTCTAGGTAGAAGCAGTAGTGACACCAGTACTCCCGAAGAACTAAAAGGTTATGATGGCAGCCTAAGAGTTGATGTAAAAATTAAAAAAGAGAGTACGGAGTTGTTCCGAGTCAATTCAACCAGTGACGATGAAGTACCTCGGAGAAAAATGGAGCCATGGCAGCAGAGGGATGTGCCCAGACATAGCTCCAATCACATAGCAGTTTGCAGTAGTGTACAGTTTTCTCAGGAAGTGGAACACCTTTCCTCTTCAGCTGATGAAACTGAAGATGAACGTTCAGAAACCGAAAGTGCTGGACTCAAAGCTGTAGAAGATGTAGCACCTCAGCCCTTTCAGGGAATAGTTAATTTAGCCTTCGATGATATTGCTGATACAGAGAATGAAGCTCAGCAGGGTACAGGAAATAAAGGTTTTAAGAGATCTGTGCTCCTGTCTGTGGATGAGTGTGAAGAACTAGGATCTGATGAAGGAGATCTTCATTCTTCACAAGTGCGAAAGTCTGCTCCTCTTACGCCATCTGATGTGTTTGAGAGAAATGATCCTGCATGTCCTCAAAACCATGAACCCATGGCAGACAAGACTAACGATGTACCTATGAGTGGAAATCAACTGGTGCTTGAAGATTCCTTGCCTGACAAGAACTTTGAAGAATCTGATGCATGTAAGGGCTACTATACATCTACTGAAAATGAATTTAAGTCTCAGGCAAGGCCATGCCATTTGGATCTGTACACAGAATCACCTTCTGATACACAAAGGTTTTCCTGTACTAAAACTGGTAATGCATGTAAGAGTCAGTTTCTTGACTATCAAGGCAGAGACAACCATGCACCATCTACTGAAAGCTCCAACACTGCTTTATCTGCAGGTAATGAACAATAGCTATCACACAATAGAATTGTATAATTTACTTATTTCCAATGCAGTGTTCTACTAGTACAGAAATGAGCATATAGCAGATCTTTAAGATTTCAGAGATACTTATGGAATTTTACACTCACGTGGATAATTACTTTTATGCCATTTAACTCCGGTGGTTTAATGCTCTTTTAAGTACAGCTGTCATTACAAAGACATGGCATCTGCCATTGTTGACCTCCTAAAGGAAGCTGAGAAGCTGGTTTTCTGTGTACGTCTATGGTGGCGCCCAAGTCAAGCACAGCACGGTGCAAATCAGGCGCCAAGATGACCTGATCAAGGTTTTCTGGCTATAATAAATATCTTATAGTAACGTTTTCTAAATTAAGTACGTGAAATGCGTATGCAGATCATGTTCTGACAGTCTTTGCCCCCATATGTGTCCCACGCGTTTACATAATTAAATCTTTACAGCCAGAGGATCAGCTTAACAGTCAGGTGACCAGCTTTTTCAGGAGGTTAGCAGTGGCTGCTCTCATAACTTCTCATGACATATGTACTGTTAAATCAGGGATTGGCATATCATCTCCCAGAATGCAATTTTAACAGGCTCATCTTCACTGGGTGCCTGCTCCCAATTCTGCTTATACCCAAGTGTAGTTTTTATATGGACTGGTTTCATAAGTGGTCATGTACTAATCAAAAGCAGCGAAGTTCTATTAATATTTAAAAAAAAATTCAAATGCCTAGAGTTCATTTGACTCATTTCCTTAACCCTTCATATTCTCATACAGTCACAGAGACTTATTCCATATGACCTTATTAAAAACAAACCTGCAGCCACAAAAAGACTGTCCATTCAAAATGCAGCATTTGTCCCAAAACTATACAGAGATATTAGTTCATAAAAAGAATGCATTATTCTATGTAGTTGCAAAAGGCACAAGTTGGCTGCTTTGTGAGTTCAAGTCCTAACATTAACCCTGTAACATGATAAATATTGCAAGTAAAAAATATGCACACTCGAAATTGATGTTTTCCAATGAGGCAATATCTTTATAACCAGAAGATGTTTGCAGGGCAAAGCTGACGGCCAAAAAAATGCAGTCCATTCAATGATCTGCATTTGGCCCTCAACTAAATAATAGCTTACAAAAACATGCGTGATTCTGTGTAGTCAAGCATTTCATCCAAAGTCTCCTCTGTTTATGCTGCACCAGTTGGTTAAGATGTGTTCTTGTATCTCCATCAGGCTATGCATCTGGATATACTGTATGTATGGATGCTACCAGTGCGGTTGATAAATATTATTTTTGCCTGCAATATTATTATACATTTGCCAGTGTTTGTATTTGACCGCAGACAAACAGAGGAGCCTTTATATGATTTTGCTATCTACACTGAAATATTTGTTTTTGCGAACTTATTACTTTCATTTAGTTTAGGAACAGATACAGAATTTTGCATGAACGTTTTTTTTTTTTTTTTTTTGCTGTGCAAGGGTTTGTTTCGTATGGAATAAAAGAGTGAAGATTTAATGAAGTGTGGTTTCTAGAATTTGGCCACAGCACCCCCCAGTTTAATCTAGTAATGCATAACTCTATAAGGGGTGGCCTTACATCTTTGTATTTTGACTTCATATGAAACATCTGTTGTAATTATGTTCCGGCACACAATATTTTTCTAAATAGTATTGTTGGGACTGTAATAGTATTTGATTGGTTAGACCATTAACTACATTTGGCTCAGTTGGTCTTTGAAACGTTCATCCTGTTTTGTGTTTTGGTAATGCCAGAAGTTGTTCAAAGCCCTAGTTCCAATTTAAAGAAGTAAATTTGCAGTGATTAGCGATGCACAATGTTTTGTTCATTGCATTAGTACTACTTGTAATACATTTATTTAAAATGTCTGGCTGACTAACTGGGTCCTCCAGCTCCATTATCTGGGTAAGGAACCTCTGGGGAAGGGACCTTAGTCTCTTTCAGCGCAGGAGGAGTTGGGTGTGGTCAGGCAAATAGTTCTGTGCTGGGGATGCAACTTCCCATCTGCCCGCGACAAGGAGCTAGAGGAACAAGATAGGCGCCACCAGCTAGTTACAGTTACGCAATGCTTAAAGCTTTGTGCAGTGATAATTTGTGAAATTTACTTCTCAAATGCGTTTAAAAAATGGGAAGCCAAGATAGGGCCTTAAGAACAGCTGCTGATCTAGAACAGTAAAATGGCTTTAAATATGTATTTTTAAGGAGGAGCATGGAATGGATAAAGTGAAAAGTTTTTGGTGCAATTGCAACACTCCCTCTCACTGTATTCTACATGTATAGCAAGAATGGCAGAACTGTTTTTGTTTTTTATGGGTCAAAATCTTGTTACAGGTTACAAGATTCAGGTAATTTTTTTATGTCCATCATTTTGTATGCACATCTTGGCGTTCTATGCTTTCACTTTAATTGCACATCCTGCAAACTTGTAAATTGTTCAAGATTTTCCTTTTTTTACGGTAATGCACTTTATTGCAACATGGTTCTGCTTTTCATATTTATTGAGAAGTATTGGCTGTTGAACAGGTCAATGATCTTGAACATTGTAGAAGCCTGTAATAGCCACTACAGGTAAGTAGCTGCAATTGCACGTGTGTAGTGGTTTATTTAAACTTGGTTGAACCTTCATTTGTATTATACGTCAATAAGTGTAATTTAGTTTTTTGCTTTATGCATTCCATTTTCCTTGTGTGTGTAGTATAGAGAGATTTTATTGTTCATAAGGTTTAGAATTTTGTTTATCTTACAGAGATAATCATAAAAGCTTCTATTTTAAGTATACCTGACTTGAGGCAAAGCTTCTTAACAGAAACACAGAGGTATATTCATGCTGGATCTACATACCTATGTGCACTATCCTCCTTCCTTTTCCGATAATCATTCCTTGAAAATTGTGAATTGCCGCTTAAGTCAAATTTTCAGAACGGAAGTAGCAGGAAGTAGCAGGCTTGCCACAATGTTCCCTCTTATCACCTTCCCATATAGATAAGAGGGAACAACATCAAGGCAAGCCTGCCTCTTCCTGTCTGAAAATGTAACTTTCACCAAAAGTTACATTTCTCAAGGAGCGTTTACGAAGAAGGTAGTGGGGGGGGGGGGGGGGGGGGAAACAACAATAATGCACAGAGGTATGTGAATCCAGCATGAATTTACCTCTGTGCTTACCACAGGTTGCCTTGCCCCAGGTCTGGTATACTAAGCAAGGGGGATATGGAGGCTGTTGTATTTATTTCCTTTTAAACAATATCAGTTGCCTGACATCCTGCCGATCTTTCATACATCAGCAGCATCTGAATCGCACACCTGAAAGAAGCATGTAGCTAAACTTGTCCGATTTGTCAGATACATCTGATTTGCATGCTTGTTCAGGGTCTATGGCTATGTAGAGGCAGAGGATCAGCAGGAAAGCCAGGCAATTCGTATTATCTAAAAGGAAATAAATATGGCATCCTCCTTCTCCCCTTCACCTTGGGTTTGCTGTAAGTAAAACACAAATCTATCTCAACATCAAATCCAGCTCCTTGTTTATCAGAATGCGTCTTTTTCTACACCATTTTCTTCCCATGTGTCTTTGCTGATCTTATGAGTTAGCGGCCACATCCCTGACATTAGTGTACTGCAGATGCAGATACTGATATAGCAAGCAGTCTTTTAGGATAATACAGGGATTGTGAGGTTGCATCTAGCAGGTTAGGGAGGAGTAGGAGCCAGCTGTTTGAATCATTGGGTACATATTTTTCTAGATATGGTTCTTCAGCCATTATCAGGGTTCTCACTGTCCTTGCAAGAATAATTCATTAAAGAAGAACCCACCCAGCAGCATATGATGGCTTGAGAGGATCTCAATAAGAAGTATCTATTCATTATTTACTAGGTCATGGTTGTCTGCAAAATCCTCCAGACTGCACATTTTCATGTGCAGTTAGACCTGGTTGGTATTAAATGCAAAGACTCATTCAAGTCCAAACAGGCTAACTTGCCACTGGGTGAAGATTTACTTTAAGCTGGGTAAGATTCCTTTCAGTGTTGTATTAGTGTTGTGAAAGATTCCTTTCACAACACTAATACAATATGCCCATCAGGGCTTTATTCTTTGCCCTTTACCAGAGAACCCTTTACTTTCAATGGAGCTCCACAGAAATGTATAACCAAAATAGCCCAATTATAGCTGTACTTCTACATGGGAGTTGACTTGATGTTTTAAAGAGAAACCATAATGGTTAATATATTTATTTATTATATCCTTAATTAAAATGTATTTGTAAAATATATATTTATTTACAGTGACCTTGTAGTGGGTTACAGCTACTTGATCTAGCAGTAAAGCTGAATAGGAGGCATGGCTGGGGTAGGAGGGCATGGCAGGACTTCTGAAACAAGTAGTACAGCCAAATATCAGCACTGTCCAAGGATCAACTGAGCCTCATTTAGTGAGAATAGATATTTAGCGAGACAGGGTCACTTAAATTCAGAGAACACGAGAGAAAAGGGAGACACACAAAAGGCTTGCAGTAGCAAAGTGTACTAGACGCCATCACACTGCATGTTTCAGGCACAGGCCCTTCATCAGTTGTCATCCATGCCCAAAACATGGAAAGTTATGAGTAGTGTTGTTGTTTGAATTCGGGTTATTGAAATTCAGAAACTTTAATCCACCCATCACCACACTTCAGCAGCCAGAAGAGTGGACAGGATCGGGGGAGTCTACCTGTTTGAGCTTCATGTTATGCTTGATATGACTCATCTGAAGTGCTAACCCTTTCCATATTTTTGGATGCTAAAGTGTTAGGGACGGGCGAATTCAGGTTTCAATACCATGAACACCAACACTGGCGATGAACTCCAGTACTCATTGCTAAAAGTGCAAGCCATTAGTGTGCCGCAGCCTTTTTGTTTAGTTTAATTCCATGGCCGTTCAACATACTTCTGCACTTGACCTCTCAGATTTCGACCAAATCTATTTTTCCTGTGATCAGTGACCCCTAACCGACCCCTGACCGAAATTTGGCCGAACTGTGGCTCAGTCAAAATGGCCAATTTTGACGTAGACCAATTTTCAATAAAATCATAGCTTCGTCAAAAATCATTGCACAGATGGCAGTTTGAGCTTGTTGGAAAGGTATTTAAAGTTTTATAATGGGGAAAAAAATAAAATAAGTTTTTGAAAATTCTTTTTTTTTAAATTTGAAAACTTCAAATCGTAATTATTCAATATGGGGGGGGGGGGGGGGGGGGGGTGTCACTGATCACAGGAAAAAAAAATTGGTCAAAATCGGAGAGGTCAAGTACAGAACTATGTTGAACGGCCATGGAATTACCCTTTAGTAGTAGACTTTGCTCTAGATCTGGTTTGTTATAATCTATTTATTGGCTTCGATAGTGAATTAGGTTTTTGTCTATTTGATTCACTTTAATTTAATATATAGGAAGTATTACCTTTTGAAACTCGCATATTAATCAATTAATCCAGCCAGTGTTACTCTAAACAAATGAGATTGAATTTACTGTTTTCTAAAAGACCTGCCTTAAAGCCTTCAGCACCTGCAGTGCTTTGCTTGATCACCATAACTGTTTGCCTATTGAGTAACAATGCTACATTTTACATTGAACCTTTATTTGTAAAATTAGGTCTTGACACTGAAGTTAAGGAGATATGCAGAGCCACTGGACAAGTTTTAAAACCTCTACCTGTTTTTATTGTTCTGTCCCTGTTGAGATTCGCCCCCAGGGTCATGCCACATGAGATTTGGTACCTGTGACAAGCTGGCAAGGAGATGCAGCTAATATTATGTAGTGCAGTACCACATATTACACTACAGCTGCAGCAACAAGATGCTGCATTAGCAACACCTGCTTTGTTACTTGAAAAGTACACTTGAAAAAACACTTGTCCGTCAAGTTCAACCTTTTGAGCCTCACTATGCCTCAATCCAGTGAGCCACTAGAGTAGAACCTCTGACTGGATAAAGGTATCACATTTCAACACCTAAAGTGTTAATGTTGCAACATGTGATTTAAACCAATTGAGTAATATACTAGCATGTCATGATATTCCTAATGTTTGTCCCAGATATTAGTTGCAGAAACTAAGGCTCAGTTTGCATGGATGGTTATATGCGGCCATCCATTAGCAAATGCCATGGCCAGCATATACACAGCTGCATGTATGTTAATTGAATAAAATCTCCTGTGTGGCATGACCCTTATTTATTGTCAAGGAGGTTGGAAAGCCTCAAAAAGGAATCCATATTTTTCCAGCTTTTTAGAATGATAAAGTAAAAAAAAAAAGTTGTATATGAAATGAAATATACATTGAGATGCCAGGAAATGTCAGTAGCCAATGGTCAGCTTAGTTGCAGTAAACGAAAAGAGAACCCCATCTACAACCATTTAACAGTGTGGATGGTGGTGAATGTGTGTGTGTGTGTGTGTGTCCTACAATACCTGTCTGGTGGCCGCTACTGGATCGAGCTGCTTGAAGAGATGTCCATTGCACATACATCTGCAATATTTACTGTTCGATAGTGCCGGTGTGCAAATTCAGAAAATCATTTTGAATTCACTCAAGCACCTTACTTCAGCACTGCTTACTTACTTGCTCTTCATGGTGCGTTTCACGTGACTCTTTTATTTCCCCCTTTTGGCTTTGGGAATAGGAAGTTTGGAATCACATGAAACGCCCTATGGAGCGTAAGTAAGTGAACTAGCCTCCCCCTTTCTGTCTGTAGGTTCAGTGCTGAATTGTGCTGAGGTGAATTTGTAATGATGTTCTGAATTCACACACCAAACCTACCATTTGAGATGGTCAGAGTCCTGGTTTATACACATGGTTAACAGGATTCTAATAATTATGCACATTTTATGGAATTTTTTGCAGTTTGGAATTGGACAAATTAAATGCAAATTAATATAGCCTTTACAATAACCCAAAACTATTAGCATCTCATTAACCATCTCTATACGTTAGCTTAAAGGACTAAATCCAGCAACGGCAGCTAGTCGGGCAAGACAGAAACTACCTGCACTCACCACAACTCATGCTCCCAGATGGTCGTAACTGGTGTTTTCTAATAGTTCCTGCCATTTATTCATCCCACCTGAAACCATAGTTATTGTTAGCCTGCTGCTTATCTACGTTTATACCCATATAGTAATCCAGTGGCAAGGTCACATTTCCCTGGCCATGATTCAGCCAGGTTTTCATAATCTAGTTTCAGTGATCAATTGGCACATTTGTCATATGCTTTGTTTACTTTCAATATGAGGAGCAGCAACAATCTTTTGGTGCCCGTCTCCTCTGCATAATGTAAATGGATTCATGATTTACCCATTTTCTGTATCAGAAATTTCAGATGTTTGCTTCTTTAGGGCATTCTGCTGCTTGACTTGAATTTCTAAACCGTGATCTTTATCACTGTATAGAAATCAAAATATGTGTGCTGTGAAATGTCTATGTACCACAGTGTTTTTAATGACTGTATGTTCGTCTTCGGGTGAGTCTGGGGGGGAGAGCATAACTATTTTACAATGTACAGTATTATGAATTATTTCAGGACACATAGATGATAATGACTCATTGCACAAACCTGCATGTATGACCATCGTCCTCCAAAGTCCCTTTCTCCTATATATGAGATGGATCCCGGTGAAGGAATTTGAACAGACATTGAAGACCGAAGGTAGAATCTTGGACATTGAGATTGAAGATCAACAGTTTGTAGAAAGGGACTGGACACTGCTAAGACAGCTGTTAGCTGATCACGGATCAGATGTTGACATCATAAACTCCGTCCCTGAGGATCTGAGCCTAGCACAGTACCTGATCAATCAGACATTGGTTTTAGCTAGAGAGAATTCTAAATCTCAGGGCAAAGCATGGGGGATTTGTCATCTCCGTTTGAGGATTCTACAAGTGTTACAGTGACTAGTTTCTCTCCTGACGAGTGTTCTTCCCCCATGGAGAATGGACTATCCTTGAATTAGAAACTCATCACTAAGTTCCAGCATTTTGTTTTGTTTTGGTTCTCCTCCAACAATCTTCCCAGGGTTGGTTATTGGTAACAACTGAGTAATGATCAATAAGCAGTCAGATCATTTTGTAAGAAGCGGTTTATAAGTGCTGTACATCTTTATAGTCCTATCAGTGAGACTTAAAGTTGTGTTCTTTATTTCCTCACAACATATAGAGGTTTTCTCTAGACAGTATATATCAACATGCAAATTCCTTTACTAGGAGAGTGTATATAATATATATATAAAATTTAAAAACTATCTATAAACCCATATTTCTAGGGGGGAAAAGCCTTGGCTTTCTTTTTCTTCCAGTGGATACAGAGTTTTTCCAGATGACTACAATAGTTGGGTTGATTATAACAGTTTGTGCCAAGGGCACGTTTTATACCGACCATGTCTTTATTGCTTGAGGAAGACTTGGGCATGCCAATTTGTGTGATAATTGATAATGAAGGGGGGGGGGGGGGAGTTTGTCTTGAGAAAATTTGAATTTAGTATGAATGCTGTATATTATAAACATGATGATTGCTTTGCTTCTCAGAGGCTCTTAATAGGAGACAATGTAAATAAAATGAAATTGATATTACCACTGGGTTTGGTGTCTGTGTGCATTATACATTTTTCTTTGAAACGCAAAAAAACTAAATGAGCAAAATACAAATACAGTATAAAGGCTGCCATATTGACTTACTAATGTACTAGTTATCTAGCTCTCACACTGACACTGTGGCTTTATTACTTGCTGAATTGCTGACTATTAATACAGTGGCATAACTACGATTTATGGGGGCCCCCAATGGTTATACCCTTTCCTTGCCTCCCCTTGGTGCCCTTGACGGCCTTGGAGCCCATCTTACAAGGGTCATAAAACAGGTTTAGCCTCCATGATCTTCACACCCATAACAAGTGTAGCCACAAAAACACCTGATCTGAAGTAGAGTCCCTGAATCAGAGGAAGGAAGGTTAGTAGTTTTGGCCCCTCACAGCTCTGGGCCCTCCTGCGATCGCAAGGGCTGCTCCCCTCTAGTTACGCCCCAGTATGAGTACATTTGCTGCAAGTGATGTCATTACACCTTTTCTACATAAATGAGTTACTGACTCCATGTTGAAGCCAGCAGGCTCTGTGAATCAGCATTTACAGGGTGTTATCAATGGTGGTCTTCATGATTTTGCATGATGGGTTTCCTTTATGACCCAACTGCAAGAAAATCTTTTCCTAGTGCTTTTGTATGCTGGCAGAGCTTATTTTTGATGTAAAAACAAAACAAAAAAATGTTTAAATCCCCTTGTCTGGAGTTGCTTTACCAGCCATTTCCTGCAGCTCAGAGTTCCAAAGGTCTAGATGTACTTTGCTTGTACCCAGTGGCGTAACAATCACCCCTGCAAGGGATGTGGGGACAGGAGGGTGGGGTGATCCTGGGGAGGGTCCTGAGCAGAGCTGTTTAGAAAGGCACTGTAAATTGCAGTCCAGGGGAAAAAAAAGTTTATTTTCCTGTCCTGAGAGACTGACAACTAAGGGTGGCGTAGAGAAAAGCTGTCTGCTCTCTGCACAATTGTTCTAATGACTGTATCTGCTCAGCCACTGATAAGGAATTATACAAAGGTTTGTAGACAGTCACTATTCAGTGTGCAGCATGGTCTTGTGTACAAGGCCCTCCCCCCTCAGGTTTTGCAGGTGGGCCCAGAGATTTCTATTTACGCCCATGCATGTAACCCATCACTTTGCATTCTGAACATTATAGTAATGCTGAGCCAAGCAGTAGCCATGCTTACAGATTAGAGTACAGTATATAGTATTTTTCACTAACTGTCCTCAGAAGGGCTCACAATCTTATTCCCATCATAAATATATGTTATATACTTCAGCTATGGTTCCTCAGGTGGACATGTCAAATTTTTAAAATGAGAATAACGATGGAAACCTCCTTTTGCTTAGTGAGGTAAGGTTTCTGGTTGGTCCTGAAGCAAGTAAAAAAAGTAAAAGCTCTACATACTTGCCTAAGAAGAAGGAAGGTTCTGGAACTCTTAGAGCCTCCCCTGTTCTTTTTTTCATGCTCTTGTTCCACCGATGTACCCAGATGAAGTTATGTGACCGACTTGGTTGACTAACTCTTTGGGACCCTGCAGGACTCCTCCTGCAGGCTTCAGAAGTACTCCTGCCCCAGAGTACTTCTGTAGATGAGCAAATCCATACTGCACATGCACAAGTCTGTGCTCACGCATGCTCTATGAATTTTGGAATTTTGAAAAGGGAACAGCGGTGGAATGAGGGCAGTGAGAGAGGGCCTAGTTTCCAGCTGGTAAAATGGATTGAATTGCCATCACACTTTCTAAAATATCTGGAACACATTATCAGATCTGGCATTATAACACTCCTAAATCAGCATAACAGACGACTTACATCTTCAGAATGGAGTCGCCAATCCTGGCTTCATTATTTCCATAAGAACAGGTTACTCTAAGGGCCCAACTAATGGCTGAAAGCAAACATGAGCAACAACTAAAAACAATAAGTAAAACAAAAACCTCAGATATTTGCCTAACAAAAGGGAAGGCTCTAGATCCCATACCGCGAGAAGGGAGAAAACATTTAGGGTTCAAACAAACCAGTGGCTCCTTCTTGACTTTTCTTCTGGTATGTATCTGCATTGCATAGACAAATATCTCAAGAATTATACTTGTTCTTATTGACATATTTGAAATAAGAAATCACTGATAAGAAATTCCAACTATAAAACACTTTCCTAGCAGAAAATGGCTTCTGACAGCAAGAAAGAGATAAAAAGCGGAATTTATCAGTGAGGGTCACACTGTAATCACTTCCTGTCTGAGTCAGGACTGAGTCATCCATTTACATACCTGATATTTAAACTATTTCAGACAGAGAAAGAAAAAAAGGAACACAGCATAGTTATTTGTGTGCTTGGTACTGTACATACACATGTCTATCTCATTATGTCACGTCAGTTTGGGTATCCTTTAAAGCCTAGGTTCTCAACGTGTGGTACGCGTACCCCAGGGGGTACTTCTGATGGTTCCAGGGGGTACTCAGGCTTGATATACTTAACCAAGAATAACAAATTTAGAAAATGATAAATCTTATTTAAACCACACTAAGTTAACATTCTAGCTAGTTAAAAGCAATAGTAAATGCTTGGAAATTGTTTAGAACCAATTATCATGTACTACAATCAAATATATATTTGTCAAGGGGTATGGGATCTAGAGCCATCCCTTTTGTTAGGCAAATATCTGAGGTTTTTGTTTTACTTATTGTTTTAAGTTGATGCTCATGTTTGCTTTCAGCCATTAGTTGGGCCCTTAGAGTACACCTGTTCTTATGGAAATAATGAAGCCAGGATTGGCGACTCCATTCTGAAGATGTAAGTCGTCTGTTATGCTGATTTAGGAGTGTTATAATGCCAGATCTGATAATGTGTTCCAGATATTTTAGAAAGTGTGATGGCAATTCAATCTATTTTACCAGCTGGAAACTAGGACATGTTTTGTTATGAGAAAGTCAATTATGACTGCTACCATGTGTGTTATGTATAGCTTTAAGGACCACTAGTGTGAAAAATTGCACAGTTTAAGATACATGTAAACCTATACGAATAAGGAGTATGCTTCTTCCAGAGTAAAATGAGCCATAAATTACTTTTTAACTATGTTGCTGTCCCTTACAGTAGGTAGTAGAAATCTGACAGAACCGACAGGTTTTGAACAAGTCCATCTCTTCATGGGGATGTAGTTTAAATTTTACTATTTTTGCGATAGTGGTCCTTTAAGGCTCATACACATTTGCAATTTGGATTGACCAAAACAATCATTGGTTCATTGCTTTAGGGCCCATTTCCATGGGCAGTTGAACTGTGTGCTAAGGAAGCAGTTTCCAGGCGGCAGTGAGTAGTTGCCATGCAGTTGTGACCGTTCATTTGCATTTACCATTTTCCATCTGTTTTTCCCGTATGATGCGTGCGCTCACAATTACATTATATGCCAAAGCAAACAAAAAATTGCGGAACAATCACAACTAAACGTTTGTGGAAAAGGCAATCGCAAAAGTGTAGAGGAAAACTGCCCTGCCAGTGAGTTTCCTCCCTGAGAAGTGAAGACGACCGGCACCTGGAGCTCTGGTAAGTGTTTTCTGCTGCGTGCTGCTCTGCATTAGTGAGAGATAGGCACACCCCCATAAGTGGCAGTTAGCAGGTAACCAGGACTCTACTGCATGACACTCTGTTCCATGTTACTAATGTTCTATTTACCATATACACCATTATCTCATAAGTTTATTTGCAGTTCAAGTTTGTTTAAAGCAGTGTTTCTCAACATTTTATTGGTATGTACCCCTTTTAAAACCCAGTAATCACCAAGTACCCCCTAGCATAGTAAAAATTATCACAAGTACCCCTTGACAAATATATATTTGATTGTAGTACATGATAATTGGTTCTAAACAATTTCCAAGCATTTACTATTGCTTTTAACTAGCTAGAATGTTAACTTGGTGTTGTTTAAATAAGATTTATCATTTTCTAAATTTGTTATTCTTGGTTAAGTATATCAAGCCTGAGTACCCCCTGGAACCATCAGAAGTACCCCCTGGGGTACGCGTACCACACGTTGAGAACCTAGGCTTTAAAGGATACCCAAACTGACGTGACATAATGAGATAGACATGTGTATGTACAGTACCAAGCACACAAATAACTATGCTGTGTTCCTTTTTTTTCTTTCTCTGTCTGAAATAGTTTAAATATCAGGTATGTAAATGGCTGACTCAGTCCTGACTCAGACAGGAAGTGATTACAGTGTGACCCTCACTGATAAATTCCGCTTTTTATCTCTTTCTTGCTGTCAGAAGCCATTTTCTGCTAGGAAAGTGTTTTATAGTTGGAATTTCTTATCAGTGATTTCTTATTTCAAATATGTCAATAAGAACAAGTATAATTCTTGAGATATTTGTCTATGCAATGCAGATACATACCAGAAGAAATGTCAAGAAGGAGCCACTGGTTTGTTTGAACCCTAAATGTTTTCTCCCTTCTCTTAAAGAGAACCAGAGACTAAGCACCCTCATGTATGTTGCCATATATATTAATGGGTACATGACAGTAAATGCCTACTCTGCTCTTTGTTTCATTTTTCACTGCTCAATCTCCAACTGAGCATTCAGTCTAGCTTTGCCCCATAATGATTATAGCTGAGTCAGTCTTCTGTGGTGTCTATTCAAGCCCAAGCCCGCCCCCTCCTGGCTCTACTTTGCTGCTATGTGTCCTCGTAACAGGAAAGCAGAGCCAGGAGCGGGCAGGCTTGGGCTTGAAAAAACATCACAGAAGACTAGTTCAGCTATAGTCATTATGGGGCAAAGCTAGACTGAATGCTCAGTCGGAGATTTTATCAGCGCTGGTAACAGGCAGACTGAGCAGTGAAGAATGAAACAAAGAGCCGGAGGAGGATGGGGCCAGAAGGGGCGGGCGTGTGCGCGCGGTGTGCATGCGCACAGCGGATTAGTGACATACCTAGCATGTTTTTACACGTGCTAGGATCACTAGTGATAAATAATGTATTATTGGAACTCCACAGAGTTGTCTTGCAAGTGAACTCAAGGGATAGCTGAAGGAATCGAAGACCTCTGGCTCTGTAAGCACTCCGGATTACTCTTGGATCCAGGAAAAATGTTTCTAGAAGAGTTTTTTTTTTTCTGGATTCTGCTGGGAAAATGAACAGATATTCTGAAGAATGGAAGGGCTTAGTACTCAAAAAGATACGCAACCAAACTTTTCCCAACATCTATAGGTGAATTGCAGGGGGGTCTGAGTCTATGAGAAATGTGAAGAGTCCATTCATTATTTCTAATGTTGTTTGGTAACTACTTTCAGAAATGTAGAAGGGGATTTAACACTACTCTGTTATAAAATTATAAAAAGTTGTTGATTGTTATGCATGTACTAGAGCCTGAATCTCTGGTAGTCATCTGCCCAAAGTAATAGCAACCAGAAAAGTAGTCTTTAGGGTTAGGTTCCAGATGAAGCCAATGGAGAGAAGAAATAACCCAGTTCTAGTGGTAAATCCCATTCGGGGATGGTTTTCTTTATCAGGCATAGCTTTAGGAATCATGGCTTGCCTGTACTATAAGTGCCAAGATGCCTGCTATCTGTTCTCGGGCAATAAAAGCCCATGTCAGTTTGAAGAAAGAAAAAAGTTGGAGCTCTTCACACTTACCAGTGGGGATGTCTTTTGACTTGTTAAAGGACAACGATAGGGGAAAAAAATTTAGCATTTAAAATCTGAAAGAACCGACAGGTTTTGGACTAGTCCATCTGCTCATGGGGGATTTTCAGGGTTTCCTTTATTTTTAAAAGCATTCCCTGAATGTCAGTTGCTAAGTCTAACTGCCAATAAGATATCAGCCAGCCTCCCTACTTGCTTGCACACTAATCTGGCAGTTAGACTTAGCAACTGCCATTCAGGGAATGCATTTGAAAACAAAACCCTGAAAATTCCCCATAAAGAGATGGACTAGTCCAAAACCTGTTGATTTGGTCAGATTTTAAAGCGGAACTCCAGTGGAAATAATGAAATAAAGTGCTTTGTTTTTACAATAATTATGTATAAATGTTTGCTCATTCTCAGTGTTTGCTCATTGTAAAATCTTTCCTCTACCTGATTTACATTATGACATTTACAGTATCACATGGTGACATTTTTACTGCTGGTATTTGATGTCACTGGGAGGAGATGCTGCTTGCTTTTATGGCAGTTGAAAATAGCTGTTATTTCCCACAATGCAACAAGGCTCCCACAGTGTGATATCATTACCTCAGTGCTGTGAGATGCTGACATCATTTGTGGGAGGGGTTTCACCACAAAATCAGCCATACAGAGCCCCCTGATGAACTGTTTGAGGAAAGGAATAGATTTCTCATGGGAAAGGGGTCATCAGCTACTGATTGGGATGATGAAGTTCAATTCTTGGTTACGGTTTCTCTTTAACCTTTAACTGCTTACTATTTTTTATTATTTATTTATTATTATTTTTTGCTGTAGTGGTCCTGTAATGATCTAACATTTTAGCTTAACATGTTGCTGCCTTTTAGACAGTATGAGAGAATTTCATAACACTTGGACGCCTTGAATCTCATGGTTGGAAAATTATAGCCTAAACCTAAATCATATCTGCATTCTTTTTCTTTTTTTTTTTTATTTCTAGATTTGTCATTCTTATACAAATGTAGTAAGACCTTCGTATTATAGTTTATCTTTGGTTCATGTTGTTACTATGTATTTTTATTCTTGAATTTAATTGTCTGTTCTCTATTTATTTACGTATTGCCCCTATGTGGGTTTGTATGCAAATACTGCATTTTTGATTGATGAACACGAATACATTTCTTTTTGAAGCTGAAGAAAGGAAATGAACCGTGGTTTGGTAAGAAAGCGATTTTGTTAGAAATGTATACATTTTTCCCAAATCTTTTGATAGGTGAGATTTGTGGAGGAGTTTGGTGCTCTGACTGAAGTATTGATAACTTTAGGAAACCAACTGTGTATTGCTCGACTTAACTGCTTAGATTGAAACTTTGCTAAACATACCGGAAATCTCTGTTCAGCAAATTACTGTATTTTTTGCTTCAATAGCCACACCTGAGCATTAGCCACACCCAGGTTTACAGGAGCAAAGCTCCCCCCCCCCCCCCCCCACCCAAAATAAATACTTAACAGGGGCATCTTCTGGAGTGTTTCTACCCAAACTGCCCCACCGCCACCACCCTAAGCTTACAGTGATCCCTGCAGCAGAGCGCACTGACCTATCCAGCCAGCGTGCTTCTCTCCTGTCCATGTCCTTCTAACTTCATCTACACTGGCGCCCCTCTCTGTGACCTAGCGGCATGGTCTGTGAGTACATGCTTCCGGGTCATGGAGAGTGGGCGCCAATAAGGATTTAGAGAGGAGAACACAGGAAGCAGCATGCCAGGTGGACATGTGCGTGCACTCAGCTTCTGCTAGACTCTGCAGGGGGCCAAAGGGGGAGTACTATTACCTTTGAGGGGGGGGGGGGGGGGGGGCAATTTGAGGGGAGAGCAAGAGGCAGGGTTTTGTGTTTGAAGGATTTGTTGTGTTTTCATGGCGTAGTTTCAACACCACCCAATCCCGCGCATGTTATGCAATAATGCATCCCCACCAGCACAGAACTAAAGACAGCTGAGTTCCGTACCTTGTCAGTAGCAGAAGGTGTGCCCAAAGTGTGATAAAACTTTATTAAAAACAAGTAAAATATGAAAAAAAAAATGGTGTCTTACCTAAATGAAGAAAATTCATATAATTTAATTTTATTATGCACTGAAGCACGTTTTGTGAGTCTGTGCCACTTCCTTAAGCTGAATAAAGTGCCAAAGGGTGTTCTGAGCCGGGATTAAGGAGCCACTTACAGTGATAAGGAAAAAAAAAAAGGCTCTGGTCCTTAAAGTGACCCTGAGACGACTAATAATAAAATATTTATACATACCTGGGGCTTCCCCCAGCACCCTTTGCAACGATCGCTCCCACGCCATCTTCCTCCACTTGTTAAAAGCACCGTACGTTTGGCAAGTCGGAGCACACTGCGCATGCGCAGCCTGGCCGTGTGTGCGCGCCCCGCTGTGCTCCTGTAGCCGGGAGCGCACTGCAGAGGCACAGAATGCTCCCAGCTGCGGGAGTGAGATGGGCGCATGCATTCACACTGCATACACCAACTGGCTGCAATTGGCCAAACTTGCGGGGCTGATAAAAGGAGAAGGAGAAGGCAAAGGAAGATGGCATGGGAGCGATTGGTGCGAAGGGAGCTGGAGGAAGCCCCAGGTACAGTGGGATGCGAAAGTTTGGGCAACCTTGTAAATTGTCATGATTTTCCTGTATAAATCGGTGGTTGAAATGATAAAAAATGTCAGTTAAGTATATCATAAAGGAGACGCACCCAGTGTTATCTGAGAAGTGAAATGAAGTTTATTGGATTTACAGGAAAGTGCGCAATAATTGTATAAACAAAATTAGGCAGGTGCATACATTTGGGCACTGTTGTCATTTTATTGATTCTAAAAAGCTTTAGAACTAATTATTGGAACTCAAATTGGCTTGGTAAGCTGTTACCCCTGACCTACGTACACAGATGAATCCAATTATGAGAAAGCGTATTTAAGGGGGTCAATTGTAAGTTTCCCTCCACTTTTAATTTTCTCTGAAGAGTAGCAAGATGGAGGTCTCAAACAACTCTTAAATTACCTGAAAACAAAGATTGTTCACTATCAAGGTGTAGGGGTAGGATACAGAAAGCTGTCTCAGATATTTTAGCTGTCTGTTTCACAGTTAGGAACATATTGAGAAAATGGAAGACCACATGCTCAGTTCAAGTTAAGGCTCGAAGTGGCAGACCAAGAAAAATCTCAGATAAACCGAAAAGGACGAATGGTGAGAACAGTCAGTCAACACACAGACTAGCGCCAAAGACCTACAACATCATCTTGCTGCAGAGGGAGTCACTGTGCATCGTTCAACCATTCCGCGTACTTTACACAAGGAGATGTGTATGGGAGAGTGATGCAGAGAAAGCCCTCAGCATAAACAGAGCCGCTTGAGTGGTATGCTAAAGCACATTTGGACAAGCCAGCTTCATTTTGAAATAAGGTGCTGTGGAGTGATGAAACAAATTGAGTTATTTGGGCATAAACAAGGGGCGTTAGCATCACACAGCACTCCAAGAAAAACACCTGCTACCTACAGTAAAATATGTTGGTGGTTCCATCATGCTGTGGGCTGTGTGGCCAGTGCAGGGACTGGGATCTTGTCAAAGTTGAGTGACGGCATGGATTCCACTCCAAATCAGCAGATTCTGGAGACCAATGTAAAGGAATCAGTGACAAAGCTAAAGCTGTGCAGTGGCTGGATCTTTCAACAAGACAACGACCCTAAACACTGCTCAAAATCCACTAAGGCATTCATGCAGAGGAACAAGTATAACGTTCTGGAATGGCCATCTCAGTCCCCAGACCTGAATATAATTGAAAATCTGTGGTGTGAGTTAAATTAGAGCTGTCCATGCTCAGAAGCCATCAAACCTGAATGAACTAGAGATGTTTTGTAAAGAGGAATGGTCCAAAATACCTTTAACCGGAATTCAGATTCTCATTGGAACCTACAGGAAGCGTTTAGAGGCTGTAATTTCTGCAAAAGGAGGATCTACTAAATACTGATTTCATTTCTTTTTTGTGGTGCCCAAATTTATGAACCTGCCTAATTTTGTTTAAACAATTATTGCGCACTGTAAATCCAATAAACTTCATTTCACCTCTCAAATATCACTGTGTGTGTCTCCTAGATCATATATTTAACTGACATTTTTTATCGTAACAACCAACGATTTATACAGGAAAATCATGACAACAAACAAGGTTGCCCAAACTTTCGCATCCCACTGTATGTATACATCTTTTTATTATTAGTTGTTTCTGGTACACTTTAACCACTCATACTGCGCGTCGGCAAAGTGGCAGCTGCAGGACCAGCGACGCAGTACTGCGTCGCCAGCTGCAGGCTGATTAATCAGGAAGCAGCCGCTCGCGCGAGCGGCTGCTTCCTGTCAATTCACGGCGGGGGGCTCCGTGAATAGCCTGCGGGCCGCCGATGGTGGCTCGCAGGCTAAATGTAAACACAAGCGGAAATAATCCGCTTTGTTTACATTGTACGGTGCTGCTGTGCAGCAGCGCCGTAAGGCAGATCGGCGATCCCCGGCCAATCAGCGGCCGGGGATCGCCGCCGTGTGACAGCGGACAGTCCGTCACTGGCTGCACAGGACGGATAGCGTCCTGTGCAGCCCCGATCCCCAGAGGAGACAGATAGGAGAGGGAGGGGGAGAATGTCGCCGCGGAGGGGGGCTTTGAGGTGCCCCCCCCCCCGCAACACCCATCAGGCAGGAGCGATCAGACCCCCCCCAGCACATCATCCCCTTAGTGGGGAAAAAAGGGGGGGCGATCTGGTCGCTCTGCCTGCACCCTGATCTGTGCTGGGGGCTGCACAGCCCACCCAGCACAGATCACCTAAAACAGCGCTGGTCCTTAAGGGGGGGGGGGGTAAAGGGTGGGTCCTCAAGTGGTTAAAACCACTTCACAGCTTCAGTACAGTATATCTACTCCCCTGCAGACTTCATTTAACCGCCCAGGGGAGTAAATATACGTACTCCCGCTGCTACCACTGCTGTACACGCTCCCGCTTATTTGTGCGCTCGTTCATGTTGCCATCTGCCCGCCAGGAGATCAATGATTAGGGAAGCAATTCCTAATCCTTGATCTAAGTCCCCGTAGCAATGATCGGCGCCTTTTATGAGAAGCTGCACGATCATTCTAATAAATAAACGTTTCCCATCCTCAGTACACTTCCTGTAAGCACACATATTTCGCTTACAGGACGCATAAAAAAAAGACTGAGGCCATCTTGTGGCCAAATAGTAAAACTGCATTTTAAAAATGCTTTTAGATGTAAAGACCTGTTTTTACTTTTTAAATTAACCCCTTACCTCCCACACTCCCCAATAGTTACTAAAGTTTTTTGTTTTTTTTTTGCAAAAAAAAAAATAAAAAAATTTACAATTATAAAAAATACATAAATAGTTTTTCTTAGGGACTGAACTTTTTTAACCACTTGAGGACCCACCCTTTACCCCCCCATAAGGACCAGCGCTGTTTTAGCTGATCAGTGCTGGGTGGGCTCTACAGCCCTCAGCACAGATCAGGGTGCAGGCAGAGCGACCAGATCGCCCCCCTTTTTTCTCCACTAGGGGGATGATGTGCTGGGGGGGTCTGACGCTCCTGCCTGATGGGTGTTGCGGGGGGGGGGGGGCACCTCAAAGCCCCCCTCCACGGCGAGATTCCCCTCCTCCCTGTCCCCTCTGGTGATCTGGGCTGCACAGGACACTATCTGTCCTGTGCAGCCAGTGACAGGCTGTCCCCTGTCACATGGCGGCGATCCCCGGCCTCTGATTGGCCGGGGATCGCCGATCTGCCTTACGGCGCTGCTGCGCAGCAGCACCGTACAATGTAAACAAAGCAGATTATTTCCGCTTGTGTTTACATTTAGCCTGCGAGCCGCGATCGGCGGCCCGCAGGCTATTCACGGAGCCCCCCCCCCCCCCCCCCCCCCGCCGTGAATTGACAGGAAGCAGCCGCTCGCGCGAGCGGCTGCTTCCTGATTAATTAGCCTGCAGCCGGCGACGCAGAACTGCGTCGCTGGTCCTGCAGCTGCCACTTTGCCGACGCGCGGTATGAGTGCGCGGTCGGCAAGTGGTTAATATGTATGTCAAGAGGGTATAATACTGTTACTTTATAAATCATGGGCTTTTTATTAGTGATGGATGCAAAACTGAAAAAAATGTATCTTTATTTCCTAATAAAATATTGGTAACAAACATTGTGATAGGGACATCATTTAAATGGTGTAATAACCGGTACAAATGGGCAAATAAATTACATGGATTTTAATTACGGTAGCATACATTATTTAAAAATTATAATGGCCCAAAACTGGTAAATAAGGATTTTTTCAATTTTTTCTTATTTTTCCATTAAAAAACATTTAGAATAAAATAATTCTTGGCATAATGTACCACCCAAAGTAAGCCTAATTAGTGATGAAAAAAACACATTTAACACATTTCATTCTGATAAGTAGAGATAAAGTTATTGGCAAATAATTGGAAGGAGAGCTGAAAAGTGAAAATTGCTTGGATGCTGAAGGGGTAAAACCCCTCAGTTGTGAAGTGGTTAAAGGGACCAGAGCCTTTGGCCTGAAATCAGTTCAACAAAATCACATTACAGTGTTATATAAGCACATACCGTACTTTGGCTGAGCTACTGCAGTGGTTGCTGAATAGAAATGAACGTTTACACACTTTTCTATGAATCTGTTGCTGAGCTGCTTGCCATCAGGAGTCGCCCAGGTTTTTATCTTTAGGAACGCAAGCATTGTGTCCTTACATCTCCAAAGGTAAAATGTCTGAAGAGAGGGTGACCAGTTCAGCTTTTCATATGTACAGGGTCGGTTTAAGCAACAATGGGGCCCCAGGGCAAAATAAACCTGGGGGGGCCCCCCAAACATATACCCCTGAACAAAAATCGGCATTAGGGGACCTTTTTTGCAGCTGGTATAGTCCGGGTGTGAAGTCCCAATCTGTCGGAGTTCCACATTCTGGCTATCCCAGCCTGTATGGGGACAAGGGGTTGAAAAGTTTCAGGAGGGGGGACCCCACATCATTTTTTATTTTTTTTTAAATTCCCACACTCTAAACATAAAAAAAAATTGGGAAAATAGGAAAAAATGCCAGGGATCTTCATACAGCCATATTGCGGCTGTATAGCGATCCCTGGACAAAGCGATGCGGCTGCGTATAGACCCCCAGGAAACCCCGTCAGGAAATGTATTGCGCTTTCATTTGATGCATGTAAAATTACACTACCGTTAGGTTTGCTACTAAAAGTGACATTTACCGCATTTAAAAGTATACTTTTTTCCTTCAAAACTTTAAAATCGATTTTCTCAAAAACTATAAGGTCTTTTTGAAAAATTGTTTTTTCCTCTTATTCCTTAACATATGCTGCAAATTTAGGGTTTCTAGCATCTAAGGTGGATTTGCTATTAACCATTAAAGTCGGCAGGTTTTTAAATGTGTATTTTTTTTCCTTTGAAACTTTAAAATCGATTTTCTCAAAAACTATAAGGCCGATTTGAATTTTTTTCCCTCTTGTAGCCACTGGGGGCCCCTACAAGCTCTGGGGCCCTGGGGCAGCTGCCTCCTTTGCCTCTATGGTAGCGCCGGCCCTGCATATGTACTCAGTCTAGTGTAAAGCTTGAAGCATCAGATTCACAGAGAGGCAAGCTTTAGGTGCGCATGTCTTTTATCAAGTGCATCAGGATTGCTGATGCAGGACTGAGCAAGTGAGCAGTTTAGCCATCCATGGAAAACTGGCCTAATAGCACACAATTTTGTTGAGGCCTCTTTTCCACAGGCAGTTGATGGGTAGTGAAATGCCTCTCTCCCACAACTGCTTGCTGCTGCGTGGTACCTGCTCACTGCTATAGAGTTTGACAGTCTTGTCACTGCAACTGCTCGTGGAAAAGGACCTTTAAAGAGGACCTCCAGAGTAAATACTACAATCCGGCAGTCTGCAAGTATAAGAAAGTTATATTTACCCGAGAAGTCTTGTCCCGCGATGCTGTCCCTAAGTCCCTGCATCACCCGACTTCTGGTGCCTGGCTCCGCCTCCTTTCTCAAGGCTTCTCGGGTAAATATAACTTTCTTTTACTTGCAGGCTGCCAGATTGTAGTATTTACTCTAGAGGTCCTCTTTAAACTAATAGCTAGATGTGCAAATACTGTACATTTGCACGTAGTTATTCAAACAGGCGCTATAGATCTGTTTTCAGGCTGGGAGTACACTTGTCTGTTCTTGTTTGCGTTTTCTGCACTGGAAAACGGAGAACCAATGTTAATCAATGGGCTAGTCCACACCTGAATGCGTTATTCCCACGCAGAAACAAAATTGACGGCAGTGAAGCACTGTGTGCATTTTCTTTATCAATTACATTAGCTTCTGTGATAAAATGTGCATGTTTTCACACATACAGACACACGCGGTGTGCAGAAAACTGACAGACAAGTGGTGCTCCCTGCTGTAACAAATGCTTAAAGGGATACTGTAGGGGGGACGGGGGAAAATGAGCTGAACTTACCAGGGGCTTCTAATGGTCCCCCGCAGACATCCTGTGTTGGCGCAGCCACTCCCCAATGCTCTGGCCCCGCCTCCGGTTCACTTCTGGAATTTCTGACTTTAAAGTCAGAAAACCACTGCGCCTGCACG
Source organism: Hyperolius riggenbachi (assembly GCF_040937935.1). Classification (NCBI taxonomy): domain Eukaryota; kingdom Metazoa; phylum Chordata; class Amphibia; order Anura; family Hyperoliidae; genus Hyperolius; species Hyperolius riggenbachi. Next base: position 114,973,018 of record NC_090651.1, on the reverse strand, counting down.
CCCGTGTCCCCGCTCCCGCTGATGTCACCAGGAGTGTACTGCGCGGACACAGACCATACTGCGCCTGCGCTGTGCGCTCTTGATGATATCAGCGGGATCGAGGACACGGCAACGCAGGCGCAGTGGTTTTCTGACTTTAAAGTCAGAAATTCCAGAAGTGAACCGGAGGCGGGGCCGGAGCATTGGGGAGCGGCTGCGCGGGCACAGGATGTCTGCGGGGGACCATTAGAAGCCCCGGGTAAGTTCAGCTCATTTTCCCCCGACCCCCTACAGTATCCCTTTAAAGGGACACTTAAGTCAAACAAAAAAAATGAGTTTTACTCACCTAGGGCTTCCAATAGCCCCCTGCAGCTGTCCGGTGCCCTTGCCGTCTCCCTCCGATCCTCCTGGCCCCGCTGGCAGCCACTTCCTGTTTTGGTGACAGGAGCTGACAGGCTGGGGACGCGAGTGATTCTTCGTGTTCCCAGACACATTAGCACTCTCTATGCTGCTATATGGTATATGATATATGCTATAGCAGCATAGATGGCGCTATTGTGACCAGGAACGCGAAGAATCACTCGCGTCCCCAGCCTGTCAGCTCCTGTCACCAAAACAGGAAGTGGCTGCCAGCGGGGCCAGGAGGATCGGAGGGAGACGGCGAGGGCACCGGACAGCTGCAGGGGGCTATTGGAAGCCCCAGGTGAGTAAAACTCATTTTTTTTGTTTGACTTAAGTGTCCCTTTAAGTAATGAATAGCAGGAGGTTGAAAACCATTGAAGTATTAACATTCAAATCTACAGAACCAGTAGAAAAAAAAATAACAGACTAGCTATAAAAAAAAATGGGAAATTGGACAGGCTACTTTATTCCTACTTTTTATAATGGTGCCCATACACGGTACAATTCTTTTCATATTTTTTTTTTCCGAACAGAGAAATTTGATCAATTATTCTGTTTGGTCGAATAGTTAAAAACGATCGAATATGAAGAAAAAGTTGGTTTATCTTAGTATTTTCTTATACAATATACCATACAATTTCACAATAAATCAGATTTTTATCAAAAAAACTGAATGAATCATGGTTTATTTTTCCACTATTTGAAAAAAAATTGTTTTTGATTTTCACTCTATTTGATAGTTTTGGTTGAATAAATGGGAAAATTTTACTTTTTAATTGTACCGTGTATGCACACCAAAAGGCTCCCTGCACGCGATTCCGATTTTTAATCTTTTTTACATGTGATTCTGATTTATTTAAAAAAAAATTTAATCGTTCCTGTATGCTGCGTTTTTCTGTTAAAGTGGACCCAAATTAAAAATACAAGATTTCAGAAATCTATTTTCTAAATTATAATAATAAATAGCCACCTTTTTTCAGCTGCATGATGACAAATATAAAATATTTTACATTTAGGCTGCTTTCACAGTGGGACGTTACAGGTGCACGTTAGTGCAGCCTGTAACGCTCCCCCAACACACAGCAATGTAACACAAGTGGGCTTCTCACAGTGCCCACGTTGCGTTACATGTAACGCTGCATGTTGTAGTGAAAGTGCAGCATGCTGTGCGTTCTACGTTAGACTGTTTGCACATGCTCAGTGGGGGGCGGAGAGGAGGCGGGGAGATGCCGCTACAGTAGCCGCGCACATGGCTACTTAATATGCACTGGCGGCCGCTGATTGGCCGGCGGGACCACGTGATGCGGAGTGTCTCGCTCTGCATCACGTGGTCCCGCCGGCCAATCAGCGCCACTCTGGGAGACCTTATGTGGATAGAGCCGCCTAACGCGGATCACTCTAACGTCCTCTCCCGCACCACCATGCGTTGCGTTAGGGGCACGTTATGCGACCATAACGTCCCCTAAAACGCAACGTCTTAGTGTGTAAGTAGCCTTATTGGAGGAACCCCTCCCTTGCTTTCATATTGCCGGGACAGAATCCAGTAGACTGGTGGATTAGGTGGTGTCCGGGCAAAGGAGGAATTGCTAATGGCTGCCATCTGTATAACCCTAGTTATGAAAAGAGAAGGGTGAAAAGTATGCACTGAAATGCTCCTAGGCTTGAAGGAGTGTTTATTTTTCTTTGTATGTGTCAGAGTGGTGCAACTAAATATTTTGAATTAAAAAAATGTTTGGTTTGGGTCCGCTTTAAAGGTAACTTTAAGTCAGAAATAAAAAACTAGTTTTACTCACCTGGGGCTTCCCTCAGCCCCCTGCAGCAAGGAAGGCCGCAATAGCAGTATAGGGGGTGCTATTGTAGCTGGGAACGCGAAGAATCACTTGCGTTCCCAGCCTGACGGCCGGTGATGGCGAAACCGGAAGTAGCCGCCGGCGGGTCCAGGAGCATCAGAGCGACTCTACGTGGGCACCGATCAGCTGCAGGGGGCTGAGGGAAGCCCCAGGTGAGTAAAACTCATATTTTTTTTTTATTTCCAACTTAAGGTTCATTTTAACCACTTGCCGACCGCGCACTCATAACGCGCGTCGGCAAAGTGGCAGCTGCAGGACCAGCGACGCAGTACTGTGTCGCCAGCTGCAGGCTGATTAATCAGGAAGCAGCCGCTCGCGCGAGCGGCTGCTTCCTGTCAATTCACGGCGGGGGGGCTCCGTGAATAGCCTGCGGGCCGCCGATCGCGGCTCGCAGGCTAAATGTAAACACAAGCGGAAATAATCCGCTTTGTTTACATTGTACGGCGCTGCTGAGCAGCAGCGCCGTAAGGCAGATCGGCGATCCCCGGCCAATCAGCGGCAGGGGATCGCCGCCATGTGACAGGGGACAGCCTGTCACTGGCTGCACAGGACGGATAGCGTCCTGTGCAGCCCCGATCTCCGGGGGGGAGCAGGTAGGAGAGGGAGGGGGGAATTTCGCCGCGGAGGGGGGTTTTGAGGTGCCCCCCCGCCAGCCACACGCAGGCAGGAGAGATCGGACCCCCCCCCCCCAGCACATCATCCCCCTAGTGGGGAAAAAAGGGGGGCAATCTGATCTCTCTGCCTGCTACCTGATCTGTGCTGGGGGCTGCAGAGCCCACCCAGCACAGATCACTAAACACAGCGCTGGTCCTTAAGGGGGGGTAAAGGGTGGGTCATCAAGTGGTTAATAGCATTCAGGGAAAATCAGAATTGCAAATCGGAAACTGAATCTAATCGTAAATCGGATTTGTAGTGTGCAGGGAGCCTAAGACTAATTTTTAACTGAGGATTGAACTTCATCCCTACCAGTAGCTAATAGCCCCTTTTTACATAACAAATCTTCTTTTTCTTGATCGAAAATGATCACTTTTGGTCTGCTAATGGGAGAAAACCTGATAATTAATCAGATCAGATTGATGGAATTGATCTGAAAACCAAATCGATTCCATTAATCTTATCAAATTGGTTAGCCGTTTTCCTTTCATTATTGGGCCTGAACAATCGTTTTCGAATGATCATAACAATTGAATTGGACAATAAATGTGGGGCATTGTATCGTTAATGGCCATCTTGAGAGGGCTTGGTGGTTCATTGGCAGTGTTCAAGTCATATGCTAGAATACGGTGGACAGCATAAAAAAATCCCTGTGTACTACCAGTCTGTACCAATCTGTAAAGAGAAGTGCTATGCTATGTACACACAATGCAATTTCCCATCAGATTGACAGGTAATCGACGGGAAGTTGCATCATGTGTATATGCCCATACTGCTTCCGATTGTTAACGGGATTGATTTTCTTTTCATTACTTCACAAAATCCATCCCATTATTGACTGGGGAGCAGATTGGACAATTTGGAAATAATCAGTTTAAACCTCTGATGTGATGGGAAGCTGCATCGTGTATACTGGGTATTAGATCTGAGAATGATTGTTTACAGGTATGGCTCTGTCTCCTCCCACAGACACCATGTGACCATCATGAAGCAGCTCTCAGCTCCGGTTACCACAGAAACAAAGGCTTCTACTGCTGACAGGAATAGGCTGGCCAAACAGCATAACATACTAGTAATCTATTCCTACAGTAAGATTATTCTTTTGTGATTACTGGTAGTATCTTTGAATGCCGCAAATGTACTACGTTATTGGCTTGAAACCACTTACTCCATAATGAACGCACACGCCCCCCCGAAGTTCACTTTAACAGGATTTAACTTTTATGTATAGCCTTTTTCTTAGTTCTCACTCAGTGGCGTAGCTTAGGAGCTGTGGGCCCCGATGCAAGTTTTACATGGGGCCCCTTTAAACACTCGATTCATAACAAATGATGCGGCGCACCAAAACCTGCCAATGCCAACTACAGTGTCAGAGGTGCAAGAAGGGGATGGGGAACAGTTTGTAAAGCTGGCCACTAACGGTCCAATTTCTAGCGAAAAATCGTTCGAGCGATCAGAAATTCTGATCGGACGAAAAATCGTTCACTACACCATCAACTAACCAATCTTTACTTCCTATCTATCACGACCACCGAGAAAATCCAAATTTTCGTCCGACGAAAATTCATTCGGGCGACATTTTTTTCACTCGTTCATAATCGATTGTGTTCACCAATGGAGATTATTTACAACCAATCCGATCAGAATTTCTGATCGCTCGAACGATTTTTCACTAGAAATTGGACCGTTAGTGGCCAGCTTTAATGATTACCACTATTCAAAGTATCTGTAGAAGTGATTATTATGAGCACAGGACCAATAGAGAGCTAATACTGCAGTTCAGGGAGGGCCCTACGGGGCCCCTCTGGCCCAAGGGCCCCGATGCGGTCGCAACCTCTGCATCCCCTATTGCTACGCCCCTGTTCTCACTGTATTTATATAATTGCCATCAAATTACACTGCTTTACAGCACAGCCAACGTTCACAATGATTCAGTACAAAATTCAGTGTGTCCCAAATCTAAACCGGACAGAGGGATTTGTTTATAAAAACATGGACACCTCAGAAAGGCTCCTGTGATACGCTGCATAATAATATAACATGCAGTAAGTAAACCTGAAGAAAAGAAAAAAGTTAAAACAATCGATGCCAGCAAGTTTTTGATAGGAGACCTCTGCTGTGAGCAATCAATGTCCAAAGTTCAGATAAAATATATAAATCTATCAGCACAGGTCTCCTCAATTGCAGGTTAATTCATCATACATCCGCTTCACACATTAGATAAACACATGACCACCATCAACGAATATAGGAGTTAAAAAGACAATGTAATATTTACCTTCTCCAGTTCCAGCTGCTTTCCGATGGGCTCAGGCAGAAAAAGCCGAACTTGTTACATGTCCGCTGTTAGGGGGCTTCTAGCGTTGCCACAGTGGGATGGAGGAGGACAGGGGAAGCCTCGATAGGATCCCGAGGCTTCTCCCTCCAGAGGTAAGTACCCCCCCGGGGGACGTTTTTACATTTACAGATTCTCTTTAAGGCTTTCCAGCCGGAAACAACCCACATGATAAGGTTATGTCTATAGCTTGGCCAAATCCAAGGGGCACGGCAGTCTTCATGACTCCAAACTGTATGCCAGTCCTCTGCTATGGCATCTACAGATAACAACCCTGGATGGGTGGATGTTATGGTATGCAGTGTGAAAATAACATACTGTTTATTAGTACCTCTACATGGGTATGTATAAAACCGAAAGTATGTTTTTCACATCCGATTCTCTCCACTTGCCTGAGGTGCCTGATCGCTGTGGCCCTTTTTGTTTTTTCTCAGCCTCTGACGCTCTCCCACATTCCCTCCTCCCTCCCCTTCCCTCCTCCTCTCCGTAATCTTTATGGAACAGGAGGGCGATCCGTGTCTCAGCCTATGAGAGGACGGTGCTCCCCGGCCAATCAGAGGCCGGGGATCGCCGATCTCGTACAGCTCTGCCGGGGACCGCATCGCTGTACGCTTTTAAACAAGGGATTTCTTTCTTCTTTCGTTTACAAACAGCCTGCTAGTCGCGATCGGCGGCTAGCAGGCTAATCACGGAACTACATTCCGTGAAGTAGCAGGGAACTAATGCGCATGCGCGTGGCCGTTCCTGGGAAACTGCAGCCCCAGGACTTGACGCCAATCAGCTGCCGCCACGCCCATCGGCGTTAGGCGGTCCTCAGATAGATAAAGAGGACTTGCAGTGAAAATAACATAAAGAAAAAAAGTGCTTAAAGAGGCCCAGAGATGAGTAAAGGATACTTTTTTTTTTTACTTACCCGGGGCTTCCTCCAGCCCCATAAGCATGGATGTGTCCTTCGCCATTCCTCCCACGTGCCTCCAATAACCCGCAGTCTTCTCTGTTATTCGGCTCAGTGAGGTCAGCAGGGAGCCTTCTGCGCAAACGCAGAAGCCCCCGGCTGACGTCGCTCAGTCTGACTGAGCCCGACTGAGCCGAGTACTGGGGGTTGATTGTAGCTGAACGGAGTATTGTGGGAGTACAGCGAGGGACGCATCCATGTTTATGGGGCTGGAGGAAGCCCCAGGTAAGTAAAAAAAAAAAACGTCCCCTTTACTCATCTCTGAGTCTCTTTAATTTTTTAATTTTACAATAATTATTTATAAATGATTTAGTCAGATTTAGTCAGTGTTTGCACATTGTAAAATCTTTCCTCTTCCTGATTTACATTCTGAAATGTATCACATGGCATCATCTTTACGGCTGGCAGGTAATCTTTGTGGAAGGCGATGCTGCTTTTTTGGCAGTTGGAAGCAGCTGTTATTTTCCACAATGCAACAAGCCTCCCACATTGTGATGTCAGTACCTAGGTGCTGGCATCACAGCGTGGGATGGATTTTACCACAATATCAGCCATAGAGAGCCCCCTGATGATCTGTTTGAGAAAAAGGAAAAGAGTTCTCATGGGAAAGGGGGTATTAGCTACTGATTGGAAAGAAGTTCGATTCTTGGTTACAGTTTCTCTTTAACCTCCTTGGTGGTTATCATAAGTCAGGTTCGGGTTGGAAAAAACAAGCCAGGTGCGGTTATCCCGAGTGTGACTCGTGGTAGCTGCCAGCAGAACTGTGTAGGGCATAGCGCGCAGGGTGTGTTTTCACTCACCTTCCGGGAGATCCAGACCCCGGCAGCCATTCTCCTTCCTGTCCTCCGAGTCTCTGCATCCCTCGGGTGAGATTGCCGTTTGTCGTCATGACAGCCGGCGTCCTCACTATAGGGTTACAGCGCCAACCAGAGGACAGAGGGAGAACTGCAGCACCAGATCCCAGGGAGGTGAGTAAGTGCTGGGGCTGCTGTAGATCTCTCTGCTGTGTGATTCTCCCCCCCCCCCCCCCCCCCGGTTTTAGGGTCTAAAAGCCTGCAAAACATTCCACCACTTTTAGACCCTAAAATCTGGAAAGAATCATACCGCCAGGGTAATTAATTAGGGGTGGTTGGAAATGCCCATTTTCGATTTTGCGGGAATTCCAATTTCAGTTTTCCAATTTCCGAGGTTTTTTTTTTTATTTTTTCCTTGCCTCAGAGAATGCAAAAAATGACAAAAAAAATCGGAAAATCAGTCTTGTGATTGGTCTAAAATTACTGCAATATCTAATTGGTCCAATCCTTCTGAGTTATGTGATGGGGCTAAAATTACCAAGTTGCAGTAAATTGGATTGCCGTGGAATTGCGGTTTCCAAGTTCCGATCGGAAATGTGGAAATTTCAGTTCCGCGACATCCGAGCTAGCAGCCCTACCTTTTAAATAAGACATCTATTCCCAGAGGGTAAGAAGTTGCTGCTGAAACAGATTCTGAGAGGGAATCAGATTTGTACAAGTGTCTGTTAGCTTCATAGTTTTTAGTGTTTCTAACTTTTACGTCTTCTTGGTTAGGAATTGTTTAGAAATGGCTGCACAAAGTGTACAGGAGACTGACTGCTGGAGCACAACTGTAATCCTGAGTAACACTCTGAAGGTAGGGTTCACTGTCTATGCTTAATATTGAAGCATTTAAACTGTCGATCACACCTGCATAAGACCGGCCAGCGTTTCAGCAGCCTCCACTATGTTCCAGTCAGTGGCGTAGCTACAAACCTCTGGGCCCTGATGTGGAATCTGGATGTGCCCCCCCTCCCGGCAATAACAGCCCCCCCCCCCCCCGCAACACACACATATCCGAATCCCTATAGCTGTGCATGGCATGGCTATATCAATTCAGCTTTCCAGCAGCATGGGTGCCACGTTCAATTTGCAAACATACGCAGCACCCAGAGGAAATAGGGCAATTAGTAGCAAGATGCCAGTCTGAAGGAAAATAATCATTATGTGCGCAGCATTCACCAGATAATAATCATTATGTGCGCAGCATTCACCAGAAAATAATCGCTATGTGGGAGCATTCACCAGAAAATAATCGTTATGTGGGAGCATTCGCCAGAAAATAATCGTTATGTGGGAGCATTCGCCAGAAAGTAAACGCTATGTGGAAGCATTCGCCAGAAAATAAATGCTATGTGGGAGCATTCACCAGAAAATAAAAGCTATGTGGAGAGCAGTCACCAGAAAAAAAACGCTATGTGGGGAGCAGTCACCAGAAAAAAAACGCTATGTGGGGAGCAGTCACCAGGAAAAAAACCTACAAATAAAAAAGAAAATTCACTCACCTGGCCAGCCTCTGACGTGAGTTCCCCGACGTGCAGCCAGCCTCCCCCGTGCATCTCCTCTAGCGACGATCCTCTCCTGCAGCCAGTTTCTCCCGCGCTGACAGGCAGAGTGCAGGGCTACGGGAAGATGGCGCCCGAAGCCCTGTACTGGAGACACAAATAGTCTCCAGTGCAGGGCTTCGGCAGCCATCTTCTCGTAGCCCTGCTCTGCCTCCGGGAGCCAGTCACTGCGGGGATTTTAACACCTGGGGGGTCTAGGCCCCCGGGCCCCTCCCCGCCTCTTCAGTTCAGGAGGCGAGCCCAGTCGCTACAGCGACCGTTGCGACCACGGACCCTACGCCAGTGGTTCCAGTGCGGGCAAGGGCTGGCATTAATTTTTTTTCATCATAAAATAGCTGACAATTTTAAACTGTCCAGTCCAGGTTTTCTAGATCTCCTATGGAATCATAACTGGAGATCACTGGATATGCCTTTAGTAAATTAACCAGTACAATATATGTTTAGAACTGTTTGGCTTTAAAAAAAAAGAGAGAATGTAAAGGGTTAAAGGAAAGTCTTGAATACATTGCCCGTGGGCAGTGGCAGCGTCCGCACCTCTAATTCCTATGCCAATGTCTGTAGGGGGGGAAATATAATGCTTGCTGTGAACCCAAGACACACTGAAGTCTGTTAATGGGACACAGAGGTAAGTACTGACAGTATTCATATACCTCTGTGTCCCCTTGGCACCGCTCTCTGTCCCCACAGGTGGCTGCATTGTCCCCCCGAAATCTCCAACAAGCAGCTTGTATATGCTACGGCCAGAACACGAAGTTTGGCCACTTCGCGATCTGGCTGGCCACTTTGCGTTCTGGCCGGCCAATGTGCGAAGTGGCCGCTGCGCGGCGGCCAATGTTAGAAGTGACATTTAGTCCTGAAAGATTAAGGTCTTTTCCTGCGGGCAGATGTAACAAAAACTTAGTTAATTGTATGGAATTAAAGTGGTCTAACACCCAGCATTTCAACTTTGCTTTAAAAGATTGCTTACAGCTTAGAAACGATTATGCCAGATTTTTTTTTTAGCAGAAATTCACTGAATGGATTAAACATGACATTTTAGTGCTGCATTTAGCTAGAAATCCTCCTCCGGGCTTAGGTTTAGTTACAAATGTATCTATTTACAAAGTAATAAACAAACACTGCTCTGAGAGAACAAAGAGGGCTTCCCTGGCAGGCTTTTCAGAGGTCTAATTGCATTCCAAACAAAGATACATTTGTAACTAAAGATAAGAATGGATGCGGATTCCTAGTTAAATCCAACACTAAAATGTCATGTTTAACCCATTCAGTGAATTTCTGCTTAAAGAGAACCAGAGATGAAGCACCCTCTTGTATTTTACCTTATAAATCAGTGGGAACATGACAGTAAACACCTAATCTGCCCTTTGTTTCATTGTTCTCTGTGTAATCTGACTGTTATCACGTCTGATAAGAAATCCCGACTGAGAAGTCAGGCTGCTCCGTCTAGCTTTGCTACAGAAAGATTATAGCTAAGTCTGTCTTCTGTGGTGTTATTTCAAGCCCAAGCCTGCCCCCTTGTGGCTTTGCTATAATGACTCAGCAATAATCATTCCCAGCAAAGCCAGATTTAATTGCTCAGTCTGGGATTCTTGTGACTGCTGTTAACAGACACTTTTAGCAGTGAGGAGGAAACAGAGAGCATGGTAAGTGTTTTCTCTAATGTTCTTACTGATATACATGGTAAAATACACAAGGGTGCTTCCTCTCTGGTTCCCTTTAAAGGATACCACAACTGACATGTGGCATAGTGAGATAGACATGGGTATGTACAGTGCCTAGCACACAAATAACTATGCTGTGTTCCTTTTTTTCTTTCTCTGCCTGAAAGAGGTAAATATCAGGTATGTAAGTGGCTGACTCAGTCCTGACTCAGACAGGAAGTGACTACAGTGTGACCCTCACTGATAAGAATTTCCCCCTTTTTTATCTCTTTCTTGCTCTCAGAAGCCATTTTCTTCTAGGAAAGTGTTTTATAGTTGGAATTTCTTATCAATGAAGGTCACACTGTAGTCACTTCCTGTCTGAGTCAGGACTGAGTCAGCCACTTACATACCTGATATTTACCTCTTTCAGGCAGAGAAAGAAAAAAAGGAACACAGCATAGTTATTTGTGTGCTAGGCACTGTACATACCCATGTCTATCTCATTATGCCACATGTCAGTTGTGGTATCCTTTAAAGGGGAACTGAAGAGAGAGGTATATGGAGGCTATCATGTTTATTTCCTTTTAATCAATATCAGTTGCCTGGCAGCCCTGCTGGTCTATTTCTCTGCAGTAGTATCTGATTAAAACCAGAAACAAGCATGCAGCTAGTCTTGTCAGATCAGACTTATAAGTCTGAACCACTGAAACACCTGATCTGCTGCATGCTTGTTCAGGGGTTATGGCTAATAGTATTAGAGGCAGAGGATCAGCAGGGCTGCCAGGCAACTGGTATTGCTTAAAAGGAAATAAACATGACAGCCTCCATATACCTCTCTCTTCAGTTCCCCTTTAAAAAAAAATCTGGCATAATAATTTCTAAGCTGTAAGCAATCTTTTAAAGCAAAGTTGTAATGCTGGGTGTTAAACCGCTTTAAAGAGGATCTGTAACGTCAAAACGTCCCCTGGGGGGTACTCACCTCGGGTGGGGGAAGCCTCTGGATCCTAATGAGGCTTCCCACACCGTCCTCCGTCCTTCAGGGGTCTCGCTGCAGCCCTCCGTGAAAGAGGACGTCAATATTTACCTTCCCGGCTCCTGCGCAGGCGCTCTGACGGCTGTCGGCTCCGAAGTAGGCGGAAATACCCGATCGCCGTCGGGTCTGCTCTACTGCGCAGGCGCAAGTTTCCGGCGCCTGCGCAGTAGAGCGGACCCAACTGAGATCTGGTATTTCTGTGTAGTTCGGAGCCGAAAGCAGCCACAGCGCCCCTGCTGGAGCCAGCAAAGGTAAATATTGAATTTACAGTCGGGTCTGTCGCCGGCTGTTTGGAGGGCTGCAGCGAGACCCCCGTGGGACAGAGGACGGCGTGGGAAGCCTCATTAGGATCCGGAGGCTTGACCCACCCGAGGTGAGTACCCCCCAGGGAATGTTTTTGAGGTTACAGAGTCTCTTTAAGCCGCAGCAATGTAACAGATCAAGCCGCCGGCTTTAGCTCGCTCTCCTCCCCCCTGCCTCTCTCGTATACTGGGCAGGCGGCGGGGACATGCGTGTCCCCCCAGAATCGTTCGTCGCAGCAGGCAATCCTGCCGTTCGCTCCTGCAGAGCGGGTACTGGCAGAAGCGATGTCTGCAGCCTCCCCGCTCTGCTTCCCTGCAGCCACGAACGACTCTCGGGGACACGCGTGTCCCCCAGGTGCCCGTAGGAGAGAGGGGGGGGGAGGCGAGGAGGCAGAGCAGAAGCCGGCGGCTTGATCTGTTACATTGCCGCCGGCTTAATTCCATTCAATTAACTACGTTTTTGTTACATTTGCCCGCAGGAAAAGACATGAATCTTTCAGGAATAAATGTCATTTCTAACATTGGCCGCCGCGCAGCGGCCACTTCGCACATTGGCCGGCCAGAACCCAAAGTGGCCAGCCAGATCGCGAGGTGGCCAAACTTCGGGTTCTGGCCGTAACATATACATGAAACCGGAAGGGGAGTCCTTTGCTGGACTGGCACTCCTGCAGCATGCCCATTTCAGCCTCTGAGACGCCTGTTTCCCGCCTGCTGCAAGCTCGCTACCTCCCCACAAAATGCATAGAAGCAGGCCTGGATTTACCTCACAGGAGCCTATAGGCACAGATGTCCTGGCACCTTAGACTTCGCCCTCCATGGACCTACAAACATCCGCAGAACTGCACCACAATTGTTCTGGCTGGCCCCTATTTCCCCTGCCCGGTGTATGTAGGTAGCTACAGGTGCCCCTTAGTATTATGTTGCTGGAGGGGCCCCAGAGAAATGCTGAGCAGGGTGAGTAACCGCTCATTTACACTCTGCTCAAGACTCTACATAGAAAAGAGGGAGAGAGTTACTTGGGGTGGGAAAAGGGCCGCCTTTCCATCATCAAGACCTGGGTTCACATATGTAGGCACGTGCGTAGAGTGCCTTATGGTAAATTCGGCCCTGCACAGAAGGATCAACTGAGCATGCCTGGTGCTCAGGTCCTCTTGTGAGCCCTGGGTAGAGCCCATTTTGGATTACAGAAAAATGTTTAAAAAAAAAAAAAGAGTGAAAACAGCAGTGGAAAGTGGAGGATCGTGACCTGGTTCAAGTGATATGTGTTTTTCCATAAATCCTCAGGACGGTTCCCTCTAGCCTCCAGCCATCTTCTTCTTGGTCTTCAGGTTCCCTCTGACCGGTTGTGGCAACAAAGTCTTTAGCAAGTGATGTCAGTCTGTCCCATAGCTTCCCAGCATGGCAACTGTACAGCTTGGTACACACATCAAATTCTGATTGGCCTTCATACTACATGGAGTGGTAAAACTGGCAGATCATTGGCCGATCAAAATTGGGTGTGTATGCCAGGCTTTAGGATGCATACTCACATCCAGTTTTGATTGGTCAATTTGACCAATTCTCTGTAGTATCAGGGACAGATGTGGAGTACTGTGAACAGATTGTGTTCATAAGCTCTCATACTACATGGAGGTGGTAACATTGGCTAATCATTAGTCAATCAAAATTTGGATGTGTCAGCAGCAGTCCTATCAATCAAAGGCAATCTTTTACCATAGAGAGAAGTACAAGGAAGGGTAGGACTGGGGCTATCTTGGGCAACACAACATCCACAGGGTCTCCACTTCTGACTCTGAGGGAGTGGAGACCCACTGAAGTCAGGAGGGCTGGAGGCCAGGGAGAGCCTTCCGGAATATCAGAGCTGCTCTGGCCACAGGTGTAGGGTTGTAGAAATGCCCTAACTCCTGTGTTGCTATAACTTTGGCGTGTACTGTTTTGCTTTACATGTATTTTTCAATGGTGCAGTAAACATCTGATACTTCTTACAGGATCATGAGATAGCCACTGCTTTGCAAAGCCAACAGCATAAAATACGGTTTTCGGAAACTGTGCTAAGTGCCTCAGTCATTTTCCCTCTCTCTGGTAAGTAAATATAGAAGAGGTGGTGTACTATGCAGCAGCTGGGACATTAGCAGGGAGAGGTGGCAGAGTGTGTTTAGCGCTTCAGAAGTTGCCTGTCATTATTAGCCATGTGCACTGGCTGTTGTAATACCAGAGTGCCCTGGACTATTGATTATTTATCCTCAGAGTATTTCATAATGTAGGGCAGTGTAACGAATGTGGAATTATCTCCGTGGTCAGTGCACAACATGTGCGCTGACACTGCGGAAACTCTCCACAAGCGTTTAGATAAAGGAACCTAGCTTTGGTGCAAATGCACCTGTAGAGAGGAATTCCAACCGGCAGGTGGAGCTGTGGAGTGCAGAGGAATAAACCCTCTGCACAGCCACAGATGCCAGATGGAGATTGTACGAAGTAAAGCAATACAGGGCAAGATAGCCTCTCTCTCTCTCAAGAGAGAGAGAGAGTGAGCACAGGGACAGAATGTATGTATGTCCACCAATCTAGTGGCCACCCGGCGACGGTTGACATACAACAGCGAAGACCAAAGTGAGAAAGCAATCGCAAGAATGGCGATTGCTAATAGAGACACCAGACTGAGTAAAGACAGATCATAAAATGAATGAAGACAGAACCAATTAACAAACTGCAATCCAACACGAAGGAACAGACAGGGCTAGCTAAACGTGGTCGCCACACGTTAAGCGCGTTCAAGGCACGGTCGCCGCATGTTAAGCGCAACAGCGACAAAGCGTACCAACCCTAACTATTGAACACAAAAAAAGACGACAGACAAATAACGCGAACGCTTGCTAATCGGTTGCCTCACCCCAGACAACAGCAAGCGTTCGTGCTAGACAAGACAAACAGGAGTAACCAGTAGCAACCGCAGCTAAGGTTATACTCCAAGAGTCAGACAAGGGAGATTCACCGCCTCTACTGCTAGGGCGAATGCGATCCAAACAAACAGAGTGATTCACTATCAGCTGCCGTTGGAGAAAGTGCAATCGCAACAGATAAGACAAGACAGAACCAGGCCATACAGATAATTAACAATCTGACTGCACTAGAAGGAATGCTAGTGCACTCCCAAGGATAACAACTCTAACAATATTAGCAAACAATCAGCAGAGGGGCTGAAACTCAAGGTAAGTCCAGCAGAACCAAACCTTTATGACCAGCAGGGAATTCTGGGAGGAAATGGCATTTATACTGCAAGCCTTCAAAAGAGGCAGAGCTATCAATAACCAGATGAGTGAATGCAAATCCCTCACCAGAACAGCAAGTCTGAAACTTGCAGAGTGAAAACAGGTCTCCTTTCCAGGGACTTGCAGCATGCAGATCTGAAAAATGGTCAAAAAGTTGCCTGCCTGTGCAGACAGCAGAGCAGATCATTACAGGCAGTCTGCTGTTGCAGAAGCCAGTAATAAAGCTGCTGACAGCTGACTTCTGTAGTGAGAAGAGAAGCAAGCTCTGGGCAATTTAGATTAGCTTGATTGCAGGTAATCTTATCTCTTTTTCCAGCGCCCCCTCCCACCCTGTTGTCCTCCCCCACGACCCTTTCCTCTTCAAATTTAAGTGGCTTATTTTAGCAGCATGTGCCTGCCAAACAGCACTGGTGAAGTCTGCAGTCCTGATGAGTCCTTCCTGCCATTTCTCTGGTCTCACCAGGCTCTCTGTATTGTGCCTCTACCTCTTTATCCCACCCCTCCTCCTATGCATCCCCCTCTTTCGTATGTCCCCGTTTTTTCTCAGAGAAGCTCACAATCTAACCGTACCATAATCATAGTCTTAAGTCCTACCATATTATTATTGTGAATTTACAGTATATAGCATTGACATCTTCTGTAGCACTGTATACAGGGCCGGATTTACAGTTCAGGAGCCTATAGGCACAGAAGTTCTGGCGCCCTAAGCCCCGCCTATCAGCACAGGCCACACCCCCAACTCACGCCACCTTTTCTTACGAAAACTAATGTAGATATTACCAAAGGCCATTAGAGAACACTAACAGTATGCAGATATTGCCAATGACAGGCAGAATTTACCAAATATATGATATTACCAACAACAAGAAGATAATACTAATCACAAGGCATTAATACACATAACACAGTTTCTAATTGCAGGCAGGTACTAATGAGTAGATTTTAGTGATGGGTAGATTCTATTTATAGGAAGGTTTAGGTAAGCAATATGGATGGTCTGTGAGTTGATCCAAATTTGGTTGCAATTAGTCTGCTTGTGGGAAGCAGCACACTGTTTGGGTATATCCAAGTGATGTCACACTAAGGACTGAGCTCAATCCTTACAGGTGACACTTATTATAATAGGCGCCTCATCAGTCCTCAACGGATACCTTAATCCTAAACATATCATCAAATTGATGCCCCGTGTGTGTGTGTGTGTGTGGGGGGGGGGGGGGTTGTGCATGTGCTTACTGTGTTTCCCGTGTCCAAGCATCTGCGTCCGTTTGCCCGTTTTCCTCCCGTTCAGAGTCCTGGTCGGCACCCTGTGACCCTCACATACTATGCTGTGCACGCGCAGTTTGTCCGACGGGTACGTCTTGGTGCGAGAGTGCGCACGTAAAGCACTTGGAGGTTCCCAGCAAGTGCGGTCACAAGGCGCCCAAGTGGACATACTGCGCATGCACAGTGTAGTATGTCTGGGCTTGAGAGTGCCAACAGGACCCTTAGAATGGGGAGGAAAATAGGCAAACGGAGGCAGACACCGGCCCACGGGAGGTGCAGTAAGAATATGTACAGCTCCCCTCACACACAGACAATTTGAGGATATGTTTAGGACTAAGATATCCTTTAAAAGAAATATCAGGCATTCACGAAAATGTGGAAAATGCGATGTACTTACTTGTTGCTTCCTCCAGCCCCGGAAAGCTATGTGTCCCTTGCTACAGTTCTGCTCCCAGCTGGTCTCCAAAGGTCCCCTCTGTTGCAGATGCTGACCTGGCAAGGTCGTTATTTTCTGCGCCAGTGTGCGGCTGCTCGTGATCACGTAGCCGGGAGATTTGTGTGCAGATGCAGCACTTCTGCTCCTGCACAGAACACTCCCGGCTACGTGAGCGTGATCCTGCAGGAGCAGAAGATACTGACATCGCTGGGTTGGCATCTGCAACAGAGGGGACCTGCGGAGACCAGCTGGGAGCAGAACTGTAGCAAGGGACACATAGCTTTCCGGGGCTGGAGGAAGCAACAGGTAAGTAGATTGCATTTTCTTTAAAATACATATTTCCTTTAACCCTCACTGATCTGTAGCTGAGAGACTACATTACTTCCTCCTTCTAAACATGTCCCCTTCTGAGGCAATCCTATGCTTCCCCTTACTCTTTCATGTGGTTCCCCTCCCCATTTTACACCTAGTCCTGGCCTCCAGCAGTGTTTTCACAGAGTGACACCTCAGCACTGACCAGCTGTCACCTGATCTGATCAGAGCAGCAAATACATCTGATCAGGTCAGGTGATATCTGGACAGAGCTGCCTGTCACCCTATGGAAACTTCACAGGGTTGTCTCAGCAGGGGGGACTGTTCAGGAGGGGAGGGGGGAGCATTATAGTCTCAGGTAGGAAAAGGAGGGGGGGGGGGAGAGAATCAAAGGTCCCAAGCCTCTCTGCATAAAAGATTAGCCACTTACTGTCCCTGTAACTGCCTGCAGATGTCCTGGCTGCAATGCAGGTAGTCTGTGTAAATGCACGCTGGTCCTGTAACTGTGATGTCATGGAGCAGGAAGGAATGGCATCTTCAAAAGTCCCGGGCACAGGCTGAACCAATAGACACAGGGAGGGGGGATAAGGGCAGAGCTGTAGCCCATCACGCTGTGCAGCAATCATCCTAAAGCCACATGTAACATCATTCCCTGCTGCTCTCCCCACCACTCGCCTGTCACTTTACCTTTGCCTGCACGATGAGAAATGGAAGGGGGGACGGAGCTTTATGTATTTGGCCAAGCTCCACTTCCTCTTCCTCCCTCCCCCTCTAGTGACTTCGGCAACTTTCTCCCCTTATAACCCCCGGCGGCTAGAGTGAAAAAATAAATAAAGCCAGCCGGAGGACAGTGTACGCTGCTCTCATCTCCCCGACACCCCCGTCCATGGCACCGCTCTCACACTGTCTACATCTCACTGTCCCCCAATAGAATATACACGGGGCGGGGGGCGGAGTTGTAATGTAAGCAGTGCAGCCGAGGCGGGCAGTGGTTCCTCAAACTCCCAGCCAGCAGCAGACGGACAATCTCACCGCCCCCCACCGCCTATGCACGCAGCTAGCTGTTGTTCAAACAAGTTATAGCGCTGCGTGCAGGCATGGAAACGGCGGCCGGTGGGCGGGAAGAGCAGGGTAATGAATGTGTGTGTGTGCATGTGTTGTCACTAGCCACCCGCAGCCCGCCCCTCTCTGTAGTTGCAGCCACGGCCACACCATTGTCATGTAAATGAGGGCGCGAGCGGCCGCTATTGCACTTTCACTAATTTCAATTTAAAGGGGACATGACACAAACCCGCCCTTTAACCAATCAGGCGCCTGTAGGCACGTGCCTAGTGTGCCTTATGGTAAATCCGGCCCTGACTGTATAGCATACAGAGATTCATAATGGTTAGCTCTGTCCACATGCTGACGTCTTACTTTTCCCCCAAAATGTGACTCCTTTTTTCCCCCAAAATCCCCAATTTGCAGCAACACGCTCGGTGCCCCAACCAGTCAACCCTCCCATGAAAAAAATTGGCTTTTTTTTTTTTGCGGCGGGGAGGGGGGGATAGGTTGTCTGTAAATAATCAGCAGTGTCAAATTTCCTAGGTATGCCACTGCTGGATCCCATTGTAATGCGAGATTGCTTGCCCTGAGGGCTATGTGCTACGTACATTCAGAAGTGCCGCAACCTGATTTGGGTGCGGGGTTTAAGGTTGCAGGAAATAGTCGAAAGTAGATAATCAGTAATTTTACAGATATTCTACTACTTAATTCAAATAGTGAAATATCGGTTATATCTGCCGATATTTTACTATGACCTAACCTCTCCTTACTCTCACATAGGACCCCCTGGTGGCACCTAAACTTAACAACCCTCCCTCTTGGCAACTAAGCTTGACCTCCCAACCCCTCCCACACCCACCCCACCTAACTATAACTCTCAAGCTAATTTGTGCACCGCTACTTGTAGCTGCAGTTTGCCTAGTGGGCGCCCAAATTTGTTTGTGCTACTTTTAGCTGTTCCACATGTGTCATTCTGCGGTCAACTGTACTGAGTCCTTACTTTGAGGGCCGTCCATGTGCTGTTCTGTATTCCATTGTAGTGTGAGAGTGCTTCCTCTCAAGGGCCGTGTGCTGTTCTGTATTCCATAGTATTGTGAGAGAGCTTGCTCTGTTGCCATGTGCTGTTCTGTATTCCATTGTATTGTGAGAGTACTTGCTCTGAGGGCCGTGTGCTGTTCTGTATTCCACTGTAGTATGAGAGTGCTTGCTCTGTTGCCACGTGCTGTTCTGTATTCCACTGTATTGTGAGAGTGCTTGCTCTGTTGCCATGTGCTGTTCTGTATTCCATTGTATTGTGAGAGTGCTTGCTCTGTTGCCATGTGCTGTTCTGTATTCCATTGTATTGTGAGAGTACTTGCTCTGAGGGCCGTGTGCTGTTCTGTATTCCACTGTAGTATGAGAGTGCTTGCTCTGTTGCCATGTGCTGTTCTGTATTCCATTGTATTGTGAGAGTGCTTGCTCTGTTGCCATGTGCTGTTCTGTATTCCATTGTATTGTGAGAGTGCTTGCTCTGAGGGCCATGTGCTGTTCTGTATTCCACTGTATTGTGAGAGTGCTTGCTCTGTTGCCATGTGCTGTTCTGTATTCCATTGTATTGTGAGAGTGCTTGCTCTGTTGCCATGTGCTGTTCTGTATTCCATTGTATTGTGAGAGTGCTTGCTCTGTTGCCATGTTCTGTTCTGTATTCCATTGTATTTTGAGAGTACTTGCCCTGAGGGCCGTGTGCTGTTCTGTATTCAGCTGTATTGTGAGAGTGCTTGCTCTGTTGCCATGTGCTGTTCGGTATTCCATTGTATTGTGAGAGTGCTTGCTCTGAGTGCCATGTGCTGTTCTGTATTCCACTGTATTGTGAGAGTACTTGTTTTGAGGGCCGTGTGCTGTTCTGTATTCAGCTGTATTGTGAGAGTGCTTGCTCTGTTGCTATGTGCTGTTCTGTATTCCATTGTATTGTGAGAGTGCTTGCTCTGTTGCCATGTGCTGTTCTGTATTCCACTGTATTGTGAGAGTGCTTGCTCTGAGTGCCATGTGCTCTGAGTGCCATGTGCTGTTCTGTATTCCATTGTATTGTGAGAGTACTTGCTCTGAGGGTCATGTGCTGTTCTGTATTCCACTGTATTGTGAGAGAGCTTGCTCGGAGAACTGTGTGCTGTTCTGTATTACATTGTGTTGTGAGAATGTTTGCTCTGAGGGCTATGTGCTGTTCGGAATGCCACTGTATTGTAAAGCCTCGCACACACTTCCGACTACTGTCGCCCTCAGGGATCGGGACATGATCTCGGTTCAGGACACAGGCTATACAGACGCATCGCTAGTGGAGAGCAGCAAATGGATAATGTGCAGCACACGACGGAGGCGGAGGAGCCCGGGGGAGAGGAACAACCGAGGCGGGATCAGGGCCGGATTTCGGACAAGGTCACTAGGCCTTGACTTAGGGCACCACAGGAGCAGTTAGAAGGGGTAGGGTAAAAAGTGGCAGGGAGGCTAGTCCCGAGTTGTCCCTCACTAATAAGTATGCTTGTTTGCGTAATATTGGGGAGGATGATTCAAGAGTAGCAATGCTGTAGCAGGATGTGCTCCTTAGCAACCAAGGGGCAGACTGCTGTAACGAGAAAGGGAATAGGAGTGCAACTAAGGCTAGACAGGTACTGGTGGTAGGGGATTCAATTATTAGGCGCAAAGATAGGGTAATCTGTCGAAGAAACCGTGAATGCCGTACAGTCTGTTGCCTCCCGGGTGCTCGGGTTCGGCATGTAGCGGAAAGAATTGACATTATTGGGTGGGGCTGGGGAAGACTCAGCTGTCATGGTACACATTTGCACCAATGACAAAGTTAGTGGGAGATGGAAGGTCCTCAAAAATGTTTTTCAGGTACTTGGAGATAAAGCAAGGACCTCCAAGGTGGTGTTCTCTGAAATACTGCCAGTGCCACGTGCTACATCTGAGAGACAATAGGAGCTTAGGGAGTTGAATAAGTGGCTGAGAAATTGGTGTAGGAAGGGTTTGGGTTCCTGGAGAACTGGGCAGACTTTGCAGTCGGCTACAGGTTCTACAGCAGGGATGGGCTGCACCTTAATGGGGAGGGTGCAGCTGCATTGGGGGAGAAGATGGCTAAACGGTTGGAGGAGATTTTAAACTAGGATCTGGGGGGAGGCGGGAAGATAAAGTCTTAATATGTAGACAAGATAAGGTAAAAAGACAGTGGGAGCCTAATATTATGGGGGGTGGAGAGGGGGGTGGGGACAGTGTAAAGATTAAGGAGGTTGGTAAAACTTCAAGTAGCCCATTTCATGTAAAAAAAAATTGGTAAATGTGGTGGTAAAAATATAAAGTGCATGGTAACCAATGCTCAGAGCCTTGCAAATAAAATAGACAAACTAGAGTTCATTCTGAATGACAAAGGCTATGACATTGTGGGAATAACCGAGACATGGATGGATGAAAGCCATGACTGGATAGCTAATTTAAAAGGATACAATGTGTTTAGGAGGGATAGAAAAGGGAAAAAGGTGGAGGGGTTTGTCTCTTTAAGAATTCTTTTACAGCTTTCCTCATTGATGAGATGGAAGAAGATTGCGAAGATGTGGAGTCCGTTTGGGTAAATATTCATGGTGGAAATAAAAGTTGCCAATTGCTTATTGGGGTATGCTACAGACCACCTCATATTAATGAAGCTGCAGAACTGCGATTACTACAGCAGATTGAAAAAGCTGCAAGTAAAAATGAGGTCATGGTTATGGGCGACTTTAACTTTCCAGACATTGACTGGGGTATTGAGGCTACCCATTCTGGTAAAAGCAGCAGATTTCTGGCAGCACTACAGGACAATTACTTGACTCAAATGGTAACAGAACCAACTAGGGGAAATACGTTACTGGATCTGATCATTTCTAATAGACCAGATAATGTATCAAATGTGCAGGTTCAAGAACATTTGGGAAATAGTGATCACAACATGATAACGTTTGATCTGGTGACTGATAGGCCACGGGGCAGCGGGACCACTAAAACTATGAATTTTAGAAAAGCAAAGTTCAATCAAATTAGGCAGGCACTAAGTTTGGTGAACTGGGATAATGTACTACAAGGGGAGGACACTGAAGGGAAATGGCAAGCTTTTAAACTTATTCTCAATCAATATTGTAGTATGTATATCCCATATGGAAACAAAATGTCTAGGAATAAAAAAAAGGCCTCTATGGATGAATAGAAAGGTTAGAGATAAAATGAAGAGGAAAAGGAATGCCTATAAGGTCCTAAAACAGGAGGGGACCGAGGCTGCACTAAGCAATTATAAGCAGTGCAATAAAAATTGTAAAAAAGAAATTAGGCTGGCAAAGATCGAAGCTGAAAATCAAATCGCTAGGGATATCAAATCTAACCCCAAAAAGTTTTACAAGTACATCAACTCTAAAAAAAAGAAAGGTTGACTGTATAGGACTCCTAAAGGATGAGGGTGGGAACTCAATGGTGGATGACCAAGGTAAGGCAGAGTTATTAAATGCTTTCTTTGCTTCTGTCTTCACAAAGGAAACAGCACTGTTGCAAATTACAGAGGCAGAAGAGTCTCAATCTTCTAACTGTAATATTAAATACTTAACGCAGGAAGAAGTGAAGGCAAGACTAAATAAATTAAAAATAGACAAGGCACCTGGCCTGGATGGCATGCATCCTCGGGTCCTAAGGGAATTAAGGTAGCCATACACTGGCTCGATTCCCGGCCGTTTCGACAGCAGATTTGATCCTGGGATCGAATCTGCTGCCAATCGTTCGCGGTAAACGCAGCCGCCGATCCGATTCCCTCCCGGAATCGGATCGGTCCGTCGATCGCGCCGTGTGGGAAATTACCCTCGATCGTCCGCGGGTAAAGTGCGCGTCGCTAGCGGCGGCCGATCTGATCAGGTATACATTACCTGAGGCTGGCTCCTGGGCGTCTTCTCCGTGCTGCACGGCTCTGTTCCGGCTCCATCCATCCCGGCGCTTCCTGTGTCACTGCAGTGACCAGGAAGTTCTAATAGAGGGCGCTCTATTTGAACTTCCTGGTCACGGAGTAACACAGGAAGCGCCGTAATGGATCCGGAACAGAGCCGTGCAATGCGAAGAAGATGCCCGGGAGCCAGCGTCAGGTAATGTATACGGGGGGGGGACAGGCGGCAGGAGCAGCTCAGCAGATGGTGAATCAGTTTCAGGCTGAAATCGATTCACAATCTGTTTGCAGTAAAGGCAGCCATACGATCCCTCTCTGATCAGATTCGATCAGATAGGGATCTGTCAGCTGGTCGATCTAATGGCACATCGACCAGTGTATGGCTACCTTTAAGTTCAGTTATAGATAAACCCCTTTATCTTATCTTTTGTGACTCTCTTTCAGCTGGCAGAGTCCCAGTGGATTGGTGTACAGCCCACGTTTTCCCATTATTTAAGAAGGGCAAAAAAATCAGATCCAGGAAATTATAGACCTGTAAGCTTAACATCAGTTGTATGCAAACTATTTGAGGGGTTACTAAGAGATACTATACATGACTTCATAGTAGAAAATAATCTTATTTCTCAGCATCAACATGGGTTTACTAAAGACAGGTCCTGTTTGACTAACATGCTCAGCTTTTATGAGGTAGTGAATGCTAATATGGATATTGGGAATGCTGTAGATGTGATATACTTGGACTTTGCAAAGGCTTTCATCACTGTTCCCCACAAAAGTGTGGTGCAAAAGTTGAGGATGCAAGGACTGGGGAAGAGTCTGTGTGCATGGATAGGGAACTGGCTAATGGACAGAAAACAAAGAGTTGTGGTCAATGGATCATACTCAAAATGGGAGACTGTTAGCAGTGGGGTACCACAGGGGTCTGTTCTGGGTCCAGTGCTCTTCAATTTATTTATTAATGACCTAGTAGATGCAGTAGTGAGCAATGTTGCTATTTTTGCAGATGATACAAAATTGTGCAGAATCATCAACTCTCAGGAAGATAGTGTCATATTGCAACAGGATCTGGATAGGATGGCTATATGGGCACATAAATGGCATATGAAATTCAATGTTGAAAAATGGAAAGTCATGCATTTTGATCGTACCAATGGTCTAGCACCATACAAAATAAATGGGATACAGTTGGGGACATCAAACTTGGAGAAGGACTTAGGTGTACTCATCGACAACAAGTTAAATAATCGTACTCAATGTCAAGCCGCTGCAGCTAAAGCTAACAAAATTTTGGGATGCATTAAAAGGGAAATAAAAACTCTAGATGCTAGCATAATATTGTCCCTGTTTAACTCTCTAGTAAGGCCACATCTGGAATATGGAATTCCGTTCCGGGCACCACATTACAAAAAAGATATTGCAGTTTTAGAGCAGGTGCAGAGACGAGCAACTAAATTGATACGTGGGATGGAAGGTCTCGCTTACCAAGAAAGGTTAGATAAACTAGGTTTATTTAGTCTAGAGAAAAGACGCCTTAGAGGGGATCTAATTAACATGTATAAATACATCAGAGGGCAATTTAAAAGCTTGGCGGATGAGCTTTTTGTCCCTAGGCCTTCTCAAAGGACTAGAGGACATGATCTGCGCATAGAGGAAAAACGTTTTAGCCATTTATTTAGGAAAGGGTTCTTTACAGTAAGAGTGATTAAGATGTGGAATGCATTGCCACAGGAAAAAGTTATGCAAACTCTATACCTGCATTTAAAGGGGGCGTAGATGCTTTCCTTGCGTTGAAAGGCATCCATGGCTACAATTACTAGGTGATGCCTAATGATGTTGATCCAGGGATTTTATCTTATTGCCATCTGGAGTCTGTATAGAATTTTTCCCTTTTGGGGCTAATTGGACCATGCCTTGTAAGGGTTTTTTCGCCTTCCTCTGGATCAACAGGGATATGTGAGGGAGCAGGCTGGAGTTGTACTTTGTACTGGTTGAACTCGATGGACGTATGTCTTTTTTCAACCAAAATAACTATGTAACTATGTAAGGAGCAAGGGCACCAAAGCAGCAGGCTAAACTGTTGCAGCTTGCAAATGCTGCAATGCAGGGAGATCAGGCTAGCGCTGCTAGCTGCCTGTTTAACAGCCACCTTGCTCTCTGTGTACATTTGCATTGTGGCCATCAGCTATGGACTTGGGCAGCATTGGAGACGGAAAGGAAGAGGAAGCTTCTGCATTGGAGAGGAGTGGAGAAATGAGTGACACTGATGGCTGCTGCGGCGTGAAGGTGAGCTGGCTACCTATACTGAAAAGGGGATGGGAAAAGGAGGGACTAAGGGAGTCATCTGGCTACCTATTCTGGAGGGAGGTCATCAGGCTACCTATACCGGAGGGAAGGGGGAGGGGTCATCTCCCTACCTATTATGAACGAGGGCGGCTGGTGACAGTGGCCTTGGGCAGAAAAGAGTACAAATCCGGCCTGGGCAGGATGCATTCAGGTGAGATGATCCACTATGCTGGATCTGTAGTCGATGTATCGGGGCTGCTGTACACACACTGGGCACTCACCCAAGGCGTTCTTGCGTGGCTGCTTCGGCTTGGCTGTTTAATTAAGTTGTGTATGGACCTTGCTCTTAGGGCCCTTTTCCACTTGTGGCGATTGCGATGCTGAATCGCAAATCGCTAGCGATTTTTAAATTGCTAGGTTTGCTAAATAACATAAGAATCACGGTAGGCTTTTTCCACTACCACGATTCTATTTTTACCAAGCGCAATCGTGCTGCGAAACGATTTTTAGCACTGCATGCATAGCAAAATCACAATCGCGGGAAAAAAATTAGGGACTTGCTGAATCGCAGTCCCTAGAGGGTCCTAAAGGCCATGTACTGCTCTGAATTTCATATGGTGAGAGTGATTGTTCTGAAGGCCATGTTCTGTGTTCCACTGTACTGTAAGGGTCTTTTTCTAAGGTCCATTTTGCTGTTTTTTATTCCATTGTATTAAGGGAATTCTTCCTGTGGGAACTGTTTGCTAACCAACCATATTGGCACTCTGTTATTTTGTCTTCGATGGAACACCAGAGGTGTTCTGTTCAGGAGCGATGAGATGAGACGTGTGCACTTTACTGTTCACAACAGGTCGGCAGTGAACGAGTTCACTTGCCTGACAGTCATCGATGTTCACCTCGGGCAGGAGATGGTGATAGACGGTGTCAGCTGTACACAGTATATTTCAGTGTTTTCAGGTTATACAGCTGATTCATGTGGGCGCTTTTATTACACCTCAGTACATCAGCCTCCTTTGTCTGGCTTGCCAGTCTTAGATGATAATGATTAGTATGCATAGGCCATGAGGTAATTGCTAAAGTTGTAACTATGCAACAGGATCCTATTGCAAAATTAGGACACGGTCCATTCAGAATATAATATACAAAGAGATAAAGAGACACAATTTTCAGCATTTGGTCCTTTTTTGTGCTATCCAGGGGGATAATATTATATAATGAGTCCTCAATCTTATATAAGGAGTCCTGGCAGCTCTCCCACCACAATCTTACAGAAATTCCACTACTGAGAGGATAAAATGTCTTCATAAAGCCGCAAATAGCAACTACAACTGTAAAATTGGTGCTGGAGCTGCCTGAAATAAACTAGTGGGCCACTATTTAATCATAAAAATTGATTGCAATTTTAGAATTTAAAAGAAATATACAGTAAAAAAAAAATTGTATAAATGTAGTTTGTGAAATACCGGTACTTGAAATATAAATGAACATTTGTGGTTACCCACAATGCACACCTACTAAATATGCAAATTATCCCTTTCCGCCCTTGTTAAGCCAAGCAAGCATCCAGAACCGCTGGTTTATAGCAAGCCTATAGCTTTAAGTTTTACGCAGCCATATCAAACCCATATCAAATGTTTTAAGAAGGCAATTACACCAAGCTTTGCTTTTTTAGTAGGAGGGCTTTTTGGTTCCTTTCATCCCCCTATACATTCCTAGTAGTTTGTGTCACCCTGAGCTGCTTGGTTACTCTGTTGAAATATAAAGAGATATTATGATGATTGGGGTTCTTTTTAGGGAAATTTAGTTATCTTTTAAGCCATAGATTCAACTTGTTGATATTCTATATTTTGAGATACAGAGTACTTTGTATTGTAAACTCTCAGTTGAGACTGCCCTAACTCTCAACCTACAAGAGAGACTAGTATCCTGACTTTCTGCTTCATGCCCACATCTTACATTATGTACCTACACAACAGGTACAGTAAGAATGTCACGCAAGCAATAAAAGGCATGCATGAACACACTTTTATATCTTTCACCGCATGGTCCACACACCACACTGTGTGTCAGCTGATGACTCGCATATGGTTACAAAAACTCCTACTAGGTTGCAATATCGTTGAACTGGAAGGCACTACCTCCTGGCATTTGAGCAGCTAAACCTTAAATGCGCTGTTTTGACATCCACTGTAGTGACATATAGTAGAATGCAGTAAATTATTCAGGATACCCACTATTATGGTAATTTTACTGGTTTCAGTATCAGAGACACTTTTTGTATCTACATATTGCTGTGTATTGATTGTATCCCTATAGTCCTACTGGGGTTAAAGGGTACCTGAAGTGAGAGATAGATTTTTACTTTTAAACATTACCAGTTGCCTGGCTATCCTGCTGATCTCTTTGGCTGCAGTAGTGGCTGCATCACACACCTAAAACAAGCATGCAGCTAATCCAGTCTGACTCCAGTCAGAGTACCTGATCTGCATGCTTGTTCAGGGACTGTGGCTGAAAGTATTAGAGACACAGGATCAGCAGGAGAGTCAGGCAACTGGTAGTATTTTAAAAGGAAAATGCCACATCCTTCTCAGTTTAGGTTCCCTTTAAGCCTAGGGTGATTAGCTTTGTGGAATCACTACTACTGATCACCTGACAGGACTAAATATGTCACCATCTGTGGTGAAATTCAAAAAGTAATTCAGGGAAGGTATTTATAATGGGA
Source organism: Hyperolius riggenbachi (assembly GCF_040937935.1). Classification (NCBI taxonomy): domain Eukaryota; kingdom Metazoa; phylum Chordata; class Amphibia; order Anura; family Hyperoliidae; genus Hyperolius; species Hyperolius riggenbachi. Next base: position 114,945,214 of record NC_090651.1, on the reverse strand, counting down.
AACCACTGACTAAATAATGCATAAATAATTATAAAAATGTTCTTTTAAATACAGTTCATCTTTAAAGTGGTTTTTGAAGAACTTCCCCTTTTTGTCCCATAAGACACATCTCATTTATATTTACAATTTTTTTCCCTTCTGTATTAGGTATTGCCTTTTTGTTGGTTAATAGTCAGGAGCTGTTTAATACTCCCAGAGAAACTCTAGATGATAAAATCAAGCGATTTATATCTGTTCATCGCAACAGCTTCTTGGCGATAGTGGCAGATTTCCACGGACCGGAGGAATGGCACCTGATGTTCAATATCCAGCTGAGGTATAGATTTATATTTCATTTGACTTTCCATTTGCTTTGCTTCTTGTAAACATGACCAGCTCTGAGTGTGAGTGCATTCAACTGTGAAGCCAGAGAAAATCATGAATACAGAGCAAGGATAACTACATGGACTTCTGCAGCAGCTCAACCAGCTTCTCTAGGAAACACAACATACAATTAGGCGTCCAAAAGATCATTTCAGCATGTGGCAAAACGATTAAGGCTCCTCTCACACTGACACTGAAAATGTTACAGTTTACGGAAAGGATGTGAATGGATCCTATGCAAACCAAGTGGATCCATACATATCAGTCCATTTGGAATGGATCTGTTTGTTCCGTTCCAACAAGTGGAACACAAGTTTGGGTTCTGCATAATTTTCCCGGATCAGTTGAATTATGCAAATCGTGATGGAATCAATGCTAGCCTATGAGAATTGAAGGTGTCCTTTCTCACTAGCCTTGTTGCCATGTAGGTTTTGCACAATAATCGCCTGCCACCATCCATTCTGATCCTCCGCCAATGCTGATGCCGCCGACCATTCTGGTCCCTGATAGAAGAAACGTTGGTATGCAGTTCCCAGAGCCCTACCACAAGCATCAGGCTTCCATTGGTTTGCAAAAGACTAATGTGCATTGTCCCTCCCCAAGGAGGATTCTTATTGGTTCACAAAGTAGTGGACCAATGAATATCCTCCCTGGAGCTTATGGAGGATTCCATTGGTCCATTGCAAACCAATGACAGCCTGATGCCTCTGATGGGGCTCATGGATTGGCATACTGACGTTTCTAGCATGCAGAGTACTCAAACGGCGGCAGGGGAGGAACGCAAAGGTCATGGCGACAGGTATCAAGCGTGTGGCATTGCAAAAACGGATCAGACGTAACCAGATGCAACTAAGAAACAGATAAGTTTAAACAGGCAACACATACATTTTTACAGGATCGGGTTTTCATCCCGGGCAGTGTAAATCCAGCCTTAGAATGATACATTGGCAACTTCTGGAGATAAATGAACAGCAGTGTTCTCCCCAGGCTTTTTTAGCCGGGTGCTGCACCCGGCTAGATTTGGTGGCCACCCGGCTGTCATCGGCTCACCTCCTCCTATGCTGTAAGCAGAGTTGCCCTGCATTTTCATCTCGCCCCACCTGGCTGCTTTTTCATGCCACTCGGCTACTATTTCATGCCACCCGGCTGGAAAAAAATTCTGGGGAGAACACTGAACAGACTTATAGCTTTAGAGACAAGTAGTGACTCAGACTGGTCAATGAGATGCACAAAAGTTTAACTTGCATGGAAAATGTGGGCACTTCCCTACATTTCTGAAAGGACCAATTCCATACTGCATTCAATTTGCATTTACTTTGCATGCACATCAGAATTACTTGCATCTTACCTACCTTCCCCGGCAAAAATAAACGTAAAAAAAAAAATAAATTATACTAGCCTTCAATTCACTAAGCAGTTTAGACTAGTCTACTGATGGTTTTTAGTCTACTGATGGTTTGGTGTAAGGGCCTGTTCAGACTATGTGCGTTCCTAGACTTTTCAGGGAACGTGTCTGGGTACCAAAAACGCATAGAAACGGCTCCTAATGCTTTTGAATGGGCTAGTTCACATGCATGCGTATGAGACGCATACGTTTCTCATCCGCATTGCTGCACACAGTTCTGTGCGTCACGCATAGAAACGGACGCAATGAAAGTCTATGGACGCGTATCAAAAACGCGTACTATTGCGTTTTTAGCGTCCGTTTCCCTCTGCGGTTCCCATAATTCTTTTTTTTCCCCTGGGTCACGTGTGTGTGCAAAACGCAATAGAATACGCATTAGAACGCAAGAAAAACGCATGCGTTTTTCAACTTGCGTTTCTTTGATTTTAAACGCATTCTTCATACGCAGATAGTCTGAACAGGCCCTAAGTCAGTTGCATCAAGAGGGAATTCACTAATAATGACTGCAAAGTCAAAATGAACTTCCACACACAAACATGCCGCTATCAATGCTGTCCCTACAGCTAATTTAAAAGCTGGGATCTTCGTTACAAGATTAAAGTCTCTTGTGCAGTCACATTCACCATGTAAAGGTAGCCTATTGTCGTATGTGTCCTAACTCTAGCCCTGTAACATGCATAGTACAAACATGCACGCAGTCAGCGCATCAAAACCTACATTGGGTGCCAAAGTTTGGCTACAGGCACCTATGGCTATTACACAGGCACCTAGGTATCTGTGCAATAGCCAAACTTTGGCACTCAATGTAATCTCTTGTCACAACATAGCCACAAATTGACATTACGGTCTAAGGCGGCACCTAATTGAAAGATCGTTCCCGACACACAAATTACCAGTCTTGTCTTCAGACACTGTATAACTCTGCCTATAGGTGCTACACAAACTTCATGTCTCACCATCTAAATCCTGCAAGAAACAATAAGGCCCGGTGCACACCAAAACCAGCTAGCAGATCCGCAAAATGCAGCAGATTTTTAAACGCTTTTTATTTTTATGAGGCGTTTTGCGGATTGCTGCTGCGGATTTCAGTGTAGCATATTTCATATATTGTTACAGTAAAGCTGTTACTGAACAGCTTCTGTAACAAAACCGCCTGGCAAACCGCTCTGATCTGCCGTTTTTCAGAGCGGTTTGCGTTTTTCCTATACTTAACATTGAGGCAGAAACGCATCCGCAATCCAAAAAATGCCTCACCCCGGGAGGATTCGTTTCTGCAAAACGCCTCCCACTGTGGTGTGCACACCCCCATTGAAATACATTACCCTAGCATATCCGCAGCCGCCAGCGGCTGCAAAAATGCTCAAACCGCCGCTCGGTGTGCCCCAGCCCTATGACTGCTCACCATTACTTACCCATCTGTGAAATGACTACTGTGCTCGAGCCAGGTAATTTGGGGGCTGCCATAGGCCGTAATGTGAATTACAGTGGCTCTGAGTAATTTGGACGCCGGCAATAGCCGGAACCCAAATTACCAATAAAAAGCGGTGTCATTCGGGCGCTAGCAATAGCTGGAACTTTAATTATGTTGGGGACAAAACAATTAGGTAATCAGTAGGGTGGTAGTTTAGAAAAAGATTAGCTAGAGCCGGGTCAACCATCTTTCATCTTCACCCTGCGACCCAAATTTCCCTTTTGATGTTTTCCTGTGAGCCTTGTTGGGGCAGAACAAATAATATTAACAGCAGCATTTGGTCATTACACAACTGAAATGCTGGCAGTGAAGATTTTGACCAGACAGTGGTTTTATTTGGGACTGTAGGTAAAGGCAATGAATTGGTTAGGTTTACTGTCTAGGGTTAGATGTTAGAAAGGGTTATGGGGAAGGTGAAAGCTATTCTTATCAGTTAGGGTTAGGAGGTGTACGTTTGGCTTCAGCAATAGCCAGCATTTTCCTGCTTGTGTCAGAAGATGAGGTCCACTTTTAATGCTGCTTATTTATGAATTTTGCAGGTTTCTAGGAAGCAATTTGCAAATCATTCCTGCCCATAACGGTGCAGATGTTGTCAAAAGTATGTTAACAGTGGCCAAGGCAAGTACAGCATCTCTGTCATTTTTATATGAATATGTAAAACAGATACAGTAAGCATTAGGAATGGTCAATGAGATGCTAATAATCCTGAGCTGATGCCAATGTTATGCAGATATAGAGCATTTCCACTGTTTTCAGCATGGCATATGTGAGGGAATCTATCAAATGGGGACACAGAGGTAAATGTTTAACAGGTTATAAGCCTCCCCCACTATATACAAATCTGGACAATAACTCATAGAGAAGCATGTAATCATTTTGGTCAGGTTATAGCTAGCCCTAGCACATAGATGTCAACATCTGGCCCGCAAAGCCATCAAATTTGGCCTGCTAGTGAACTCCCTACTTTGCATTATGTTTGGCCCACTGTAGATAATCAGGGAAACTATATTGGGGGTGAAGTCCTATATCACCAGGGAAGCCATATGGGGATCGGGAAAGCACTAGACAACACCAGGAAACTGTATAGGCAATGAAGGACCACTAGACACCAGGTAACTGTATAGGGGAGGGAGGAGTCATTAGACACCAGGGAACTGTATAGGGGAGGGAGGGAGCCATTAGACACCAGGGAACCTTTTAAGGGAGGGAGGTGGCCACTAGACATTGAGGTTGGCTGCAACTAAAGCCTGGTACACACTTTTTAATGTTTATTGGGCAATCATTGGCCAATTTTACCTGCACAATCTGTTCAGAGTATTTAGTCTGTAGGCCCTCGTACTAAATGGAGGTGGTAAAATTGGCCAGTGATTGGCCAATCAAAGTTGGAGGTGTGTATGCACCCTTATGGTGTGTACACACTTGAAAGATAAATGAAAGATATCAGACCAATTTTACCCCCTTCCATGTAGTATGAGAGCCATACTCTACACAGTCTATTCTATTGAGCTGAACTCCCCATCAGATAAAACTCTTTGCAAGATGCTGCACACACAGATGCTGCACACTTTCAAAAGATCAGTATCTGCAAAAGATTTGTTCCGGCAAAATGCATTCATAGTCTATGATATCTGCAGATCCTAATACACACCTTGTTTAACAGACTTCATCTGCATATCTGACAATCATCTGAAGATCTAAAAATCCATCCTGGTGGATCTGATCTGCAGATGAATGTCTGTTAAACAAGGTGTGTATGAGGATCTGCAGATAACCTAGACTATGAATGCATTTTGCAGGAACGGATCTTTTGCAGATACTGATCTTTTTAATGTGTACAGCATCTGCCAAAGATTTTATCTGATGGGGAGTTCAGCTCAATGGAAAACACTGTGTAGAGTATGGATCTCATACTACATGGAAGGGGGTAAAATTGGTCTGATATCTTTCATTTATCTTTCAAGTGTGTACACACCATTAGGCTCAGTGTTCAATTTCGGCCCACTGGGAAGCATGTTTGATATGAACTCTGGTCATCTTTTATTCCTTTATTTTTTACAGGCCACATGCAAACCCCACATTGAAAACATACAAGAGCGACTTTGTCAGGCTAAGATGCGCATTACTGAAAACAGTCCAGTGTGGAAAACACTGGAGCAGATCTGATGCCGGGGCTGCTGGAATCACTGTCATTACCTGTTGCCGTTATACGTCATTTTGTTTGTTACATGCTTAGATAATAAGTGAATGTCAGATTCATTTACAGGCTGGCAGCATGCCAGTGGTTTTCTAAATAGCTTTCCACCAGCAGCGTAATTCCTGCAGCATGCTTCATTAGCTCAACTACAGGTCAGCGCTGACTCTATCTAATTCATGCAGCTGCACATCAAATGTGATTGTTGTAGTTCAGTCTATCAAGTAAAACCATGTCTCTCTGTAGCTTTTCTGGTAGAATAACAAAATGGCCGACAATAAAATGTCCTACTTCACAAGGGTTATTCAAGAATGTGAAGAGCTACTTACCCAATGCTTGCATTTTGTATTTGCATCGAGACATTCTTTGAAATGGAGAGCCCATTTTACAAATAAACAAAGTTAAGAACGAAATGGTCTGTTCCTTTCCTAAACACTGATCTGGGTGACATTGCTTTATTATCTGAACACTACACAAAGCCGATTTCAAATGAGCAAACTTCTCTTCATTTTCCCAGAGCACTATGGGAGAAGGAAAAGAATAATCTGATTGGTTACCAGATAATAGAAAGAACAAATTCCATCTGGTGACCATGTTGAAACAGTGGTTTCCAACACTGTGATGGTGCAGAGCTGTAACTAAATAAAATACTAGGATTACAAAAACATCACCAGGCTGTCTAGGGGTACCAACAGAGATGCGCTGAGCCCCCCATGGAAAACAAACTCACCTTTACCTATCCGCGCTCCTGCGCAGGTGCAATACAAGCTCGTGCCAGAAATAGCCGAGCGACTCATGCCTGCACAGTAGAGCGAATCCGATTGAGCTCTGCTATTTTGGGGACTGACAATGCTGGATCCCCGAAGATGAAGAGGGAAGCTTCATTAGTATTCAGAGGCTTCCCCCTCCCGAGGTAAGGGCACTTTATTCCTTACAGGATCTCTTTAAGTGATGTATACTTATTTGCTTGCATGCTTTCACATTGTGCAAAATTTTGCTTTATTTTTCCTGTTGAGCAGTTTTGTTTTTTTGTAATTAACCCCCATTTTTAAACAAGTTTTGTTTAGCCTTCAGCATTTGCAAGTCTAGAAACTGAAGCAGTGTTTGAACTTTAAAAGTAACTGGAGGTGAGAGAAATAAGAAGGCTGCCATATTTATTTCCATTTAACCCATGCCAGTTGCCTGGCTATCTTTCTGGAATTGGTAGGGTCACTCACATGAAGCATGCATGCAGCTAACCTTGTCAGATTTTTGTCAAACACCTGATCTGCCGTATGCTTGTTCAGGGTCTATGGCTAAAAGCATTAGAGGCAGCGGATCAACAGGATGGCCAGGCAATGTGCAATGTTTAAAAGGAAATAGGTCAGCCTCCATATGTCTCTCACTTCTGCTTCCCTTTAAAAACACCTGCATAACTTAGCATCATCGGCAAAAACGTTTTACTTCACTTTCATTGTTCAGTAAAACAAAGGCGCTCCATGCAGACAAATCTTATATAATAAATTGCATTTAATGTCAGGCAAAAATCGCAGAAAGCTTGTACAAGTTCAGTAAAAATCAACCAAATCTGCACCTTGTAAATGTTTTATGGCCTAAAATATCTTCATAAATATAGAACAGAACACGCTAAACATCTTTGCTTGACCCAATTTTCTCCTCTGGCGCAGATTTTAGTTTCACTTCAATGAGCTCTTCAACTCTGGCGAGGACGCTTTCCATTAAATCGAATGTGAAAATAGCTGACTGTAGAACCTAAAATGTCAAGCATGGTTAATGATGTTTAGCTAAGCACAGTGACAAGGGATGGGGGGGCAAATCACAGACTGCTGCACAGCTAGCTGTACATACCTGAAGCTGCATTTCAGGAGTCATGTCAGGTAACCTAGTGCCCCCGGCAGTCACAGAACACAGCGGCTTCCCAGAGCGCAGCCCTGTAACACAGTGCACATCACACGTACAGCACATCAGCCACAGTGTTATAGAAGGTCATCCAGCACACTAAGCTCACACAGCTGCCATCTGAAGGATAGTGATAAAACGGACATGGGACGATGGGTATAATTGTATCTTCTTGAAACAGACGGTACATGCTATAATTCAGAGCAACTGTGGTTTCCCACACACAAGGAAGGTCCGCACTTAACAGTTTGAAGTTACCTTTATTGTAGACATGTCCAAAATACAAGTTCGGCAGGCATCAAGCTGACATGTTTTGGACTCAAACGTCCTTAATCATCCCCCTATACATTCCTAGTAGTTTGGGTCACCCTGAGCTGCTTGGTTACTCTGTCCTTAATCATAGCTCACCTGAGCTATGATTAAGGATGTTTGAGTCCGAAACATGTCAGCTTGATGCCTGCCGAACTTGTATTTTGGACATGTCCACAATAAAGGTAACTTCAAACTGTTAAGTGCGGACCTTCCTTGTGTGTTGTATTCTCTGGTCCTGCCAACCAGGTCGAGCACTACAGTTGAAGTGGTGGAGTGGAGCGGTGTTCACTTTGCAAATGTGGTTTCCCATGATGCATCATTCTCGAATATGCAAATCATCTCTTTGGACCAGAAAGACCACTCAAGCTGTATACATGTTGGGATGATGTGGCCCTGTAAAATTTATAAGCTATGGGCTTACTATACACCAACGGTTCTGGGTATGTGCCTGGTTTTAGCGGGATAAAAAGAGGATTAGCATATTCAGGGTGATGCATCATGGGAAACCACAGTTGTTCACTTTCAGCTGAATTTTTGCAAATCCCACCTGTTTTAAGAAGGCAAAATGATATATAATGATGAGATGACTCAATTCTCACCTTTCTTCTTCTCATTCGTGCTTTTTATTTCTGCTTCGTAATGGGCTCTGGACATGTTCAGCCCGGTGTGGAGAGGTCTCAGAAACTGCTGCTCAATTTTATGAAGCTCTGTCCATACTCCTGTCTGGCCAAACCAAAAACATGCAGAAAATATCAAGTTATTTTGAATTTATTGTTTAATTTAATACGCCACCAGAGGAAAATGCATGTCAAAACTATCAAAGATAGATGTAAAGGCTGCTGAAGTTACTTGCAAATCTCAATAGTTATGTTTGGCCCCTCCTTTTCCTCCTCTCATGTCTCCCTATATGATCCAGAATACTTGAACTGGATGTTTTTCTATTTCTTTTAACAAATTATTTTTACTGAATTATATTATTGAATTATACAACAAAATAAAAGAACAATAGGTATCTCTACTTTTTCAGCTTATGTATGAAAGAATAATTTGAATAGGAAAAAATATCCCACCACTAATCATCTGAGAAAACAGTGCAAATTTGGGGGGGGGGGGGGGGGGGGGGGGGAAATCTACCCATCTGGTACATAAATATAGAATGGGTCATCCAATATTTGGTGTCATCAGTGGCAGCTCCACATTCTTTTGGGGGGGACACAGACAAGACAAATAATATTTATATCACGCTTTTCTCCTGGCAGACTCAAAGCGCCAGAGCAGCAGCCACTAGGGCGCACTCTATGGGCGGTAGCAGTGTTAGGGAGACTTGCCAAAGGTCTCCTACTGAATAAGTGCTGGCTTACTGAACAGGCAGAGCCGAGATTCGAACCCTGGTCTCCTGTGTCAGAGGCAGAGCCCTTAACACCATCCAGCCACATAACTGGCTGGTGGGGCCTATTTAGGTGATCAAAAACAATGATTGTATGGCGAGCTTTAGATATTTTTGCCTAACTCGGGTGATAAAATTAAGGCCAACTAGTTCATCAATGATGGGAATTAATTGCAAGGAATTGTGAGGTATTTATGCTTTACTTAGCACCTACATAGACTTCTGGCTGGCATGGAGAGTTAAGGTCCGTACACACGCCGGACTGGAGGCAACGACGGGTCCATCGTCACCTCCCACTGGGTGGGCGTTCCAGCGACAGTCCGGCGTGTGTACAGTCTGTCTGCAGACTGATACGGCTGTTTCTGAGCGATCCGCCCGGCGGATCGCTCAGAAACAGCCGTATCAGTCCGCCGACAGACTGTACACACGCCGGACTGTCCCTGGAACGCCCACCCAGCGGGAGGTAACGACGGACACGTCGTTGCCTCCAGTCTGGCGTGTGTACGGACCTTTATTTTACAGACCCTATATTGTTCATGTGTATGCAGCTGGACCCTGGAAACGGTGAACTGCATGCTACTGAGGGGGGAGGGGGTGTGTGCTCAGAGGCGCACAGTGATTACAGGGGGGGGGGGGGCAGTTCTCCTGCATGCCCTAATGTAGCACCACCACTGAGTATTATCAATAATCCAATTAATCCAAACATTGCCTCCAATAACATCGGACGTGAAATTAAAATGAGGAAAGAGGAAAAAAACTCTTCCAGTCCAGGTTTTGCTGGATCACGTTTGTTCCCCACATGTCACAGCTTTACCGGCTCTATCGAAGTGCCTATACAATACCAAGGGCAGCAGGCAAATAAAAATAGATAACCAAGACTCTGACAACATCTCAAAACTGACACAGAAAAAGTAAGCTTCTGTTTAGAACAAAATAAAACTAGGAGAAAAAAAAAACACAACCTTTAACCTCCTTAGCGGTTATCACAAGTCCAGCTTGGGGTGGAACAAACACGCCAGGAGGAGTAACCACGAGCTGTATCTATACTGGGGAGAGGGGCTACCTTTTACTGGAAGCACATCTGGAAATCTATAATGGGGTCGGGCGGCTTCCTAAAACTGGGGCCACATCTTGCTACCTATACTGGGAAGGGGGCTACTTTACACTGGTGGCACATTTGGCTATTTATACTGGGGGGGGGGGGGGAGGGTTACCTAATACTGGAGGCATATCCAGTAACCTATATTGGGGGTGGGGCAACCCAATTAGTACATGGGGCACATCTACCTAAACTGGGACAGGAACAATTCAATGTGGGAGCACACGCTGGAATCTCTGCCTCTCATGCTGGAGAACCTGGTGCTGTATATCTTGCAGCATCCTATAGCTACATACACATTCTAGGTAAAACTCGACTGGGGCAGCTGATTAACTACATAACGACCGCGTCACGCCAATGGGCGTGACCGCAGTGGCAGCCCCAGGACCGCCTAACGCCGATTGGCGTCAAGTCCTGGAGCTGCAGTTTCCCACAGAACGGCCGCGCGCATGCGCGATCGTTCCCTGCCAGTTCACGGTGAGGAGCTCCGTGATTAGCCTGCTAGCCGCCGATCGCAGCTAGTAGACGGTTTGTAAACAAAAGGGGAAAGAAATCCCCTTTGTTTACATCCGTACAGCGATGCGGTCTCCAGCAGCGCTTCACGAGATCATCAATCCCCAGCCTCTGACTGGCCGGGGATCGCCGTCCTCTCATAGGCTGATGGCTATGAGAGGCGGAGAACAGGATGGATCGCCGTCCCGTTCATTTCTATAGGCTGAGGGGAGGAAGGATAGGGAGGGGGACGGAGGGAGAGCGAGCCTCTATGAGGTAGAAGAAAAAAAAGAAGAAAAGTGGCAGCAGCGATCGGACACCTCCGGAAGCATGTCCCCTTAGGGATAAAAATAGGAGGCGAGTCCGATCGCTGGGCTGTGCAGGAGGCTAAAAAACAGATTAAAATTAACAAAAAAAAAAAGTTTACTTTGAACAAAAGTATTTAAAAAAAGATAAACAAAACACAGGACAGAAAGTTTTCTTTTGTCTTTATAGGGGGACGCCAAAGTACAACACTTACTTCATAATTTATTTCATCATCTTTTATAACTAAGTAGCGCAAAAAGTTGAGGGAAGCCATTATCCTGTGAGGAAAACAGAACAGTTACTAGATAAAAGTATACTGCCACTGCCATAAACACTTCCAAATTACCGTTACCTGGTCTATGCAGAAACTACCAGAAGCTGAATATCACTTACATCATCTAGGGAAAATCATGACCGTCAACCACATGGGCCCGATGACCCCAGCAGGAACACTTACCTGCATGTATTCCTGGGGTGGTTTTAAGTAAAATATATTTTAGTATTGTACTGACAGTAAAGTTGTTGCAGCCTCCACAATCCCTGACCCCTAAGGAGCTTGGAGCATGGGTAACTTTACCCCTATGGTACACACTCACCATCACTAGAAACTACTGTTTGGCAATTAGTTTTTTTTTATTTTTAACTTAATCCAGATTTGTATGTCCTCCTCTCAACCATGATTAGCTGCATACCTTTACTTTGCTTGTGAGGACCCTTTCCTTATAAAGTCACGCTTCTATCTGTAGACTGGTAGCATGTTTACAGACAAAAAGATGGGAACATCCAAGGAATGCAGCTTTAAAAACAAGTAAGGTATGTAGCCAATAACGCATTAAAGGAGAACATACACATACCTTTCTATTTAAACACAACTCGCAAGGAGATAAAAACAGGGAACACCAAGAGCCCCAATAGTGTAATTCGTACTGGACAAGGTGGCAATAAGTTTGTATTGCTAGATACTCACAAGTCAGGGTCACCAGCAGGCAACCACTGTAAAGGCAGGTGGGGAGATTGTCCTGACACCACTCAGGATTAAGAAGTCACTCTCTGTAGACAGGAAGAAAGGGTAGCAACCCTCCACCAAGGGTGGACTCAAAATTGTATACAATGAACAGAGGCGCCAAAAGTATAAGATTAGATTAAATGCTTAAATTAGCTTAAAAACCAACTTAAATGGCAAAATTGAAGGCGGAAGTGGTGGTCTTACCTCCCTCAAGCAGACACGACAACGGCTGCGATTCAGACAGTCAAACATTTATTAGGAACTCCAAAAAGAAATGCAACGCGTTTCGCAGCCGTTGTCGTGTCTGCTTGAGGGAGGTAAGACCACCACTTCCTCCTTCAATTTTGCCCTTTAATCTGGTTTTTAAGCTCATTTAATCTAATCTTATACTTTTGGCGCCTCTGTTCATTGTATACAACTCGCAAGGTTCATGTTTGCTTTAAGATGGCACTATATTATACTAGGCAAAGGTCCCCCCAAAAATCCCATCTGTAAAACAAACTCTGGATGAGGTCTAAAAATCTAGAAATTAAATGGATGAACAGAGTGGTGTCAGTTATATGGGTTTACCTGCTGTGGTATGGTCTAGTATCCATTTGGTGGTGATAAATGCCATGCTTATGGCTATGCACTAACTCTGCCTGCACTGTATATGTTACAGATTATATCAATCTCCCACAATGCTTCCATGAGAAAGGCTTTGAGGTACAGTCAGGTCCATCAGGTATCTGATCCGCAGAAATGTAAACTCTATGCAAATCCAACCAGCAGCCTGACTGCACAGTGTTTGATCTGGATGCTGTGGCCAGCTCTGCCCATACTTGCCTACGTAGTGCCGTCACACCTTCCCCCTCACCAACACAAACACACGGGCTGGCAACAGGGAGAGTGGGCAGTGTGTGATACCATTATGTGGGTAGAGAGGGGCGGAGCTCAGGAGATCAGCTAGACAGCCAGGCAACTGGTATTGTTTAACAGGAAATAAATATGGCAGCATCCATATCTCTCTCAGTTTGGGTTCCGTTTAACATCTGATGCAATGAAGTAAACTTTTCCTTAAATTAAAATCATTAAAGGAGATTTTGCATAAAATTGTGAGATGACAGAATAATGAACTACAACCATTTACGATTTTTATTTTCTGTCACTGAAATGAAAAAGAAGCTAAAGTGCAATCATTAATATTCTGAAAATATTTATGAAAGGAACCACTTAATCTAATAAATCACACTGTCTGCCAGCATAGCTTACAAACCGCAATGCAGACAAAGCTGCGGTTTCATTATGGATGTGGCCATTTTGTTGGTTAGTTCATACTGAGCTGGAATAGTGGCCAAAAACCTGTCTGTTTTTTTTATTCTGCTAATTAAAGGGATTCATTAGTCAACTTTACTGAATTTTTTTTTTTAATTATTGATTTATAAAGCGCCAACATATTCCGTGTCGCTGTACAAAATAAGAAACAAACATGTGGTACAAAATAATACAGATAACGGTATACCTTACACCAATACACAGTTGTGTTCAAAATTATTCAACCCCGACTGAAATCGAGTGTTTTGGCCAGTTTGACATTGATTTTGATCATTTCAGTCATCTTGTTTACAATTATATCAAAGAGGCACTTGTAAGTCAGACAAATATAACATTTATGATGGAATAACCACAAATGTCTTTTCTTTGCTCACATCATTATCAGTTTTATTCAACCCCCAAGTGACATTCATTCTTAGTACAACATCATTTTCCAGTTAGAACAGCTTTTAAATGTGAAGCATAGCTTGACACAAGTGTCTTGCAGTGATCTACGGGTATCTTAGCCCATTCTTCATGGGCAAAAGCCTCCAATTCAGTCACATTCTTAGGCTTGCGCGCTGCAACTGCTTTCATTAAGTCCCACCAGAGGTTCTCAATCGGATTTAAGTCTTGTGACTGCGATGGCCACTCCAAAATGTTCCATCCTTTAATCTGCAACCATGCTCTAGTGGACTTGGAGGTATGCTTGGGATCATTGTCCTGTTGAAAGGTCCAATGTCTTCCAGGTTTGTGATGGACTGCATCACATTTTCATCCAATATCTCCTGGTACTGAAGAGAATTCATGGTACCTTGCACACGCTGAAGCTTCCCTGTACTTGCAGAAGCAAATCAGCCCCAAAGCATGATTGACCCCCTGCCATGCTTCACAGTAGGCAAGCTGTTCTTTTCTTCATAGGCCTTGTTCTTCCTCCTCCAAACAGAACGTTGATCCATGGGCCCAAACAGTTCTAATTGTGTTTCATCAGTCCACAGAACACTACCACAAAAGTTTACCCAGCATACCCAGGTGACAACCTGCAGTCCAATTGGACAGCAGTGTCACCTGATGTGGAATTTGATTGGAAATCAGCGAATGGCTGCTTTCTGGCTTCCATGTGGATGGGTGGTACCAGCACTCTAGCATTCTATATGCGGACCAACAATATTTAAAGATGTAGCTGACCGCACCTATAAGTAATACAATTTATGTGTGTGGGGGGCCGGTAAAAAAGCCTCAGGGGGCCACATTCGGCCCGCAGGCCTTAGTTTGAGGACCACTGGTCTAGGGCTCCACCTGTTGGTTTAAACGGCAAACTTTATAAAGCTTGCCTCACTGCAGTGCAGTAAATAGTGTATAAGATCAGTCATCAAGTCCAGAGGTTTTGCTCCTTAGAGATGTACAGAATGTAGTACAACAGTATACTGAGACTTTTTTGCTCAGAAAACTTTTCTAGTCAAACCAGCAAACGCAGCTCCAAAAAAAGACACTGGAATTTGAAATATTTCATATATTCCCAATAGATTAAAACATTTTAATACATTTTTAGTGCTAAAAGAATGACAAGCTCTCCACAACAATGTTCAATGGTACAAACACTTTTCTCTGCCTTATCAGACCTGATTAAACAGAGAAAAGTGTTTGTTCAGTTAATAAAAGCTGTGAAGAGATTTGTTCCTCCGTCCCTGCTTGTCAACAAATATTTCTATTTAGGCAAAAAGTTTTCCCAGGAGAATTTCAGCGAAACTAACTAACTAAAAATCTAATTTCACAAACCGGAGTTTATATAATTATGTGTCTGTGAGAAAGTAGAATGTTCACTTTATGCAAAGACAAAATTGTAATGAAACTCACCTGTCAGAACTTTGAAGTAGGTCTGTTTCTGCCCCATCTGGAAGTGAGAGCACCATATGAAGGAGTGGGGTGAGACGAGTGCCTAAGAACCACCTGTTCTGTGTGTCTGACTGTATTGGAAAAATGAAAAGCACAAATAATGACTCCACATCATAACTTCACTGAGAAGTCAAGACAGAGGCGTGTCACAGCAGTACATGAAATAATCTCCATACACAATGAAATGAGTATTTGCTGGCAGAGCACCTGTTCTCTAGACTGGTGGATGAGATCGTACTTTCGTGAGCTAACAGGAGGAAAAGGGCTCAAATGTAGCAACAATACATAGACAGATGTTCATTTAGAAGCTAAAACAACATTGATGAGGACCAAATGAAAGCGGATGTAGTGAGCAAGCGACATCGTTGTGAAACGAATTGCTATCGTGGTCCTCAGTCCCGCCCCCACACAGCTGCACATAGCCTGTTCCATCCACCTGCTATAAGTATATCCACACTTGTACTCATTAAAACATTTGTGTAGGAGTGCCAGCCTCTACCTCTCCGCTCTGCAACACTACTGTGTATATTCTGGATTTGGGAATGCGCCAGACCTCATTTGGGTCAAACAGGAAATGGATGAGGAACTTTTGTCAAGTGTCCTGCATATACAGCCTATAAATACTGGTGTCTATCTCTTACCATACATACCAAATGAAAAGTGTTGTCATCTTCATAATAGTATGCAATCAACCGCAACAGGTGCCCCCCTCCTCCCCCTCACCACCAATTGCCACAAAAGCAGGTGGGTCAAATCCCTCGTTCAAAAAATATTCTCATGCTGTATATTAGCAATTATAACTGGATTCTCTTGGGATATACAAAAACCATTACATTTAAAATTAATGTACTGATTCTGACATAACTGTATAGAATTCTCCTTTCAGACTAACTGTCATGGTTTCCAGATAGTAGGATTTCTGACTACACAAACATGCATTTTCTGACTCGGATTCTAGGTGATGAGGGTATTGCTAGATCACCTTAGACTTTGCTGAAGCACAGGTCCGCCGCAAGTCTATATCTGCTGTGTGTCTGTGCAATAATTGCTATTATATAAACATACAATAGATATTCTATAAACCATCTGAAGCTTGTGTATGACTGGTATTTATGGCTTTATAGCATTAGGACATATTCTGGTCTTTTTTTAAGATTTGGGTATATTTTTTGAAGAGAATAAAAAGAGGCCTGTTGTATGTGTTATGGAGAAGCCAGTCAAGTGATGCTTACAACAAAACACATAGGGCTTCATCATGAGTGAACTGGTGCTTATACACTTAGGTAAGGGTGACTTGTCCATATTAAGTGAATGACCACATTGTACCAAAAGTTTCCCACCACTCAGCCCAGCTCTCTCTGAGGGACATGGAGAAGATCCCCTTGCCCTGCTACACTGGGACAAGGGAGCTTTTAGAGGAAAGGGTTTGGTTGGCCTTTTCCACCTCCTGTGTTGAAAAGTCAATGGGTTGGCGTTGAATCCAGTGAGGTCTAACACCTCACTCTTGGCTGGGGAGTGGAGGATGGGCTACAGGTTTATTTAAAATAAAAAATATTAATATAATATGATCCCACATCTCACCTTTAGTGCCAAGTCGATCTGATTCTTAATGTTTTGTATGATGTACCCCTCCACACCTGCGTGGTGACTTGTTTTCAGCAGGCACCTAAACACACAGCAGCTGGTTAGTTCGATGATGGAAAACTTTATTAACTTAAATAACTATTACTGTATTTCAGCTTCAATCTAAACATTTAGAAATACAGTTTAACATTCTGTGGCACTGTACAGTGTACATAGGCTTGTCATTATCTGTCCCTCTGAGCTGCTAACAATCTAGTCCCTACCATAGTCACATGTCCATCATAGTCAAGTGCCAACTTTTTTGGGGGGGGGGCAGGAGGGCGCCAAATAACTTATCTCTGTAATTTGGGATGTAGCAGGAAACGGGAGTGCCCAGAGGAAGCCCACAGAAGCACAAGGAGAACATTGAAACTCCATGCATACAGTGCCCTAGCTGAGATTTGAATTGGAGACCCAGGGCTGCAAGGCGAGAGTGCTATTTATTACGCCACTGTGCTAGTAGGCAGAGGTCTTGGCAGTCAAATTAGTTACATAAGAAACTGGCTTTAGAACATCGCATGCAATTAATTTATGAAGCTTTTATTAGAGACTAGGAATATGCTTCAGACTTTGGTAAACTTGAACTTTGATCCACATTTGTTGTGTTCAGTTTATGTTTGATCCCAACAGTGGCAATGTTTGTTAGAACATGCAGTAGATCTGTGGGAGGTTCTCTGGGGCGCAGACCCCTGCTCAGTCACAGTTTTTGTGAAAGCCATAATGATGCTATATGGCCCTTTATGTCTTTTATAACCTTACAAGTGGGCATTTGGAATAAATCAAGTCTCTGACTGGCTGCCTTACATATAGCTAAACTGTTGATTGAGAGATGAAAAAAAGGAAAAAAGAGAGAGAGAGAGAGACTGACGTCTCTGGATTTATTATTATTTAGTATGTATATAGCACCGACATCTTCTTCCGCAGCACTGTACAGAGTACATTGTCTTGTCACTTAACTGTCCCTCAGAGGGACTCACAATCTGATCCCTACCATAATCGTATGTATGGTGTAGTGTATGTATCATAGTCTAGGGACAATTTAGGGGGAAGCCGATTAACTTATCTGCATGGTTTTGGAATGTGGGAGAAAACTGGAGTGCCCAAAGGAAACACCCAAACATGTGGGAGAACATACAAACTCTGTGCAGATAGTGAATTTGCTGGTATGTGAACCAGGAACCCAGCACTGCAAGGCAATCTAAATATTAGGGTGTTAACATTTAAATTGTTTTTTTTCTACCCCTTTGTTGGAATGGCTAATATTCTGCTGTACTCATTCATGAGAGTGAGATAATGCAAATAGCCACATCGCTGTGAGGAGAAATCATGCACATAAGGCTTTGTGGTGCAACAGTACATAAAGAGGCTTCTCATACCAACTACTAAGAGCAAAAAAAACAAAAACAATTAGATTAACCACTTCTCTACTTTTTTTCCCTTTCAAAAGCTCTTCCCATTCATTTGGTAATAACTTTATCACTAATTATCATACTAAAATGATCTATATATTATTTTTTTGCGGGACAAACTAGGCTTTCTTTGGGCAGTACTTTATGCTAAGCATTATATTATTTTATATGTATTTGACAGGTAATAAGGGGAAAAATGAAAAAAAAATCACAATTTCTCAGCTTTCAGTCATTGTAGTTTAAAAATAAAATGTGCTATTGTGGATAAAACAGACACATTTTATTTGCCCATTTGTCCCGGTTATTACAATATTTAAATTGTGTCCCTAGTACAATGTATGGCACCGATATTTTATTTTCGGATAGGGGTGAAGGAGTTAAAAAAAAAATAATCAAAATGTATTCAATTTTTCTATGGTAAGTGTATAATGGTGTATTTGTAAGTAGTTTTACTTTTTGGTCACAAGATGGTGCTATACTAACTCTGTTTTCTAAAAATAGAAAACAGAACCAAGTGTTTAAATGGTGTTTATAAACAAGGATGTAGAAAAGCGGGGCAGAAGTTGCTAAGTGGTTAAACTGCATTTTTGAACAGGGGACATTCTAGGCTGTCAAAAAAGCTTTAAAATAAACTTGAGTCATGTAACCAGCATAGCAGCCACACCTACGGTATATAAGATATACTGTCCACACCAATATGTCAGACATTTTTTTTATTATAGTGAATGAAGTGACAGGCTTACTTTTAAATCGGCTTTTCTGTGACACTGAGGTTATAATATTCTTACCTGAATAGTTTGTACTTTCCTTCCACACAGAACTTGTCAATCACTAATTGTAACATTGCCAAACTTCTCTTTCGCTGCAAAGATAGGCAGAAAGTAGAATTTAAGAGCTGTGCAGTGCAGCAGAAGAAATGCAACGTTTTGTTAAATCAGCTCCTTTGACTCACCAGATGTTCAATAGGACACAGTGTCATCACCTTCACCAAATCCTGCAGGAATATAGAGAACCAGGAGAGAAACAAAAGGCATTGATTCACTGCAAGAACAACTATAGGTTACTCCCACACAGATCTGGTAATTGCAAAAGACAGAAAACTGTAAAGTATAGCACAATTAACAACACGCAACGTATGTGGCACTGCTTGAACGAGGTGGCATCCACCCTCACAGCACTGGGAAGGGGATATGCAGTATCCACGCAGTATGCATCCTACTGACTTATAGAAATCCTTGGTATGCTCAGAAAACATGGCTTTAATACTCTGGCTTCACATATATCAGCAGATTTGTGCAACTAATACCTAGATTTTCAGTGATGATTGGTTGCAGGTATTTATGCATACCTGATGGCAGTAGCTCAGAGTTTACCTTTTGTTTGTATATGGCAACCAAAAGTGGCAGATTTAGGCTGCTTTCACAGTGGGACATTAAAGTCCCCCGTTACAGCAGCCAGTAACGCAGCCCAACTCACAGTAATGAAAAGTCAATGGGCTGTTCACAGTGCCCACGTTGCGTTACATTGTAACGCTACACGTTGAATGAAAGTGCAGCATGCTGTGAGTTATACTGGGCTTTAGCTGCGTTAGACTGCTTGCACATGCTCAGTGACTAGCCACATGGCTAATTAATATTCACTGCACTGTGCTGAGTAACCTGGACTCATGATCGAATCGTTCATTTGATCCGGATCTTTTTTGTGAGTCGAATCATCCGGATCATCACAATGAAAGATTCCGTTTACAGTGGATGTCTGTCTGGAAGAAACAAGAGCATACAGAATGTAAAGTGCAGGGAAAGTAGTGTCCTACTAGTCATTTCACCCCCAGTCTGCTTCCCTAGTAAAATGATTCAAATGATTCGGTTCAAAGATCCGGATCTTTTCAATGATCCGATTCGAATGATCCGAATCCTTAAAAAGATCTTCCCATCACTATCCTGGAGCGGCTGCTTTGAGAGCCGCATAACCCAGCTCAATGACATCCAACTTCAACACCACCATGCGTTGCGTTAG
Organism: Hyperolius riggenbachi; assembly: GCF_040937935.1. Lineage (NCBI taxonomy): Eukaryota > Metazoa > Chordata > Amphibia > Anura > Hyperoliidae > Hyperolius > Hyperolius riggenbachi. Next base: position 114,925,046 of record NC_090651.1, on the reverse strand, counting down.
GGGCACGTTATGCGACCTTAACCTCCCTGGCGTTCTATTAAGATCGCCAGGGCGGCTGCGGGAGGTTTTTTTTTTAATTAAAAAAAAACTATTACATGCAGCCAACTGAAAGTTGGCTGCATGAAAGCCCACTAGAGGGCGCTACCAATGCGTACTTCTGATCGCCTCCGGCGATCAGAAGTAACAAGGAAGGCCGCAATGAGCGGCCTTCCTTGTTTCGCTTTCCTCGTCGCCATAGCGACGAGCGGAGTGACGTCATGGACGTCACCCGACGTCCTGACGTCAGCCGCCTCCGATCCAGCCCTTAGCGCTGGCCGGAACTGTTTGTTCCGGCTGCGCTGGGCTCGGGCGGCTGGGGGGACCCTCTTTCGCCGCTGCACGCGGCGGATCACCTGCGGCGGCGATCAGGTAGCACACGCGGCTGGCAAAGTGCCGGCTGCATGTGCACCTTTTTATTTGACCAAAATCGGCCCAGCAGGGCCTGAGCGGCACTCTCCGGCGGTAATGGACGAGCTGAGCCCGTCCAGACCGCTAAGGAGGTTAACGTCCCCTAAAACGCAACGTCTTGGTGGGAAAGAGGCCTTAAAGTGTATCTGCAGTTCTGGGTGTCTCCTTTATACTATAGGCAGTTGTATGCTCTGCTGTGACTCCAGACTATATACAAAATTTTACTATTTGTCTGTGATATGGGATTTCTGGTATAGCCTCACTTTCTGTAATCAATCCAAGCTCCGCCAGGAGCAGCTGTCAGCTCCCTGCACTAACCCCTCTCTCCAATGTAAGCAGTTATCTCATAGACACTAAAGCCTGGTACAAACTATTAGTTATGAATGGCCAATCATGGACCAATTATAACACCTAGATGTATGAATGAGGGTTAACAGATATTGAATACTATGACCAGATTTCTGATTTCAGATTGTGTTTGTAAACCCTGATTCTACAGTACATGAAGGTGGTAAAATTGCTCAGTGATTGGCCAATTACAATTGAAAGTGTGTACTGGACTTTAGGATGCGAAAACATACAATTTTGTTTAGCCAATGATTGCCAATTCTACCACCTAAATGAAGTATGAGAGCTTACCTACATAATCAGCTCAGAAAAAAGATACGCACCTATGAAGGGGGAAGGCTCTTGGTCCTATAGAACCTTCTCGCTCCTCTCACGGTACCCACGTTCCAGTGATGCCCCACCTAGTTTGAATGCCCCTCCCTCCCCCCACCCGCCGTGGGAGACTTTGGACGTCTTCGGGAGCCCAGTCAGGCGCCTCTGGTTTGCACAAGTGTACTCGGGCTCTCAAGGACTTCCGAAGCCTCCTGCAATGGCAGAGAGCAGTATTCAACCAATGGGTTGGATACTGCTTACAGAGTGACATTGCTGGAAGAAGGGGACCAGGAGAGGAGCAGGAAGGCTCTATAGGACCCAGAGCTTTTCCTCTCCATAGGCGAGTATCTGGCTTTATTTTTTTTTTTCCCAGCTTAATATTCACTTTAACTACTTCTGGACCTAGTTTATTTGAAATCTACATCCTGCATGTGGCTGCGCGGCTCTGACAGGATGTAGAACAATCCTCGCCACTCATTCACGATGCTCCCGCTGCTCTCTCCCCAAAGGTGTGCAGTAAATATTGCACTGAGCTGAGGGTGTAACAATCTCAGACTCAGAAGCAGAGGTTACTTGAAGTAGCGGTACGAGGATGTTTTACTCAGAGAGATAACCCAGCGCACTCAGATAACTGCAGATCATAATGCTAAGAAGGTAGTCTGTCCTATATGTAGTTCCAGGCATGACTGGAAATGGCTTCAGATACTCTTTTAGCAAAATGGCAAATTAATAATTCTATAAAACTTTCATGACTCCTAGGATTCTGTTATTTCATGCTGGGATATTGTGCCTTGTAAAAACACAGAACTGCCTGTGTTGTCCATGATGGAGCAGAGTGTTCTGTACACACAGATAGGCACCCAGTATTACAAGTTAGAACTCTTTACTGAAGAAAAACATGCAGAAATATAACACACACAACCATCAGGAAATGCAGCTTACGTAGAACAGAGAGAATACAGAGTGAATACAGGAAGTAAAAACCCCATTCAGATCACCATTGCATTTTACACATAGTGACATCTTGTGGTTGTTTTACTTTACTGCAGTTAACCATAATAGTGTGGTTAAATCTATGACAGTCCACAGTTTCCAGACGTGCTCTATCCTTCCCTTCTCTGGGTGAAATCTGATTGGTTGCCATGAAGAAGACCCTCTTTTACTCCAGTTTCAATACAATAGACAAATTATTGTAGGATTGCACTCACCTGCAGAACTTGGCTGACAGCCTTAATGTCTAACAGATCCTCATGAAGACTTTCATTATCCACTCTTAGCAAACTGTGCTCCAGTAACTCCTGCAAACAGAGAGCCTGAGTCATTAAGCCACTGCTGCATCTGTCACCTACTCTAAGTTCAAATGTGAACTTACAAGCCCTTTGGACAACATGGATTCTTCTGTCCTGAAATGAAATATAATGAAAAGGTCAAGAATAAAATGCAACACTCACAAAGACTGCCTGTGCAAAGTAAACTGGTATTTTGTGCATTTGAGAGCTTATATATTTTAAATGTGGCTATTGTCAGTTTTAAAAACAGAAGGTGGTTACTTCCAGTATTGTGATTTTCAATATCCAAGTAAAAAAAGTATTACCGGTCCACTTGCCAACCATATTCCCCTCAGATAGAAGACTTCTCTTTTGTCCACAGCTGCTAAGCATCTTAATGATGGTCTCTGACACACCCTTTTCATGTGAGCCTGAATGGCATCATCTCCGCCTACCAACCAACTACTGAAACTTTAGCTTAAATTTTAGGCACCCCCCCCCCCCACCTCGAAAAAAAATAAAAATTAAGCAGCAGGTTAGCCCTCCTCGCAGTCAGACTGCTTTTAGGCTGCTTTCACAGTGGGACATTACAGGCGCACGTTAGAGCAGCCTGTAACGCAGCCCAACTTACAGTAATGAAAAATCAATGGGATGTTCACAGTGCCCACGTTGCATTACAGTGTAACGCTGGACGTTCAAAGAAAGTGCAGCATGTGGTTTTAGCTGCATTAGACTGTTTGCACATGCTCAGTAAGGGGAGAATCCGCTATTGTTCCTAGCCACATGGCTAATTAATATTCACTGCACTGTAGTGTTGTCCAGATCATGAACGATTCGGATCTTTGATGTGAGTCTAATCATCCGGATCATCACAATGAAGGATTCGGTTCACAGTGGATGTCTGGAAGAAACAGGAACTGCAGCTTCTGTGCACAAGCACAATCTTCCTGCTGCATCTCTCCCTTCCCCATTAGCACCCTCAATGTTCCTTCATTCTCCTGCACCTCTCACTTTGCTGCACCCCTGCTTCCTGCTTCCCTAGTAAAATAATTCAAAGATTCTGTTCAAAGATCCGGATCTTTTCAATGATCCAATTCAAATCATTCGAATCATTGAAAAGATCCGGACTTCCCAGGATAGCACCAAGAGCCTCATAACGCGGCTCAATCTGACGTCCAACTTCAACACCACCATGCGTTGTGTTAGGGGCACGTTATGCGACCTTAACGTCCCCTAAAACGCAACAACTTGGTGTGAAAGAGGCCTTAAATGGAAAGTGAAGTGAATATGGAGGCCGCCATATTTATTTCCTTTTAAACAACAACAGTTCCCTGGCTGTCCTGCTGATCCTCTGCCTCTAATACTTTTAGCTATAGACCTCGAACAAGCATGCAGATCAGGCGTTTCTGACAAAAATCTAACAAAATTAGCTGCATGCTTGTTTCAGGTGAGTGATTCCAGAAAGATCAGCATGATAGCTCTGTACTTTGTACTGGTTAAATGGAAAGAAACTTCTTTCAGGTGTGTGATTCAGACATTACTGCAGCCAAAGTGATTAGCAGGGCTGCCAGGCAACTAGTAAAAGTAAATAAATCTGTCAGCCTCCATATACAACTCACTTCAGGTTCACTTCCAAAATCAGCCGGCCCTACGGCTACACTCACACTATTTTACAGCATGTGCCGTTTTGCACAAGCGTTTGGATGTGGTGAAAACACATTCCCAAAGGCAATGGTACTTTTCATTGTAAAAACCTGTATAGAGAAAAAAAGCAGTCTATCTTCTTCTTCCAACACATACACTTGATAATAACCATCCCATTGATTACATAGGCTATCAAATCTAGAGCATTTTCACATGTAGGGAAATGCAGAAGGTATGCAGTGTGCATGGGGCCCCTTAGACATGCTTTAAAGGGAATTTGGTGATATAGGATGTTCTTGACATTTTAACCAGTTATCTATTGTCGTCCAGATAGGAGCCTCGCTAGTCTATCTGGACGTGTATTGGCGTCCAGGGTGCCGCGGCAGGTGCGTGCGCATTTTCCCGTGCCTGCTGCTCATTCCGGCGATTGGTGAAGGGGAAAAGTGTTTCCCGAACCAATCGCAGTGCCTGGAATGAATGGACACAACCTTGTTCATGGACCATGTCCATTTATAATAAGGAAAGTATAAAAATAAATAAATAAAAATTAACACTTCCTAGTAACCAAGGATAGTGTGTTTCTTGTGCCATCTAGAGGCAAAAAGAAAATGATAGGCTCAATACATTTAAAAATAAATAAATAAATCCCTTTCAAAGCCCCCCTCCCCTCTCTACAGTTACCCCCAAAAAATTGTAAAAAAATAAAAAAAAACAAGGAAAAAAAAAACAAACAAACAAAAAAACAAACAAACAAATAGTTGCCTTATGGACTAAGCTTTTTTTTTTTTTTCCATGTATGTCATGAGGGTATATTGCTGTTATTTTAGTAAATAAGCCTGCAATTATTGGCTGTATACAAAATATATTGTCGCCATACATTGTTCTAAGAACATGACAAATCGGCAAATAAAAAGGGTGGGTTTTAGCATTGCTTATTTTAAAACTATAGGGGATGGAATTGGAGAAATAGTGTATTTTTTGTTTTGTTTTTCTTGTTTTGCCCATATAAAATGCATAGAAAGAGGGAGCTATGCACACTTCTGTTGGTAGTAATTTCAGGTGCAGCCTTGATTAGGAGAGCTGCCAATTTCTCCCGGTTTCATCCCAAAAATATGCGTGCAAACGGTTTTTGGAACCCATCATCCTCTGTTTTGTTGCAACTGTTATGCAAGTTGTGTAACCTGCCTATATTTAGGCTCTGCACATCCAGGCAGTTGGTCATTTAGATGAAGCCTGCCTTGTAAAGCGCTGCCACCTCCTCCTGCTGTATAGAAATGTAAGTTTACATATGGATAGCTGCATCCATGTGCTATTTCGGTTTGCATTCCTTTGTAATCTGAGTTTAGAGTTTAGTGCATAGTTTGCATCTGTTTTGAATACCAGGAGTGTAATTAGCCTCTAGGGGGCTCTGTACACCTCTGTTGGGAGTCATTTCAGGTGCAGCCGGATTAGGAGTGCTGCCAATTTCTCCCTGTTCCCGAAAAATATGTGTAAACCATTTTATGGCCTGCTGCCCCCAAGCAGGGCCAGCGCTACTATAGAGGCAAAGGAGGCAATTGCCCCAGGGCCCCAGAGCCTGTAGGGGCCCCCAGTAGCTACAAGAGGAAAACATTTTTTTTCAAAAAGACCTTATAGTTTTTGAGAAAATCGATTTTAAAGTTTCAAAAGAAAAAAAATACACATTTAAAAACCCGCTGACTTTAACGGTTAATAGCAAATCCAAACCCTAAAGTTGCAGGATATGTTAAGGAGATCATTGGGAATAAGAGGAAAAAACAATTTTTCAAAAAGACCTTATAGTTTTTGAGAAAATCGATTTTAAAGTTTTGAAGGAAAACGTATACTTTTAAATGCGGTAAATGTCACTTTTAGTAGCCAACCTAACGGTAGTGTAATTTTACATGCATCAAAAGAAAGAGCAATACATTTCCTGATGGGGTTTCCAGGGGGTCCATACGCGCTTTGGCCAGGGATCGCTATACAGCCGCAATATGGCTGTATGAAGATCCCTGGCATTTTTTCCTATTTTCCCAATTTTTTTTTGTATGTTTAGAGTGTGAGATTTTTTTTTTTTTTATTATGTGGAGTCCCCCCTCCTGAAACTTTTTAACCCCTTGTCCCCCATGCAGGCTGGGATAGCCAGAATGTGGAGCTCCGACCGATTGGGGATTCACACCCTGACTATACCAGCTGCAAAAAAGGTCCCTTAATGCTGATTTTTGTTCCGGGGTATCTGTCGGGGGGCCCCATTGTTGCTTAAACCGGCCCTGCCCCCAAGTTCACACTATGTTTTTTGTTAGTTAGTGGTTAGGGTCTCTTCCATCAGGATCCCTCAACGCGATGGAAGAGTCTAGTATGGAGCACTCTGCATTCAAACTGTTTTTGGAAGTCAACATCCTCCATTTTGTTGCATCTGTTTTGAATAGAACTTGTGTAACCTGCCTATATTTAGGGGGAAAAAAAATCCAGATGAACCAAATTCCAGGTTTATTCAATTAGTCGTCGGTATATGGAGTGGACTTGTGTCACGTTGTTTGAATAAACCTGGAATTTGGTTCATCTGAGTGTGCAGACCTTCTGGATTTTTTTGCATTTCTCATTGGTCCGGCACCTCCACAGTGGTGTGCGATTCTTTTTTGATTCTTGCCTATATTTAGGCTCTGCACCTGGGCTGTGGAGTCAGAGTTGGAGTCATGGAGTCGGAGCAATTTTGGGTACCTGGAATCAGAGTCAGAAAAAAAATGCACTGACTCCGAGTCCTAATGAATTTAAACTGTAATTAAAATAGAAAATATGATAAAATGTTCTATTTCTCAGATAATAATCATAAATAATTTATATATACAGTAATAGCTCTGCTTAGTCCACAAAAATGAAATACATCAAAAAATAGTTACTTGTGCTTCATTAAAGCAGTTCCCGTATTTTTAAAGTCCGATATACATATCTGATTGTGACTGTATATATGATGTGTACACAGGAATCTCTTATAGATACTAAACAACATCTATGCTGTAAGAATAAAGCCAGATGTGTAGCCGTGTCACTAATAGAGATGGTCAATAAGATGGAAATAATTCAGCGCTGATGCTGGCTTATGCAAATTTATGCACTCCCTTTGCTCATGAAATAAAATAATTTGATAGGTTGTTAAAATTTGGTTTGGTGACTACAAATTAAAGGGTACCTGAGAAGGATGAAAAGAAAAGTTTTATACCTACCTGGGCTTCCTCCAGCCCCCTTAAAGCTAATCAGTCCCTCGCTGTCCTCCTCCGCCACCTGATTCTTCTGCTATGAGTTCCGGTAATTCAGCCAGTCCGGCCGCGTGCCGCTCCCACAGACAGGAGCATTCTGAACCTGCGCAATAGTGCTGCGCAGGTGTAGTATGCTCCCGGCGGCGGAGTGTGTGCATGCGCACTACACCCAACTGGCTCAAGTACCTGGACCCATAGCAGAAGATCCAGGTGGCGGAGGACTGCGAGGGACTGATTAGCCTGAAGGGGGCTGGAGGAAGCCCCAGGTATGTATAAAACTTTAATTTCATCTGACTCAGGTTTACTTTATTACACAGTAGTACTATACTCTACATATGCACTCCCCACAGAGCTGCAGGGAATCCACTGATAATGTTGTGCACATTAAACACACAGGTGTTGTCCATCACCTATAAAGCTGGTTTAGATTGTACTCCTGCAGAGTACCTGCACATCACTCTTACATGTACCCACATTGCCTAGGGCCTGATAGATGTTCTTTGTTCCTGTCTGTACCTTCTACAAGTACTCTTACCAAGGACTAGTTTTAGTCTATGACTAAGAGTATTAGAGGCAGAAGATCCTACCCTCCTGCCTTTCTTGCATGTTAACACGTCATACGCGCTTCCAAATGTGCACGGAAAAGCGCGTATGATGTGACAGAGGCTCTAGTCTATGACTAAAAGCATTAGAGGCAGAAGATCAGCTGGGTAGCCAGGTAACTGGTATTGTTTAAAAGGGATATATATGGCAGCCTCCATATCCCTCTCACTTCAGTTGTCTTTTAAAATTCCTAAGCGTTGGCAGTTAAGAGATGCATTTCATGTTACATACTTTTAATCAACAAGATTGTAATATGCAAATTAGAGATGTCGGAGTCGGTGGATTTTTGTACCGACTCCACAGCCCTGCTCTGCACATCCATGCAGTTGGCCATTCAGATGCAGCCTGCCTTGTGAAGAGCTGCCACCTCCTCCTGCTGTATAAAAATGAAATGGTGTCTTAATGGGAGGCATTACTTTCATAAACTGCACTCCCAGAGTTCCACCTTAAGAAAAAGATGAAAATTTGTTTTTGATGCTTCATGGTTTATAGAGTATAAAACTGGCAGAGTATTCCGGCTTACTTGGACAAATATTTCTGTCTTGCAGCTGTCAGGACTAAAAGAAAAATCAGCTGCAAATAAATAAAGTGACATCATGGCCCTGTAAAGTAATTACAAAGGATAGGCAATGTGATGGATCCCTCCTGCAGGTGATTAATGGCCCCGCTATCACCCATTAATAATGATGAACATGGGAGACATTTCTTTCAGCATCATCTCTCACATCATCCTTCATAATCTAGCAGAATGTGAGCAGCCAACCCCATGATTAAACAAAACACACAGACGTTGTTTGCTCCTTGACTTAACATGTTATAGGCTATTCAGGGGAGATACATACCTTGTACCATAAAACTTAATGCATATGAAATGACCTCTTTACTATGAACAGAAAATCATTAATCAGGACTAAATGAATGTTTATGCCCATCCCCTCTGCAGAACAACTGTCTTCTGCCGCCTCCCTTTTCTATACAGTATAATGCAGTTTATTTCCTGTACAGCAGCTTCCCTCCAGCCTCCCATTTGCAGCAGATCCCTCTCCTACATGCACAAAAGATCCTTAAAGTGTACCCGATGTAAGAGTAATATGAAGGCTGCCATATTTATTGTATTTATAAAGCGCCAACATATTACGCAGCGCTGGACATTAGTTTAGGTTACAGACAATATTTAGGGGGTGACATACAGCAATATGACAATACAGGAATACAAGAAAAACCAGATCATGCAGCACAGTGTGAGCACAAGGTAATGCTTAGTCAGTCATTGGATGGGAGCATGGAGATTAGGCAAGTTAGGTTCACTCAAGTGCATAGCATGGGTTCACAGTAATGGAGGTTCATGATCAGGTAGGAGGAGGACCCTGCCCAAAGGCTTACAATCTAGAAGCCCAAAGGCTTTCCTTTTAAACAATACCAGTTGCCTGGCAGCCCCTCCTGATCTATTTAGCTGCAGTAGTGTCTGAATTACATCAGTAACAAGCATGAGGCTAACCTTGTCAGTTCTGACAATGTCAGAAACGCCTGATCTGCTGCATGTTTGTTCAGGGTCTATGGCTAAAAGTATTAGAGGCAGAGGATCAGGAGGACTGCCAGGCAACTGGTATTGTTTAAAAGGAAATAAATATGGCAGCCTCCATATCCCTCTCACCTCAGGTTCACTTGTAAAGTAGCATGCCTCATTCCATGTCTATCCCCATATCCACAAGCCTTTCTATTCTATATGCAGCCACCAGGGGCATTGCTAAGATATCAGAAAATCCAGGCCTCTTCTGGGCACCAAGGAAAATGCCAATATGTAGGAGTCACATTCTGGGAATACCAAATAATGAATATCATAACATAAATGTATGTGTGGCTAGTGGAGGTGTAACTAGAACTCCGTAGGCCCTCAGCAAACCTTTGGATTGGGCCGTGCCCCTCCAAAGGAAACAATAAGACCCTATTTATAGTGCAAACAACTATATACGATATAAATGAGCAGTTCAGTTGACTGTGAAAAAGAGGCCTTATTCACTTTGGAAAGACTGCAGTACTGCTCAGGACATCATTATACAAAACACTAATTAAAAAAACACAAACATCCCCTTTTTGAACATCCAGAAAATCATTGAATCATCCAGTAAATACCATGTTCTCAATGTTGTTCCTTATTTGTCTTGAAGGTTTCCACACTTTTAGTAACACAGGCAATGTATGGTATGGAGTTTGAAAATCCTCAACACAGGTGATAGTAAACTTAAGGGTGATGCAGTTGAATGCGAAAGTTTACAGTGGCCAGCTTTTAAATCTATTCACATATAAAGTGACATTTTTGTTGTAACCTGGGGGAGGTCAGTACAACAGACATATGGAGAAACAGGCAAAATGCCTGTACACATGCCTTACTAGGGCAGCTGATAACGACCGCCTCAGCCTATAGTCAGGAGTGTGTACAGCGGCCGTTAACCTCAGACCCCTAACCTGTGAGCAATCTGCCCGGTGGATCAACTCACCACCGCAATTGCCAATCACAATGTTTGGCCCGCAAAAAAAATTCGCCCGCAGAGCCATAAGATTTGGCCTTCAAGTAGTCTCCTCACTTTGCATTATGTTTGGCCCACTCTAGACCATCAGGGAAGCTATATTAGGGTGAAGCTCTAGATCACCTGGGAAGCTATATCGGTAAGGGAGGGAGGTGGCCAATAGACATTGAGGTTGGCCCATGACTTGATCGCAGTGTTTAATTTCAGACCACTCTGTATTGGAGTTTGACAACCCTGTACCTATTTGTATCTCATGTCACATGACTCTTCAGGTATGCTTTAGGCCTGGAGCACGCTAGAGTGATTTCAGCTGTGCTTTGAGATTGCCGACAATGCCAAAAAGTGATGAAAGTGAGCCCACAGGAGCGATTGCAATCTGGCCTAATCGCAATCGGGGGTCTTGCAGCATTTTTTTTAAACGATTGCGCTCCAATGCAAAGTATAGGAGCGCTTCAAAATCATTTTTCAAAAGCAATTTTGCAGTTACTTTGTTGGCAATTTTCGTGTGTAAATATATTTTAACCAACATTCCGGGACTTCTGACATCCAATTCTGCCACGTAGCCCCGCCCCCTAGCGCAAGAGGTCATTGGCGCCTCTTTATTTGGAGATAGAGAAGCACCTATGATCTCTTGTGCTAGGGGGCGGGGCTTCGCACTGGAAGCTGGCAGAAATTGACCTTGGGAGACTCGCCAAAATTTTTAAATCTTATTCCACAGGATACAAAAGAAAACAAAACCGCAAATCAGAAGCACTGTACCATTGTCGGCAGTAGATCGTACAGCACTTCCAATCGCCATACAAATTGCGCTGGAAATCACTGTAGCAAACATCAGCAAGAACACTGAGCGTTTGCTACAGCGATTTGGCATCTGTAGTGGGCCCCTGGCCTGGAAGACTGAACAATGTACAGTATATATGGGCGAGGATAAAAATTACCCTAATATAATATGCAAATGACAGGACAGTGAGAGGAAACATTACTGAAGTAGTCTTACCTTTTCAAAAGCACATTCACGTGTTTTACATTAGACTTTATTAGAAATGATGGCCTAGGAAAAATAAAATATCTTCTGTTAAAGCGTTTTTATATTTAACCATTTCAATAAAAAAAACGATGCATCTATTAATGCGGTGTTCAGTTCCTGTTCTGCATCAGTTCACATTGTTGACTCTTCCTACAGGGTGCAATATTATGAACATGTAAAAGACCCCAGCATTTATCGAACTCTGTCATGATAGACTACAATGACAAGCCTGCAGATTGCCTGCTACTCAGACTGCTCACTCCGTATTGTAATGGGCAGGAGAAGGATTACGCCTTTATGCCTATGTATGACGGTATTGATTTGAGTTCCAGGAAAGCGGCTCAATAGAAGATCTTCTGCTGGCATGTTCTGTGCTCACATCTCAACAGTTTCTAAGCGCATTAGTCTCAATTTACTGCATGAGGAAACACAGATCACAGTAAAAAGGGTGGACGGGCCATTGTGATGCATGAAGCAGCACATGAATGAGAACCCTTTGTAGTCTGACGTATTACAAATGAAAAGAAAATTGTGTTCTATACCAAGTCTATTTATAAACTATCTTACACTCTGCTGAAGACAGAAAAATGATTTTTCTTTCTCTTAGGCCTAGTGCACACCGGAGAGTTTCCGCTGCGGTTTGCGATCTGCTTGCGGGTGCGGATCCGCTAGGGTAATGTATTTCAATGGGCTGGTGCACACCAGAGCGGGAGGCGTTTTGCAGAAACGCATACTCCCGGGCTGCTGCAGATTTTGGATTGCGGATGCGTTTCTGCCTCAATGTTAAGTATAGGAAAACCGCAAACCGCTCTGAAAAACGGCACTTCAGAGCGGTTTGCCAGGCGTTTTTTGTTACAGTAGCTGTTCAGTAACAGCTTTACTGTAACAATACATGAAATCTACTATACCAAAACCGCTACACAAAACAGCAAAACGCTAGCTGAAACGCTGCAGAAAAATAAGAAAAAGCGTTTCAAAATCTGCTAGCATTTTGCGGATCTGCTAGCGGTTTTTGGTGTGCACTAGGCCTTAGGCTGCTTTTATACATGTACCGTGCAATGATCCCACAGGAGGGGAGCCAGCCATGGTATCACCGCACTGCTAAAAACAGTGAGCCGACAGCAGGGTCAAATGCATAGGGCCTCCCTTCTCCCTCCCCCATTCAGTGACGTACTTCCTGCTGGACAGGAAGTACATCACTGGGATTCCCGTCAGTCCATGCATGCGCAGCACGTTGCACCTTGCTCAGCCGTTTACACTTACTGCGTCACCATAGGCTTACATTACTGTATAATCTATGCAGTAGGCACGGATCATGCGACAACGCACGGATGACTGTGTGACGGGATTGTGGCGATTTAACTACTTCCACATCGTACCACAGTGCGATGCATTGCATAATGGAATATGCTGGAATACACACATCAGAACACCGTAATGATATGAAGTAACATTTGCTAAAAAACCTTCCAAAGTCAATGTATTCAGATTTTCTGGAAAGACCTGCTCTTATTAATGAAGGTAGAATATCACTTTAATTTTGCCTCAACATACTAAAATAAAACTACTTGTTATTCCTTCCTCATGGTGACGTCCATGGAAAGTAAGATCACGTTCGGATTACTAACACATAGCAATGGCTTAAAAAGGGTTTGATTCAATTCTCTACAGAAGTTGCTAATTGCTGGCAGCATTCACTTACCAGGATGTACATGAGGTGTGGGGAAAACATATGAAAATGATAATTAAAATATCTTCAAACCCTCTGCTGAGAAATCCAATAATAGGCCCTTGTGCAATTAATGCCGGCTTCTTCCTAGCTGCAAATTACATTGCTTCAAGAAGCTGATGTATTCTTGCAGATGCAAATTGAATTGCTTAACAATAAAAATGCTAAGAATTTTTTAGTCAGACTGAACTAGCCAAAGCAAGGCATTTTCAAGCTGGACGGTTTCGGTTTGTACACTAGAAGATATTTCCCCAGTAATCCAAGCAAATTCCTAAAGAAAAGGAGTGAGGGAAATCCCTAGCATTTATATGTGTAAGGCCCTGTTCACTGTGGTGTGATTACCATCGCAGAGCTCGCTATTTCCACAAGCCCCGGCGCACGGGATGCTGTCACTGCCGCTAAGATTTAGCTTCCCTGCCGCATGGCACGGCTTTGCAGCAAGGAGGGCTAAGGTTTGGGGGGGTAGGTTAGGCACTGGGGGGGGTTCTAGGTTTAGGCACCACCAGGGGGTCCTTAGGGTTAGGCATTGGTAGAGGGAAGGTTCTGTGTAAGAGTAGGGTTAGTTTTAGCTATAGGAAATTATCGGAAAACATTACGGATGTTTTACTATCGGAATCAAACAGTAGAATATAGCTTATTGTAGTGATATTCCACTAGCGGCAATCCCCTGTGCCCTATTTTTCTGGGTGCCTTTTTTTGTATGCCATCTGCACTCCTTTTATCCTAATGAGGATATGCTCACAATGGAGAATAAATGAGAGATGGGAACGGTGTGCAGGAACACACACGAGGGCCGAGTTAGTGAGTGGGATGTGCACTGAAAATAGCCTGCTGTGACTCCACATATTCCATTCAATTAAAAATAAGAAATCCTCTGTTTATGATTGAACAGTTAAACAGAACACTGCCTGGTTCATTGTACAGCAAGTCTCCAGGAGTAAATCATCCTCAGCTATCAAGTCCTGTTCCTTGTTCCTTCTGTCGGCTAGCTTACCAAGATGGAAATCTGCACTTATCCAGCTTCTATACAGTCCCTGATTGATCGTGCTGCAATTGTCTTTCCGTGTTTGTAGATGAAATGGTCAAGCAGAGAACAAAGGTAATATGGAATAAGCATGGGGCTAGCAGACTCATGACTGCAGAAGGTTCTCAAGAAGAGGGGGGGGGGGGGGGGGGGGGGGAATCAAATAGAAATAAGTGGAGACCATACAGGAAATAACAAATTATTGACTCTACAGTCCACAGGATATAACATTCTTAGTTAGTAAAACGAGTTTGCAAATATCTTACCTGAACACGAATGGGAACATGTCCATGCCAATATGGTGTACAAATAAAAGGTAAGCAAGGCAGGCCACAGACTCTGTATTGTCTATGTCCTTCTCGGGCACATCCTGTTCAGTGTCCGCCCTTTCCACTGTGTGACCATCCTGCGCAATGGCCCTGGACAGCGATTCACCCAATGATACAATAAAACTCTGCAATACACAAATAGGAAAGAAAAAAGTAACAAACATAAACCCCCCGACTCTCATGGGGTTTCCTTGTCTGTTCAGAACTGGACCTAGATATGAAGGAATGTATTCCAGCAGAGATCAGAAAATAAAAGCAAACATGATTTACTGCTATGGTATAAACACGCAATTTTTCAATCCAGTATCATTATCTCTAGAGACTTAAGAACTGTGGTGACCTGTAAAACTGAAGTTTCATTAAAGGACCACTATGGCGGAAAAAAAATGTAAAATGACATATTTATAAAAAATTCATTTCTTCCAAAGTAAAAGGCACCATCATTTTTTTCTATTTCCCTGTCGCTTACAGTGGACAGTGAAGATCTGACAGGTTTTGGACCAGTCCATCTCCTCATAGGGGATTCTCAGTATTTCCTTTATTCTTTAGAAAAGCTCTCTATGGTCTCTTTCTCTCTCCTTCCCGCTCTCTCTGCCCCCCTCCTCCCTCCCTCCCTCTCCTTCCATCTCTCTCCTTCCCTCTCTGTACCCCTATCTCTCTCTCCTTCCCCCTCTCTCTTACCCCTTCCCTCTCTGCTCCCTTCCTCTCCCACTCCCTCTTTATCTCTCTCTCTCCTTCCCCATCTC
This sequence comes from Hyperolius riggenbachi, assembly GCF_040937935.1. Taxonomy (NCBI): domain Eukaryota; kingdom Metazoa; phylum Chordata; class Amphibia; order Anura; family Hyperoliidae; genus Hyperolius; species Hyperolius riggenbachi. Next base: position 114,909,787 of record NC_090651.1, on the reverse strand, counting down.
ACCCCTTCCCTCTCTGCCCCCTCCCTCTCTGTCCCTCTCTCTATTTTGGCAGTTAGAATCAGCAACTGCTGTTCATTAAGTGCTTTTGAAAATAAAGGAAACCCTGAGAATTCCCCATGAAAAGATGGACCTATACAAACCCTGTCAGATTTTTATTGCCTACTAGTAAGTGACAACAGGATAGGAGAAAGGTAATTTAAAGTGCATTTTATTCTGGAATAAATGCACATCTTATACATATGCATGCACATGAATAGTAAATCTCACAATTTCTTGTGATAGTCTTTCTTTAATGTTCTGCTAGAAGAACAACACGGCCTTTGCACACAAAAAAGTTAAGACTGTAGGCAATGACCCCAGGGCTAGAAGTGGAAATGAAGCCTTGGAAGAATGTCATAGACGGTAACTGTAAATATATATATATATATATATACACATATATATATATATATATATATATATATATATATATATATATATATATATACACATATATATATATACACATATATACATATATATATATATATATATACATATACATATACATATACATATACATATATACATATATATATACATATACACACACACACAGTGGTGTGAAAAACTATTTGCCCCCTTCCTGATTTCTTATTCTTTTTCATGATTGTCACGCTTAAATGTTTCTGCTCATAAAAACCGTTAACTATTAGTCAAAGATAACATAATTGAACACAAAATGCAGGCCCTGTGTGAAAAAGTGATTGCAGTTATTGCTGCTAAGGGTGGCCCAACCAGTTATTAGGTTCAGGGGGCAATTTCTTTTTCACACAGGGCCATGTAGGTTTGGAGGTTTTTTTCTCACTAAATAATAAAAACCATCATTTAAAACTGCATTTTGTGTTCAATTATGTTATCTTTGACTAATAGTTAACGGTTTTTGATGAGCAGAAACATTTAAGTGTGACAAACATGCAAAAGAATAAGAAATCAGGAAGTGGGCAAATAGTTTTTCACACCACTGTATGTATGTATGTATGTATATATATATATATATATATATATATATATATATATATATATATATATATATATATAGATAGATAGATAGATAGATAGATAGATAGATAGATGTTGAATTCAAATAGATCAAACTGTAATAGTATTGCAGTACAGATAGTAAGCATATTTGGCAGGGCCCTCCTCCCTGTGTGCTCTCCCTTACCACCATGTGGAATCAGTGACTTGTCTGTTATATTTATCCCTACATTGCAATCTGTGAACCAGATTATTTATTGTTACATCACTATTTTGTTTACCAAGTGTTTAATCACTGTACTAGCTACAGTATATTCATGTGGTTACAGTACCCCCTATAACGCACAACAATGTGAATATTAGTGTGTGCTACCGCGCGCCTCTGCTGATTAACCCACCTCCCCCTAACCACATTAACTATGGATCGCCCCAATTGATCGTCTGGCATTCATCCCCTTCCCCCATATCCAGTGATCGAGGGTGTAGGGACAATACTCCCAATCCTCTAGATTGTAAGCCCGCAAGGGCAGGGACCTCCTCCTAGTGTTTCTCATACTGCTGTTATTTTAACATATGTACATGTACCAACCACACATCAACTATGTATGTATCTGTATTTACTCTATTCAATGTCATGACTGTACAGTGTCTTGTATTTCTTATGTATATTTGTTCCCCATTATTTGTTTGTACTATGTACAGCGCTACGGAAGATGTTGGCGCTATATAAATAAAAAATAATAATAATAATACTCGGTCTCTCACCTGAACTGGTTCGTATGCCAAATTAATAGGGTCCTAAACTGAGAAGGATATGGATCTTTCCTTCTAAAATAATACCAGTTGCCTGACTCTCCTGCTGAACCAGTGTCTCTAATACTTTAAGCCACAGCCCCTCAACAAGCATGCAGATCAGGTGCTCTGACTGAATTCAGACTGCAGACTGGATTAGCTGCATGCTTGTTTCAGGTGTGTGATTCAGTCACTGTTGCAACCAAAGAGATCAGCAGGACTGCCAAGCAACTGGTATTGTTTAAAAGGAAACATCCATATCGCTCATTTAAGGTTCCCTTTAAGCCTAACATGCAGTGGCTTGCAAAAGTATTCGGCCCCCTTGAAGTTTTCCACATTTTGTCACATTACTGCCAAAAACATGAATCAATTTTATTGGAATTCCATGTGAAAGACCAATACAAAGTGGTGTACACGTGAGAAGTGGAACGAAAATCATACATGATTCCAAACATTGTTTACAAAAACTGCAAAGTGGGGTGTGCGTAATTATTCAGCCCCCTGAGACAATACTTTGTAGAACTACCTTTTGCTGCAATTACAGCCGCCAGTCTTTTAGGGTATGTCTCTACCAGCTTTGCATATCTAGAGACTGAAATCCTTGCCCATTCTTCTTTGCAAAAGAGCTCCAGCTCAGTCAGGTTAGATGGACAGAGTTTGTGAACATCAGTTTTCAGATCTTGCCACAGATTCTCGATTGGATTTAGATCTGGACATTGACTGGGCCATTCTAACACATGAATATGATTTGTTTTAAACCATTCCATTGTTGCCCTGGCTTTATGTTTAGGGTCGTTGTCCTGCTGGAAGGTGAACCTCCGCCCCAGTCTCAAGTCTTTTGCAGACACCAAGAGGTTTTCTTCCAAGATTGCCCTGTATTTGGCTCCATCCATCTTCCCATCAACTCTGACCAGCTTCCCTGTCCCTGCTGAAGAGAAGCACCCCCAGAGCATCATGCTGCCACCACCATATTTGACAGTGAGGATGGTGTGTTCAGAGTGATGTGCAGTGTTAGTTTTCCGCCACACATAGCGTTTTGCATTTTGGCCAAAAAGTTCCATTTTGGTCTCATCTGACCAGAACACCTTCTTCCATATGTTTGCTGTGTCCCCCACATGGTTTGTGGCAAACTGCAAACGGGACTTCTTATGCTTTTCTGTTAACAATGGCTTTCTTCTTGCCACTCTTCCATAAAGGCCAACTTTGTGCAGTGCATGACTAATAGTTGTCCTATGGACAGAGTCTCCCACCTGAGCTGTAGATCTCAGCAGCTCGTCCAGAGTCACCGAGTCACCATGGGCCTCTTGACTGCATTTCTGATCAGCGCTCTCCTTGTTCGGCCTGTGAGTTTAGGTGGACGGCCTTGTCTTGGTAGGTTTACAGTTGTTCCATACTCCTTCCATTTCTGAATGATCTCTTGAACAGGGCTCCGTGGGATGTTCAAGGCTTTGGAAATCTTTTTGTAGCCTAAGCTTGCTTTAAATTTCTCATTAACTTTATCCCTGACCTGTCTGGTGTGTTCTTTGGACTTCATGGTGTTGTTGCTCCCAATATTCTCTTAGACAACCTCTGAGGCCATCACAGGGCAGCTGTATTTGTACTGACATTAGATTACACACAGGTGCACTCTATTTAGTCATTAGCACTCATCAGGCAATGTCTATGGGCAACTGACTGCACTCAGACCAAAGGGGGCTGAATAATTACGCACACCCCACTTTGCAGTTATTGATTTGTAAAAAATGTTTGGAACCATGTATGATTTTCGTTCCACTTCTCACGTGTACACCACTTTGTATTGGTCTTTCATGTGGAATTCCAATAAAATTGATTCATGTTTGTGGCAGTAATATGACAAAATGTGGAAAACTTCAAGGGGGCCAAATACTTTTGCAAGCCACTTTATGTTTTACAGCTCTTAGGCCACTTCATCAGAGGCAGAGTAAATCTGTACTTTACATCATGAGTCTGCAAGGAGCATATACTGTAGTTCCAAGGACCTACGGTATACAGTATATAAAAAACAGAGGTATTGTATTAGCGCGTGGATATTATCAACACTGTAAGCACAAACACATCCAGTGTGCTATGTTCAGCAAAGAGCTTTCCCACGAGCACTTGTATGTTTTAAACCAGTGGTGCCCAACCTTTTTTGGCCCGAGGGCCGAACTTTAAATAAAGAAAGATCTCGAGGGCCGGCCCGGAACACATGCATACAAATTTTCGATGTAAAACTTAACGTTTTTTCTAGTAACAGTTAACATGGTGTTGGAAATGGAAAGAAAACGACAATTTAAGAATTGTTGTACTCACCATTTGATGCACATTTTCTTAATGAGAAGTTTATGGCTGTTTCTGGATTTTTGGCTCCAAATTTGTAACATTTATTCTTAATACAGAATGAAGATGATCATCTGTGATGCGAGAACGTGAGCCAGTTTCTGTGTGGGGCTGAGGGGGCTGCCCGCTCTGTGTGGGGCTGAGGGGGCTGCCCGTTCTGTGTGGGGCTGAGGGGGCTGTCCGCTCTGTGTGGGGCTGAGGGGGCTGCCCTGTCTGTGTGGGGCTGAGTGGGCTACCCTGTCTGTGTGGGGCTGAGGAGGCTGCCCTGTCTGTGTGGGGCTGAGGAGGCTGCCCTGTCTGTGTGGGGCTGAGGAGGCTGCCCTGTCTGTGTGGGGCTGAGGAGGCTGCCCTGTCTGTGTGGGGCTGAGGAGGCTGCCCTGTCTGTGTGGGGCTGAGGAGGCTGCCCTGTCTGTGTGGGGCTGAGTGGGCTGCCCGCTCTGTGTGGGGCTGAGTGGGCTGCCCTGTCTGAGTGGGCTGCCCTGTCTGAGTGGGCTGCCCTGTCTGTGTGGGCTGCCCTGTCTGTGTGGGCTGCCCTGTCTGTGTGGGCTGCCCTGTCTGTGTGGGCTGCCCTGTCTGTGTGGGCTGCCCTGTCTGTGTGGGGCTGAGTGGGCTGCCCTGTCTGTGTGGGGCTGAGTGGGCTGCCCTGTCTGTGTGGGGCTGAGGGGGCTGCCCTGTCTGTGTGGGGCTGAGGGGGCTGCCCTGTCTGTGTGGGGCTGAGGGGGCTGCCCTGTCTGTGTGGGGCTGAGGGGGCTGCCCTGTCTGTGTGGGGCTGAGGGGGCTGCCCTGTCTGTGTGGGGCTGAGGGGGCTGCCCTGTCTGTGTGGGGCTGAGGGGGCTGCCCTGTCTGTGTGGGGCTGAGGGGGCTGCCCTGTCTGTGTGGGGCTGAGGGGGCTGCCCTGTCTGTGTGGGGCTGAGGGGGCTGCCCTGTCTGTGTGGGGCTGAGGGGGCTGCCCTGTCTGTGTGGGGCTGAGGGGGCTGCCCTGTCTGTGTGGGGCTGAGGGGGCTGCCCTGTCTGTGTGGGGCTGAGGGGGCTGCCCTGTCTGTGTGGGGCTGAGGGGGCTGCCCTGTCTGTGTGGGGCTGAGGGGGCTGCCCTGTCTGTGTGGGGCTGAGGGGGCTGCCCTGTCTGTGTGGGGCTGACCTGTCTGTGTGGAGCTGAGTGGGCTGCCCGCTCTATGTGGGGCTGAGGAGGCTGCCCGAGGAGGAGAGGATCGGGTGGTATTGCGTAGTAAAGTATCGGCATAGTCCCGCGCATACATGAGAATGTGCTGGTATTCAGCCCCGGGTAGCGCTGGGATAGTTAGAAAGCCTCACTCATTGGTTAGTGCAAGAACCTTCCTCCAATAGGAATCAGCCTAATTCCTATTGGAGGAAGGTTCCTGCACTAACCAATGAGCGAGGCTTTCTAACTATCCCAGCGCTACCCGGGGCTGAATACCAGCGTGTATGCGCGGGACTACGCTGATACTTTACTACGCAATACCACCCGATCCTCTACCCCTCCGCAGGCAGCCTCCTCAGCCTCCCCCAGCCTCCCCCTCCGCAGGAAACCGCCGCGCGGGCCACAGAAACTGGCCCTTGCGGGCCACAAATGGCCCGCAGGCCGTAGGTTGGGCACGATGAAGTAAAGGTTTTTTTTGTATCCAACATTGAGTATTAGTTTGTACGCACATGAAGGAAGACTGTATCTAACTGGTAGACTGAACTCAGAAGTCCTAGCCCGCATACTTTTTCCAGTCAGTGATTCGACATAGTGCAGCCAGAGGATGGACATGACCACGAGCAGCAACCACCACAATTATTATCATGACATTCAATTGAAATTTTTCCCTTTCTCTTACCATAATACCTTTAGCAAACACATAGAAAGGATTGTCCTCTTCATCATCAGGTGACAATCTAAGCTGAGCACTAAGGAGGGGAAACTTCAAGCAACTATAGCAGCTTGAAAGAGAAAAACAGAGGAAACATCAGGACTCCAGGCATATTGTTACAGTCATTAAAGTCCTACTTTACCAGTTCATGTTAACAGTACTGTAATACACATAAATACTAGTATCTCTCTATAAGAACTTATGACACAGTGTAAACGTTTCACTCAGGTGAGCGACTATCAACTGGACAACAATTTGCAGTTGCGGTTGGAAGTAATTTACCACATGGACAGGGCCGGATTTACAACTCAGAGGCCTGTAGGTAGAGGGGTTATGGCGCCCTAAACGCTGTCCCTGAACACTGGCCACACCCCCGAGTAAAAACTTTCTGAACTTTAGGGAGTAAGTGCCTGAGGTCAGTGATATGAAGCAAAGATTAGACTGTAAGCTCCTGAGGCCAGTGATCTGAGGAGGAGGGGCTGTCTCTCCCACATAAGGTGCCTGTAGGCACGTGTCTACAGTGCCTTATGGAAAATCCAGCCCTGCACATGGATGCAGCCAGGACCAGAAAAAAAAAATGAATACAACAGACTGAATACACAGAACAACATCTGTGAAGGTCTCCTCTAGGACATTTAAAGCATAATTACAGTAAAACTTTCCTCTCTCCTCTACTAGATTTACCAAACTATTATAAATTAGAAGAACATATTTACAATCAACAGGAAAAAAAAGTACTTGAAAGATATAGAGGATATACAGTAGGGTCTCAGTTAACAAGCACAGATGGGGATTGCTTCATTGGAATTGCCTCATGCTGGATATGTGTAATTTCCAGTTGCTTGAGAGTTCAAGTTGCAGGGTTGCAGCACTGAGGACTTCTATATCATTGTATGATTTATGTAATGACACCCCTAGTCTTCTGCACCTGCTATAGCCAGGGTCGGAACGAGGCAGAGGGGAGAGAGGCTCCAGCGCACAACTCACTCAGCTATTATTCCCCTATTGTGTTTGAAGCAGAGAGAAATAAGAAAAGGGAATACATGGCAGTGTCTGCAAGCCAGATGACTAGAGATTAAGGTGTTGAGGGAGGGGGGGGGGGCACCTCTTAGTTTCATAGCAACCAAAGTGACAGCTGGGCTGGAAGGGAGGGGTGGAGGGGTGCACTTTGGCGTCACAGCCTTGGGTGCTGGAGGACCTTGTCCCGGCTCTGGCTATAAGCTTAGCCAAATAAAAACTGGGTAGGTGGATATTTATGGTCAATTATTTGTTCTGAACTGTACAGGGGAGCTGCTGGTTTCCCCCCATTCCCTCTCTATAGAACATCACATGCAGTTCAGCTACTACAGGAGCTTCCCATGAACACATCCAGTACAACAGTGTCTCAGATACATGCACACTTACAATGTCAGCAGCTCTTTCCTCAACTCTTGAACATTGGCCTCCTTGGAAGGATCTGTGGTCTGCGATACAAGATCAATGAAAGGCTGTGCAAACTGCAGTAAGCGGAGACAGCACTGGCATAGAGAATGTTTGTCTTCCTGAATCTGCTCCGCAGTGTAGGGCACTGGCAGTCGGGAGATCTGAGCATGCATTGTGGACAGGGATAGACCCACAGAGTAGGCATTCTTGTTTCCAAGCTTCAGGAGTACTGCAACATACAAAGAGAAACTTTTTACATGAATAGGAGCAAAACTGTGTTCTGTGAGGCTCAGAAAATATCTTAAACTGAACCCAAGTAAAAAAAAATGTGATACCACTTACATAAAACGTACTAAATATTAGTAATATGATGAAAATAACGGAATAAAAGTATTATTTTACTTTTCAGATGTCATCATTTTTATGACTGGTGCCTGGTGGAGTGTACCCCATATGCTGGTTGGATGGGCCTTCCTCCAGCTCCTCCCTCCTGAATATGCTTATTAGCTGTGGGAGTGTTCACCTACACAAGTGTTTGTCTCGTATACATAGGGTATACATTTTATCTACCTAAAGACTGCCTCACGTCAATTGGCGTCAAGTCCTGGGGCCAGCTACTGCAGGAGATCGCGTGTGCGGATGCGCGCGCATCTCCGCATAAATGACGGAGCTCCTTTCCGCCTCCAGTCTGTTAGACGCCGTCTATTTACTGGGTACAGCGCTGCGATCTAAGGCAGCACTGTACAGGGGACAGCCGTGTTACCTGGCTGTCCCCTCCAGAGTCTTAAAAGCAATCTGCTGTGATAGGCTGAAGCCTATCACAGCCAATCGCGCTGATTGGCTAGTGGGGGGAGGGAGGGAGAGGGTAAAAAAAAAAAAAAGTAACCATTTTTATTCAAGAATAAATGATAAAAATATTTATAAAAAATAAACAAACATCTGGGGGCGATTAGACCCCACCAACAGAAATCTCTGTTGGTGGGGAGAAAGGGGGGGGGGGGGGGGGATCACTTGTGTGCTGTGTTGTGTGGCCCTGCAGTGAGGCCTTAAAGCTGCAGTGGCCAATTTAGTGAAAATTGGCCTGCTTTTTAGGGGGGTTGAACACTGCGGTCCTCAAGTGGATGCATGCATTTTATATTTTTTCATGATAGTGGTATCAGTGTTGTTGTTTTGCATGCCTGCTGGGGGCGCTCCAGAGCTTAATTACCTGTTGGGGTGTCACTGAGCGCTGGTTACTAGCATACTCACTGTGTTTGCAGACAGCAATGATATTACCTGTTTGCAAAGGATGAAGTAATGACAAAAGTGTGTGAGATATGAGATCGCCAGTAGCTTCATCAACTTGTTCAAGTATCCCCAACAAGACTTCCTTTGGGTTGCACACCTACAATGGGAGGGCAGCACAATCATTCTGCTTCTTCTGTATAGCTGGAACATACACTGACATTTTACAAACTGAACATTAGGCTGTTTGCATACAAGACATAATGCTCCACCTGCTGGTTGTTAGTAGAAACTGTTGAAATCAGTATGCTTATTGTTTTCCATAAAAAGTTACCTAAGGGTCCTTACGCTCTGCGCACGTTGAGTTGCGTTACCATAGCAACGGTGCTGATTGTCGCACCACACGTTAGACGTGCATTGTGACTGTACGGTGACTGCGGTGTGGCTTTTGGAGCACTCTGAATTATCAAGAACACCACCAAAGTGAACTGGAACTCCTGGTGGTTATGCCAGCAAAATATGTACAATGTATAGAGAGTTTCTATTTTTTAAAGTGCTTGTGTTAATATACAAGTTAATTAAACATGCATGTGCATGATGCCAAGATGTAGCCTCACTTGTCACCAGACTGGGTAATGAGAAGAATTCCTCTGAATGCTGCCTTTACAGCCAGTACAGAAGCAAGCTGTCTGGCAGTGTGCATCTAGACCAGGGGTAGGGAACCTATGGTTCAGAAGCCATATATGGCTCTTTGGATGGCTTCATCTGGCTCACAGTTAGGGGTTGATTCACTAAGCAACACTGCTCAAGCAGCGCAGCTTAGTGTGACAGTGCAAGTAACATTTTCAAAGTAGGCATGCTACTGCTGTAGCATGCACTACTAACTAGCTCCCCCCAAAATGAACAGCTGCCCTAATTGTACCACTCTGGACACTGTCAGGTCCAGTGACTTTGTAGGACGAGATCCCCGCACTTTGATTGGCCCAATAGGCTGTCTGTCACTTGACAAGAAGCCTATTGGGCCAAAGTGCGGGGATCTCGTCCTACAAAGTGAATCAACCCTCAAGTCAGCTAGCTAATTGTACAAGCGGTTAGTCTGTATTTTTCCTGTCTGGCTCTCGGGGAAATTGCTGATGTTGCTGAGACCCAAGAGAAGCTGAAGACGTTTCTGACATTTCCGCTGCCCAAAAGATCAACTGTATACACATCACCATGGCAACTGGGACAGCCCTCTGCTGCGCATGCACACTGTCCCAGTTTGAAACATATTGTATGGCTCTCAGGGAACTACATTTTAGAATATGTGGTAAAATATGTAACGTTTATGGCTCTGTCAGCCAAAAAGGTTCCGGATGCCTGATCTAGACTCTTGAGGGTGGCCGAGTGCATCAATGTCCAAATTTACTAGCAGCTCCAATAGTGAGAAGGAATTTCAGAATGCTGATAAGCAAAGCTGCATTATACCATTCTGTATCTATCATAGCGAATACTACAACTGTCTAATTTATGTATATACTGTACATCACAGTTCATTTCCTTACAACTGTCAGTGCAGTTCTCTGACCTGTATCAAGCCATCTATCATCTGCATACAGGTTTTCTCTTTGTCGCTGCCAGCAGCACTGGTGAGCATGCATTGTGTTACAGGTCCAATAAGATTCCACCCTGTGTTCCTGATGAAGGCCTGTAAAGATATAAAGATTTGAATGTGTATTCGGTGACAACTAGATCAGTGATTGTCAACGTTTGGTATGTACTTCGTCATGTAAGCCTAATGCTAGGAGCACACGATGCAATTTTTGACAGATCTACTGTAAGATCGATTATTTCCAACATGTACGATCTGATTTCTGATCGATTTTCCATTGAAGTTAATGGAAAAACGATTGAAAAATCAATTGGAAATCAGAATGGACATGTTGGAAATACTCGATCTGACAGTAAATCTGTCAGAAAATTTCATTAAGAGTGGCAAGCATAACAACCCCTGGTATGTGTAACAATCACACAAACATCAATAAGCACCAAAACTGTATATAAATTCATTTTAATTTGCCATTTTTTAAAAATCAAGAACATGGACATTTTCTAAGCTAACTTGTGCATCTGTTCCCTCACCACTTACACGTGGAAAATAGTGCACCTTTGCCAACCTTAAAGGATACCCGAAGTGACATGAGACATGATGATATAGACATGTGTATGTACAGTGCCTAGCACACAAAGAACTAGGCTGTGTTCCTTTTTTTCTTTGCCTGAAACGGTTAAATATCAGGTATGTAAGTGGCTGACTCGTCCTGACTCAGACAGAAAGTGACTGCAGTGTGATCCTCACAAGAAATTCCAACTATAAAACACTTTCCTAACTGAAAATGGCTTGTGAGAGCAAGAAAGAGATAAAAAGTGGAATTTCTTATCAGTGAGGATCACACTGAAGTCACTTCCTGTCTGAGTCAGGACTGAGTCAGCCACTTACATACCTGATATTTAACACTTTCAGGCAGAGAAAGAAAAAAAGGAACACAGCCTAGTTATTTGTGTGCTAGGCACTGTACATACACATGTCTATCTCATCATGTCACGTCACCTCGGGTATCCTTTAATGTGTCCAGAGCTCTAGTTTATACAACTGCTATAGGAGTGTCTGTCAGACTGCAGGACACATCTTTCCCTTTTCTTCACACTTTTATGCTGGGCACACACTGAGATTTTATGGTCGATTTACTGTCAGATCGATTATTTCCAACATGTCCGATTTGCTTTCCGATCGATTTCCGAGCATTCGGAAAATGCTCGGAAAATCGATCGGAAAGCAAATCGGACATGTTGGAAATAATCGATCTGACAGTAAGTCGACCATAAAATCTCATAGAGTGTACCCAGCATTAGGCTTTGTTCACATCTTATGCTGGGTACACACAATGAGATTTTCTGGCTGATTTACAGTCAGATCAATTTCCAACATGTCCGATTTGCTTTCTGATCGATTTCCGAGCATTTTCCGATCGAATTCCCATTAAAGTGAATGGAAATCGATCGGGAAATGCTCGGAAATTGATCGGAAAGCAAATTGGACATGTTGTAAATAATCGATCTGACAGTAAATCAGCCAGAAACTCTCATCGTGTGTACCCAGCATAAAATTGAAAATCGCTGCCGACAACGATTTTCGATTTTTTAGCGGTTTTTCCCCTCCCCGCGCTTCACTGCGCAGTACAATTTTGTGCAAAGCGCTTTTGTAAGCTCTTTTGCAGAGCGATTCCATTTTTTCTAGTCCTGACGTCAGTCGGGAAGTGAAGTCTTTGACCCGGAAAAGAATAAATACAATGTATTTATTCTTAAAAACGCGAATGCAATCGCCGGATTAAAAAAAGCAAACAAACGATTTGGGAGCGTTTTGCGTTTTTCCTATACCTTCCATTGTAGCAAAATCGCCCGAAAACGGTACATGCTGCGCTTTTGTGAACAGAAAGCAGACAAAAAGCGATGATATGAACTATATGATAAGGATTCATTGCACAAGGTATTTTAGGGCGTTCTTCAAAGTCGCCGGCGCTCAAAAAAAGCGCAGAATGCCCTAGGTGTGAACAAACCCTTATTGTGTGCTACATTTTCCTCCCCCTGCATACTCTGTCATTTCACTTACATTGACAGGCACTGAATCACAAAACTGCATCTATTGCCAAGCAATTGCTCATCAGAAATATCTCCACTCCAAGAAAACAGTGTTGGAAGGCAATGCAAATGTATTGTGTATCACAGCACACAAATGCAGAGAAGCACTCCTCCCTAAGCCTCCTCTGCATTTGTCTGCTGTGATGCACAATACATTTGCATCGCTTTACCTCTGCCTGCAAACACTGTTTTCTTGGAATGACAGAGGATGGGCTAAGGTCATTTTTATTAAACAGGAACCACAATCCATAAACAGAGAAGGGGACCTTTAACACCATATTTCACAATATACAATGTTGCTGTATGCTTTGGAAAAGTCAGTCACATGACCCTTTAACTATTAGTTAGCCAGGACAAAAAGAAAAAAGGTAGCTTCCCTTATGTACTCGTATGGGTATCAAAGCAGAAATCACAATGGGCATGTATCAATCTTATCTCCTATCAACTGCTGATAAATAGCAGTGCTGCCTTCCTACACCATATCTGACCCTAAATATCAGCACATGCTGTTCTCATCTCATGCAGGGAAGAAAATAGCAGCTTCACCAGCTAGTTGGATTCTCCAGAGGAGCGACAGCCTGACAGATCTGCCCATATGTCTGTGCCACAGGATTATAGCTAAGCCGTCTTTTCATGGCTCACAACCATATGGAATATAAAAGAACATTCATAGGCAAAGTTATTGTGTCTGGCTCGGGTTAAAACAATCATACTCGGATTACACAAAAACTGTGTAATGCCTGATCATCCCCGTTTAGATATAAAACAAAGTCACAGGCAGAATTGCACCAGGATCCCAGTGCTGAAAATCACTGCAGTATCCATGAGTTCCAAACACTATCCACAGGAGAGCTGGGGTATGTGTCGCCAAGCCTTTCTATGGAATTAGCTGTGATTAGATGAATTTGTTTTTAGGTGTGCCAAGTACAATCTTGCCATCCTAAAACAAAGAGATTTGTAGTTTCATACGAGCAAGAAGTTACTCCCATAATGCATCATTACCTGTCTGTGAGTGAATAAGTACTTCAATGCGTTTATGCCAGGCATACATCTGGGACTGCAGGTTCTCTGCATATCTACAGCTCCTCCAGCGCAAAACTACTTTTGTTCAGAAACAGGAGATTGAAAAAAAAAATCCTACTTTGTCAGCATTAACCACTTCACCCAAAGCGGTTTTCACCCTAACGGACAAGAGCGATTTTCCCCTTTCAGTGCTCATCCCTTTCATTTGCCAATAGCTTAATCACTACTAATCACAATGAAATGATCTATATCTTGTTTTTTTCACCACCAATTGGGCTTTTTGGGGTTGATATTTGTTTTTAGTAATTACTTTATTTTCTATGCATTTTAAGGGGAAAAACCAGTAAAAAAAATGAAAAAATACACTATTTCTCCAATTTCATCCCCTATAGTTTTAATATTAACACTGCTACTGTGCATAAAACCCACACATTTTATCTGCCTATTTGTTCTGGTTATCACAAGATTATAATTACGTCCCTAGTACAAAAGAATGGTGACAATATATTATTTGGAAATAAAGCTGTCTTTTTTTTGGTGGGTTTTTTTTTTTTTTCTTTTCACTATTTTCACGTGCACACGCGCAGCAGCAACACTGACTTATAAAAACATCCTGGAGCCATTAAGAGGCTCTAGCAGGACGTTTTTATAAGTCAGGTTGTCATAAAGTGGTTAAAGGACACCCGAGGTGAAAATAAACTAATAAAATAGACAATTGTATCTATCCTCCTCCTCCTAAAAATGACTAAGATATTTCACAGTTTTACTTTATATTTAAATCTACTTTTTGAGCTTTTACTGTTTTATTGTTTTTGCTCAATGACACATTCATTGAAGTTTGTCAGAGCTAAAATCTATGAACTATTGACCATTTTTATCTCTTTTCTGCTCTCAGAAGGCATTTTCTGCTAGGAAAGTGTATTATAGTTATCATTTCTTATCATTTCTTAACACTGTAGTCTGCCACATACATACCTGATGTTTAACTATTTGTGTGCTAGGCACTGTCCATACACATGTCTATTTCATCATGTCACATGTCACCTCGGGTATCCTTTAACCACTTGACGTCCGCAGTGGTAACCCCCCCCCCCCCCCCTAAAGACCCCTTTTACTGGAGCGCTGGGCTGAGCAGGCTTTTCAGCCTCACACACAGCCCAGCTTAGGTGATCAGCGATCTGACTCTCCTCCTTTTTTTGTCCCTAAGGGGACATGCCGCCGGAGGGGTCCGCTCGCTGCCACTTTTTTTTTTTTTTTCCCCAAACCTTATTGAGGCTGTTTCTCTCCCCTTCTTCACTCCCTCCCCTTCCCTCCTGCCCTCTGATGCCTACTTTGGAACAGGACGGCGATCCGTCCTGTTCCGCCTCTCATAGGCATCAGCCTATGAGAGGCCGGTGCTCCCCGGCCAATCAGAGGCCGGGGATCGCCGATCTCGAACAGCGCTGCGGCCCCCAGCAGCGCTGTTCGCATGTAAACAAAGGGGATTTCTTCCCCTTATGTTTACAAGCAGCCTGCTAGCCGCGATCGGGGGCTAGCAGGATATTCACGGAACTCCGCTCCGTGAACGGGCAGGGAACGATCGCGCATGCGCGCGGCTGTTCCCTGGGAAACTGCAGCCCCAGGACTTGACGCCAATTGGTGTTAGGCGGTCCTGGGGCTGCCGCCGGTCATGCCCGTTGGCGTGAGGCGGTCTTCAAGTAGTTAAAGGGAACCTTAAAGAGACACTGAAGCAAAAAAAAAATTATGATATTATGATTTGTATGTGTAGTACAGCTAAGAAATAAAACATTAAGATCAGATACATCAGTCTTAAGGTGGCCATACACTGGCCCGATTCGCGGCCGTTTCGATCCTGGGATCGAATCTGCTGCCAATCGTTCGCGGTAAACGCACCCGCTGATCCGATTTCCTCCCGAAATCGGATCGTTCCGTCGATCGCGCCGTGTGGGAAATTACCCTCGATCGTCCGCGGGTAGGGAGCGCGGCGCTAGCGGCGGCCGATCTGGTCAGGTATACATTACCTGATGCTGGCTCCCGGGCATCTTCTCCGCGCTGCACGGCTCTGTACCGGCTCTATTTGAACTTCCTGAACCGCCGGGATGGAGCCGGAACAGAGCCGTGCAGCGCGGAGAAGATGCCCGGGAGCCAGCATCAGGTAATGTATACGGGGGGGGGGGGGGGGCGGCAGGAGTAGCTCAACAGATTGTGATCGGTTACAGGCTGAAATCGATTCACAATCTGTTTGCAGTAAAGGCAGCCATACGATCCCTCTCTGATCAGATTCGATCAGATAGGGATCTGTCAGCTGGTCGATCTAATGGCAAATCGACCAGTGTATGGCTACCTTAAGTTAGTCGTGGAGAGGGCTGTTATCTGACTTTTATTATCTCAACTGTAAGTGAACTGTTTACTTTTTCTCTGCTAGAGGAGAGGTCATTACTTCACAGACTGCTCTGAAAGACTCATTTTGAATGCTGAGTGTTGTGTAATCTGCACATATTATAGAATGATGCAATGTTAGAAAAAACACTATATACCTGAAAAACACTATATACCTGAAAATAAAAGTATGAGAATATTTTCTTTGCTGCTAATCTTCTAGTAATTATTCATAGTACACAACCAATTCACTATATCTCTTTAACTCTAGATAAAAAATTAGTTTCACTTACCTGGGGCATCTACCAGTCCCCTGCAGCCATCCTGTGCCCTCGCAGCCACTCATGGCTCCTCCGGTCCCCTGCCACCAGGTAGTTTCATTTTTGCAGACTCTGAGTCAGCAGGCCACCATGCGTACGTTTGTACGCATTCCCGCTGGTGCTGGACATTAACGCATACAATTTTATGCGTTGCTAGTGCAACGTGTACATTTTTACACATTACACCTGCAACGCGTAAAAATGTACGCATTAATGTCCGCTATAGCTCTCTGCAGCAACAGGAATGCGTGCAAAGGAATCCGTGTCGGCCCGCCGACTCGGAGTCGGTAAAAATGAAACTAGATGGCGGCAGGCGAACGGAGAAATGACTGCGAGGGCACAGGATGGCTGCAGGGGGCTGGTAGATGCCCCAAATAAGTGTCATTTTTTTTTTTAGAGTTAAGGTTCCCTTTAAAGCAAATCTGTAGTAGTAGTAGAAAAAAAGGCAATACTTACCTATGGAGAGAAAAGGCTTTGGATCCGATGTGATTTGACATACTTTTAAATGTAGCAGGTAAAAATAATCTACCCATGTACAATTTTAGGAGCACAATTGTATGTACAGAATGGAAAAAATGTAGTGCGCTCGGGATCTTCCATGAAGTGCTTTGTGATCTACCAGTAGATTGCGATCTACACAATGGGAATCCCTGCTATAGAGTCTTCCCCTCGTCCCAGTGCTGTCCCCCGGGAAGTTATCGCGCCTCCAGGAGCCCTCTAAAGGCTTTGGGAGCTGTCTTGTCCCCGAGTGCTCTCGGAGTTGGGCAGCTCCTTACTGCGCATGTGTGCTCAAAACTCCATTCTGATACATTTCTGGCACTGTAATGACCTAAGGAAGTGAGCGTGAGACTCAAGAAATGCACAGCCTGTTTCCGCATTAATAAATTGTTGTCCCTGATATTACAAGCATAGACTTTCTTCTTGAGGTAAGCTACCTCTTCCCTTAAAGAGAAACCGTAACCAAGAATTGAACTTCATCCCAATCAGTAGCTGACACCCCCTTTCCCATGAGAAATCTATTCCTTTTCTGAAACGGATCATCAGGGGGCTCTGTATAGCCGATATTGTGGTGAAACCCCTCCAACAGGAAACTTTCAGGACCATGGTACTCCTTGCAGTTTCCTGTCTGTGAACCTCGTTGCACTGTGGGATATACCAGCTGTTTACAGCCGTTTCCAACTGCCAAAAAAAAAAAAGCAGCATCTCCTTCCACTGACATCCCCTGCCAGCAGTACAAATGTCACCATGTGATAAATGTCTGAATGTAAATCAGGGAGACAAAAGCTTTTACAATGGGCAAACACTGACTAAATCATTTATATATAATTATTGTAAAAATGAAGCACTTTTTTATTACATTATTTTCACTGGAGTTCCTCTTTAATTTGTTGCCGAAATACATCTATATACAGTACATCTGATAACTACTCTCAATCTGTTTCCTACATCTCTTTACATACATTCATTAGCTTATTATTGTAATTCCATAACAGAGCCTTCAGAGTAAATGGGAACAGTTTTATGCCTTTCTGTAAGCTCTTTTAAGCCAGAAACACACCTGCATTTTCTGGACATTTTTTGCTTTTTTTTTTGCACATGCATTATGCATTTCCTTTTCTGTAATGAAGTGAAGTTCTATTTATTCTATATAGGATCAATATTCAGTATGTGCTTGGCAAACACAAAGCTCTCATTCTCTAGGATATCGCTAATCCTATCAGATCTGACCTGGTTTCTATCATCTTGGATTATCTCCAGGACGACTGTCAGTTGCTCCTCCTCCAGGCACTTTTGACAGGTCGCCAGAAAGACATTTGCGTCTTCTTCTGTCACATCGTCTTCTGAAAGGTTTTGCTAGAGAAAGAAAACATTTGGAAATGAAACTGTAATATGGAGATATTTCCCATGTCTATAAAGAACAAATACAAAGAGATAAAGAGTACTTTTCCTGTACCATTTACATTAGACCCTGATGTACTAGATCTTCCAATCTATTCCCTGTAAAATAACATCTACATGCAACAGAGAATTTCAAGAACAGAACAGGAGACATGCCAATCACATGCTTGTATGGCAATCGTGAATCTAATTACTAACACAATGGAATGGTTGAAAGCCATTTATACGATCATTTTGTGTACTCCTTACAAATATACTGTTTGTGTTTAGTAGTACTTGAGATGCTATTATCCACAATAGGGAGTACTTGGGAAACACTGGGAGGGAGGAAGCACCCCAAAATGTAATGTGCGGTATGTCAGCTGGATAAACATAAAAAAATGGCTTGCATCTAATAAGAATGCGGTAGTCCAAATCAAATGAAAAAAACTTTTGATAGAAACCAGACACTTGAATGTGTTTCGCAGATCGTACTCCGCTTCCTCAGATCAAATAATAAGTGTCTTAATACTAGCATTTTGCAGTCAGGGAACGACCTCTCCTCTGGAAGGTCCTTGGACTCCATTGATTACCACAACCTCTACTAGGGAAACAGCTTTCAAAAAGAGGTGCCTGCTGAATTAATGTAAAGGAACGCTGAACTGGTAAAAAATTATTCAATGTGTTTTGGCCATACAAACTTAATGAGTAGAGAAAATTGGAACTGTACATTAATAAGGGGGAAAGAGGTGATGTGTGAACCCCCCCCCCCCCCCCCCTTCCATTGGCAAGACTGCCATGGCAATTTTTATCTGAAGAGTTCCAAAACTCTGAGGCCACTCCCACCTGCCTTACCACGGCCTGCCCCAGCTGCCTATTAGGCCATGGGACGAGGCAACACAAGTGGCGGTGACCACAGAGTTTGGAACAGTTTAGAAAAAAAAAATGCCACAATGGTTTAGGCAATGAAGGGGGTGGAGCTTCAGACCTCTAATGATTTAAGTGTGAGCCAGTAAGTTACTGCCGCTGACACCCGTTGATCCTAGCAGCTCTAACACAGAGCTTTACACTAAAGCTTATTAAAATGACAGACTTGAAAATATTTGGTTGAATCATGAAAGTATTACCGTTGTTCACATAGATGGCAGAAAAAATGTTCTTGTGCTGATATTACAGTAAAGGTCACATAATTGCATTTTGCCTAACGCATTCTTTTTGTGTTTTTTGTGTTGAACTAATGACCATATAAGCCTGAAGGCAGAACTTCATGGAGAGAATTTAGCAGTACAGTGCCAATGGATCTCAAGCTATATACAGACTTTCACTGCCCAAAATAATCATCTGCATTGAATTCCAGTCCACTGTGTGTATGGGAGCCCACAACTTTGATAGCCTGCACTTCCGCATCCCACTAAGGAGGAAACTCCATGATTGATTGCTACTAAATTTCCCCACTGTGGCTGCAGCAAGAAGCCTCATCCCCCTTATCCTCACCCTCCACTCTCCCAGGACACAATGTACTGCTAGGCAGGAACCAGAGCAGCAGGTTTGTACAGTGGTCATACAGCGATTGTGAGGAAACTGTCAACCTAAGTGATCACAAAAGATTTCAGGTGACATTTGTCCATGGTCTGTATATTGGTTTAGTATGGCTTGCATTGTTAGCTTTTCATATCCTAAAGCTCTCAAGCCCACACAAAATGCTGCCATCTTATATTCTGCCTACAGAACGACAGAGAAGTATTATTTTCTAGTACAGAACAAAGCACCTGCAAGAGCCGCATTTGGAACCAAACATCCAACGTACGTGATATCCTGAATTCCCTCCCTGCTGCACCATTACCCATAGTCTACACTTTATAGTTTTTATCTGGAATGGCTTATTGGGATTTGTACAAAATTTAGTGGTAATATCAAAAGTAGCATCTATCAGTGCAATTCCCCACATTGACTTGGGGTTACGGGATAAAACCACAGAGAACTGATTCAAAGCATAATTGGAAGAAGTCTGTATTACCTACTGCATGATATGAGGTGAGTGGCGTGTGTAATGTACATAGTGTTGCTGCCGTTTATACTTGGCATTTCCAAACATAGTGCACAGTAGATGAAACCATGCTGGTGGAAAGTAAGGAAGCACTCTATCTCTCAGCAATACCAATGCTCGATTTCCTTGGAGTACCATTATGGTAAGACTAGACGCATTGTCTAGTATGTTTTTATTATAAAAATTACTACAGACTTAGTTCAACTATGCTTCATTCTCGAGAAAAGTTTTCTTACCTTTAAACTGTTTTTGAGATATTTTATGTTTTGTGGAGTGCCTCCTTCCCCTCTTAGTTCCAGCACTACACTACACTAGGGCAGTCAACGAGATGCAAATAATCCTGGAATTAAGTAGATTTTTGTGCTAATACATGTAGTTTAAAAATAAAATGATCAAATGCTGAAGCAGCATTTTAAGGCTACTTTCCCACCAGGACGTTGCGTTTTAGGGGACGTTATAGGTCGCATAATGTGCCCCTAACGCAACGCCTGGTGGTGTTGGAGCAGGACGCTACCTAGAGCTGCGTTATGCAGCTCTTGGTGCGCCTTTTTTGTACTCTGGTATGCGGGGACCACGTGATCCGCATCACGTGGTCCCGCCAGCCAATCCTGGAAAGTATACACTGCACGTCACAGTGCAGTGAATATTAATTAGCCATGTGGCTGGCCGCGGAAGAGGAGAGACCTCCTCTTCCAACATTACTGAGCATGTGCAAACAGAGCATTTTATCAGTATGATGAAAAACTGTGTACATTGTTGATTTAAAAACAGTTGTCTATGTGATATAAAGTTACAAGGTCGCTAGAATAGGTATGGTACATTTTTATAAGACCAATCACTGAAAGCATCTGACAGACCCACCACTTGTTCTTATTTAGAGATTTAATGAAATATATAATCACTGTTAATTTCATGTAAATGAAACAAGTATTGCTTACAAATGTCTGAATTAAGGTTTGAAGATCAGCTGCCATAGTGCTCAGAAAAGAAAGGCGCCAGGCAAGATGCTACGACAATCTGGAAAAAGAAGAACAACATTAGCAACCAAATTCCAAACACAAAGATTTTGTTTTCTTACATAAATATAATACATTAGAAAATAGAACACTCTGTAAGATGATTGAAGTAGCCGTGCTAACATTGTTCTTGTTCAGCAGAGAGTTAGTGCTTCTGGCACTTGCATATCGGCTGTGAACGACTGTGAAGTTCAGGCCTGCCTTTGTCATGTTACTGTCTCTACAATAGGCAATGTCTCAGCATACAGTGAATAGTTTTATTAACGCAAAAAAATGCAGTTCATTTAGGTGTTCTGGTGTGTTGCACCTATGCTGATCCCATTCAAATTATTTTTCTCCATCATCAAAAAACACAATACTGTATAATGATAAAGTGAAAAAGTATTTTGGTTTTAAACTGAAATAACACTGAGGGCTGGTGCACACCAAGAGCGGTTCTGAGCGTTTTTGAAAACTGCTTGGCTAATGGAAGTGAATGGGATGGTGCACACCAGATGGTCCACACCAGAGGTTCGTTTTTTCCCCAAACGCAAACTCGGGTCCTGCAGCATTTTTGTAGATTTCTGAGGCGTTTCTGCCTCAGTGTAAAGTATAGGAAAGTGGAAAAGCGATCTGAAAAACGCTAGAGCTGAGCGATTTTCCAAGCGTTTTTGTTACAAAAGCTGTTCAGTTACAGTTTACTGTAGTTTAAAAAAAAAAAAAAAATCTCCTACACAAAAATGCTCCAAAAAATGATAGGCGTGTTTAGAAAACCTTTCCAAACATGCCTAGAATCGTTCTGAAAAACCTCTTCAAAAACCGGTAGCGTTTGCGGATCCGCTAGCGGTTTTTGGTGTGCACTGGCCCTGACTTGAGCATTCAGTTCATCACTATGCCAGCGGAAATATAGCTCTGATGCAACCCACACTACTGATCAATATTGAGGTGTCTGTACAAATTGGGGCTGGTTCAGGGGAACAGCATGCCAGTACAGTGCACATTCCCAGAACTGTCAAGGTCGCCATACATATAGTGACTTGGCCGATCGACCATCCGATTTGATAATTATTATCAAATCGGATGAAAATCAATGCCGTCACAAGCATGCCCGATCGACGATTCGACTGATTTAAGGGCGAAATTGGTTGAATGTATTGATCGAACATGCTGGGAAATCTCAGGCTCACGTTGTTAATCAGGTGCACAATAGTAAAGGCATGCAATAATCACAAACAACAAACGTGATGGACCTCCTGGGTACTGTGCGCCCCCAATGTTTTATGTGCTCTCCGGTGCCAGTGCATTTATACTTTACCTGTCACACCTGAGTGTCTGCATTCCTGTCCCACATGACTACAGGCATATAGAAGGAGGGGAGGGGCACCAATGCAGAAGTACAGTGGACACAGCGTGACATGTGAAGTATAAGAGTGTGGGCATGAGGGGGCGCATGGTCATAAAACATTTGGGGGGACGCAGCCAGGCGGAGTCATGGGGTGAATTCCCGAGCAGCCAACGGTTCTCACTCTGATCAGATTTGATCGGAGAGAGACCTGTCTCTAATGCTGGGCATACACGGAGCGTTTGCTCCTTATCAATCGAGCCGCTGATAGCTCGATTGACAATATTCGTCAGGTCCGATGACCCGCCAGATAGATCCCCTGCTCGATCCAAGCGGGCGGACAATAGCAGGGAATCGAGCGGAAGATAAGGAGCGCCCGCGGGGACGAGCGGGGATCGATAGAGGCGCCGGCATTGAGCCAGCGCTCGATCCAGCGCATAATCTATGCCGTGTATGCCCAGCATAAGTCAAATCTGCACATCAATTCTAGATGTATGGGCACCTTCAACCTAACAATCAACTGGCAACTGGTAAGGTGGCCATACATCTAGTTATGATGGGCATATTAGACCAAGAGACAAATCTCTCTTTAATCGAAGAGAGATCTGTCGGCTGCCCATACACTGCAGGCCAATTCCTGATCAATTTCAGCATGAAATCTCTTGGGAATCGGCCGAGCCCACTGCTGTTCCCCTAATGTATAAATGTGTATGTAATGTGTGCATTTATACATTACCTGGCTGTGCCTTGTAACAGTAGATAGTGATGAGATCCCTTATAACAATGAAACTGCACACAAGAATTTCAACCCAAAGTGGAAATGTTAATTTGCTATTATTTTGGTTGAGTTACATTACATGTTATGATGTGACAAGTTCACTTAGGAGTAGATTATTACTGATCAGAAAAAAAACTATTTATAGATATAGAGGTTTATAATATAAATTAAATGTATGCAAAATATAAAAAGGATTAAGTAAACAACTGTCACTTACCTACAGGCAGAGATGCATAGCAGGAATGTCAGAGCAGCTTGAAGCACATTAGTCTGTGTACACACATGCGGCGTTCACAGTTGCAGACAGTACAAGTACACAGAAAGCAATGCATCCACAATGCATCCAGAAGTGACAGAGCAGACAGCCCAGCCAGCGCCGAGCTGGACAGCAGTGCGCTCCACACCTCAATCCCAGGAACTTCCTGGTTGGAACACGTGTCTTGGATTGTCTTCTACGCATGTCAGAGCTCACTCGAGGCTTGGAACGCACGTCGCACAGCGTGGTGTTCGGATTGCAGATTTGAAACGCATCACTAGGAAGCGTATACAGCAAAGGGAAACATCATGGCAGAGAGGAGAAACTCGGGGAAACCTCGTAAATCTTCTAAGAAGAGTCTAGGTCAGTTCTCAGTGATGCATTATGGGGTGTATGTATTGGAGAGTGCTGCGTTTAGCAAACATGGGGATTTCTATAGTTAGGTGTATTGTTTTTGATGTTATGATACACTACTGGATATACATCCTTATTGAGGGTGGATTCCACTGTCTGCCAGGATTCTAGTATTTCAGCACTTTGTTTCATCTTTATTCTGCTCCTGGTTGTGTGCTATATTCCCCCAGGAGTGTGCCCCTGCTGCTACCAGGAGTCCCTAGTGTGCATTTGTTTTCATCATGTCCCTGGCGTATACCAGGTTTCTGTTCATTTGGGTGCCTGGTGTTGCTGATAGGCTTCTCTGATCCCTAGCAGAACTCCCCCTACCAAAACATAACTCTAACCTCCCACTACCTTTGCCTAACTCTAAGCCCCCTACCTATGGCCAACACTAAACCCCCACTATGTATGGCCAACACTAAACCCCCACTATGTATGGCCAACACTAAACCCCCACTATGTATGGCCAACACTAAACCCCCACTATGTATGGCCAACACTAAACCCCCACTATGTATGGCTAACGCTAAACCCCCTCTGTGTGCGGCTAACGCTAAGCCCCCGCTGTGTGTGCGGCTAACGCTAAGCCCCCGCTGTGTGTGCGGCTAACGCTAAGCCCCCGCTGTGTGTGCGGCTAACGCTAAGCCCCCGCTGTGTGTGCGGCTAACGCTAAGCCCCCGCTGTGTGTGCGGCTAACGCTAAGCCCCCGCTGTGTGTGCGGCTAACGCTAAGCCCCCGCTGTGTGTGCGGCTAACGCTAAGCCCCCGCTGTGTGTGCGGCTAACGCTAAGCCCCCGCTGTGTGCGGCTTACACTAAAGCCCCCGCTGTGTGCGGCTAACACCCCCACTACCTATGCCTAACACTAACCCCCTAACGCTAACCCCCACTGCCTATGCCTAACGCTAACCCCCACTGCCTATGCCTAACGCTAACCCCCACTGCCTATGCCTAACGCTAACCCCCACTGCCTATGCCTAACGCTAACCCCCACTGCCTATGCCTAACACTGCCTATGCATTACCTACTCGTATGCTTGAAAGGGCTCAAGGAGTTTGAACCTGCTTCCTGATGCCCCACAGAGAGTTTGTGCCTGCTGCCTGATGCCCCACAGAGAGTTTGTGCCTGCCTCCTGATACCCCCAAGAGAGTTTGTGCCTGCCTCCTGATGCCCCCAAGAGAGTTTGTGCCTGCCTCCTGATGCCCCCAAGAGAGTTTGTGCCTGCCTCCTGATGCCCCCAAGAGAGTTTGTGCCTGCCTCCTGATGCCCCCAAGACAGTTTGTGCCTGCCTCCTTATGCCCCCAAGAGAGTTTGTGCCTGCCTCCTGATGCCCCCAAGAGAGTTTGTGCCTGCCTCCTGATGCCCCCAAGAGAGTTTGTGCCTGCCTCCTGATGCCCCCAAGAGAGTTTGTGCCTGCCTCCTGATGCCCCCAAGAGAGTTTGTGCCTGCCTCCTGATGCCCCCAAGAGAGTTTGTGCCTGCCTCCTGATGCCCCCAAGAGAGTTTGTGCCTGCCTCCTGATGCCCCCAAGAGAGTTTGTGCCTGCCTCCTGATGCCCCCAAGAGAGTTTGTGCCTGCCTCCTGATGCCCCCAAGAGAGTTTGTGCCTGCCTCCTGATGCCCCCAAGAGGGTTTGTGCCTGTCTCCTGATGCCCCCAAGAGAGTTTGTGCCTGTCTCCTGATGCCCCCAAGAGAGTTTGTGCCTGCCTCCTGATGCCCCCAAGAGAGTTTGTGCCTGCCTCCTGATGCCCCCAAGAGGGTTTGTGCCTGCCTCCTGATGCCCCCAAGAGAGTTTGTGCCTGCCTCCTGATACCCCCAAGAGAGTTTGTGCCTGCCTCCTGATACCCCCAAGAGAGTTTGTGCCTGCCTCCTGATGCCCCCAAGAGAGTTTGTGCCTGCCTCCTGATGCCCCCAAGAGAGTTTGTGCCTGCCTCCTGATGCCCCCAAGAGAGTTTGTTTCCTTCTCGGTTTCCTCAGGAGTGTGCGCCTTACCCCAGTGCCAGAGTCCAGCTGTCTAGCTTTGTGGTAACCCAGGAGCACTTGTATGCGCTTAATGCTCCCCTGGAGAGAATCTCCTGTTTCCTGGTGGAGTTGTTAAATCACACGGGGGGGGGGGGGGGTTACGGGGATGTTCTTGTACTACTTATTGGCTCCTTCTGTATCTATGCTCCTCCCTGTTGTCTGTTTTGTCCTCTGTAAGGCACTACAGAAGATTTTGGTACTATATAAAATAATAAGCACAGTATTACTGCATGCTGTGAAATTCAAACTGAGTAGAGTTTGTGCCTGCCTCCTGATGCCCCCAAGAGAGTTTGTGCCTGCCTCCTGATGCCCCCAAGAGAGTTTGTGCCTGCCTCCTGATGCCCCCAAGAGAGTTTGTGCCTGCCTCCTGATGCCCCCAAGAGAGTTTGTGCCTGCCTCCTGATGCCCCCAAGAGAGTTTGTGCCTGCCTCCTGATGCCCCCAAGAGGGTTTGTGCCTGCCTCCTGATGCCCCCAAGAGGGTTTGTGCCTGCCTCCTGATGCCCCCAAGAGGGTTTTTGCCTGCCTCCTGATGCCCCCAAGAGGGTTTGTGCCTGCCTCCTGATGCCCCCAAGAGGGTTTGTGCCTGCCTCCTGATTCCCCACAAGAGGGTTTGTGCCTGCCACTGATGCCCCCAAGAGGGTTTGTGCCTGCCTCCTGATGCCCCCAAGAGGGTTTGTGCCTGCCTCCTGATGCCCCCAAGAGGGTTTGTGCCTGCCTCCTGATGCCCCCAAGAGGGTTTGTGCCTGCCTCCTGATGCCCCCAAGAGAGTTTGTGCCTGCCTCCTGATGCCCCCAAGAGAGTTTGTGCCTGCCTCCTGATGCCCCCAAGAGAGTTTGTGCCTGCCTCCTGATGCCCCCAAGAGAGTTTGTGCCTGCCTCCTGATGCCCCCAAGAGAGTTTGTGCCTGCCTCCTGATGCCCCCAAGAGAGTTTGTGCCTGCCTCCTGATGCCCCCAAGAGAGTTTGTGCCTGCCTCCTGATGCCCCCAAGAGAGTTTGTGCCTGCCTCCTGATGCCCCCAAGAGAGTTTGTGCCTGCCTCCTGATGCCCCCAAGAGAGTTTGTGCCTGCCTCCTGATGCCCCCAAGAGAGTTTGTGCCTGCCTCCTGATGCCCCCAAGAGAGTTTGTGCCTGCCTCCTGATGCCCCCAAGAGAGTTTGTGCCTGCCTCCTGATGCCCCCAAGAGAGTTTGTGCCTGCCTCCTGATGCCCCCAAGAGAGTTTGTGCCTGCCTCCTGATGCCCCCAAGAGAGTTTGTGCCTGCCTCCTGATGCCCCCAAGAGGGTTTGTGCCTGTCTCCTGATGCCCCCAAGAGAGTTTGTGCCTGCCTCCTGATGCCCCCAAGAGAGTTTGTGCCTGCCTCCTGATGCCCCCAAGAGGGTTTGTGCCTGCCTCCTGATGCCCCCAAGAGAGTTTGTGCCTGCCTCCTGATACCCCCAAGAGAGTTTGTGCCTGCCTCCTGATACCCCCAAGAGAGTTTGTGCCTGCCTCCTGATGCCCCCAAGAGAGTTTGTGCCTGCCTCCTGATGCCCCCAAGAGAGTTTGTGCCTGCCTCCTGATGCCCCCAAGAGAGTTTGTTTCCTTCTCGGCTTCCTCAGGAGTGTGCGCCTTACCCCAGTGCCAGAGTCTAGCTGTCTAGCTTTGTGGTAACACAGGAGCACTTGTATGCGCTTAATGCTCCCCTGGAGAGAATCTCCTGTTTCCTGGTGGAGTTGTTAAATCACACTTGGGGGGGGGGGGGGGGGGGGGGTTTACGGGGATGTTCTTGTACTACTTATTGGCTCCTTCTGTATCTATGCTCCTCCCTGTTGTCTGTTTTGTCCTCTGTAAGGCACTACAGAAGATTTTGGTACTATATAAAATAATAAGCACAGTATTACTGCATGCTGTGAAATTCAAACTGAGTAGAATTAGAGGGGAGAAAATATTGATAAGGTAAGATCACATAAAATGGATTGGGGAGAAGATTGTAAACAAGCTATGACTAAACTTTGTAATTTTTGTTAAGTGTACTTTTCTATGTTTACAGGTAACATGCCAGCAGCAAGTGATCTGACCAGTGAAGATGTAGCAAAGAGGTAAATTATAATACGTTTAGTATGTAGGTAACTTCTCATGCACAATTGCTGTCACCCTCAGGGACCGTGGCTTGATCCTTTGGGCAACAGTTCAGGGCCCAGTTCAGTACACATACTTTGTTGGCCTGCAGGCAAGCAACATGATCTGTTGCTGTGGAGTAGGAATGACAGCATGAAGCAGGCAGGGTGAGAAGGAGAGCAATAGGGTTGGCCTGTACTTGTACGGGACAGTCTGCCAGTGCGGAGGCATTGGGGGCAACTGTACACCCACTAACTTCTAGGCGGAGGCCTCTGCCAAGCAGGTCGGGAGTCGGAGTCGAGGAGTCAGAGCAATTTTGGGTACCTGGAGTCGATGGTTTCATTAAACTGAGGAGTCGGAGTCAGATGATTTTTGAACCAAATCCATAACCTTTGTAAAAATAAGACTGAGGAGTCGGAGCAATTTTGGGTACCTGGAGGTTTCATAAACTGAGGAATCGGAGTTGGATAATTTTTGTACCGACTCCACAGCCCTACTGCCAAGAACCATTTAGCTTGTGTACAGAGCTTTAGGCCCAGTTCACATTGGCACTTAACAAAAAACTGATCCATAAAAATGGAATGGAAACGGATACCAACATGATTTCTGCCATGTTGAAAAATTCAAGCGAAAACTGGAATGGATCCCTATTCTCTAGCAGTGCATGACACGTGCGATCCAAGATGACTCTGGATCATAGATAGTTGACAGGAAGTGGCTAGAAAGGTAATTTTTTTTATAGTCAGTGTGTTGTATACATCAGTTTTGCACTTTTTCAGCTTCCATTTCAATTCCGTTGGGCTTAGTTGTCTGAAAAAAATCACTGATTCCCCAAACTTGTGGTCTGCTTAGCAGAACGTGCTAAATAGATCAGTTTAAATACTGTGCTTCTATGCACGCAAAGAAATAGCAAGGGTTTGGAAAGGGGAAGAGGTGCCTTCTATAAATATGTGGAAACGCACTATTAATCGGGCCCTTCCACTATACCAACTGACGTATAAAAACCGTAACTGCCCTTTAAGATTCCAGAAAATCTGGACACCGTGGTGTGAGAACCCTTCCACAACTGGCTCAAGGGTGGAGTCTTAACGCCCTATACTCTGTTTCTACAATATCACGGATGGGACCGTTGGAAGTGGTGGTGCCGGGGTGTGTGGCCGGGGGGTGGGGTCGGAGTCCCCTTTTTTTTCCTTTTCCTTTCTTCCTTTTTCTTCTTCTCTAACTTCTCTTTTCCTCTCCTTCTTGGGGACATTGTGTCTATGAGATAGGTCCTCCTATTGCTTATTAGGCATGAGCAAGGATTAGGTGGTTTTCTGTGTAAGAACATATATATTATGCTAATCCTGAACTCCATGGCCGATATATGCAGTAATATTTTACTTCATTAATATCTGTACTAGTATATACGTTACTGTGTTCCATTCTTAAATGCTGTTATATTTTGAGTCAATGGGATGTTATCTCCTGTGTTTTGGAGCGCAATGTTCCCACTGTTTCTACTTTGTATGTATACACGCTTTTCTCTGTGTCTTTTCAAAATAAAAATTGATTTGTTAAAAAAAAAAAAATAAATGAAGCAATGTGAACGGATCCATTGGTTAACATAGAATCCGTTCGCATCCGTTAGCATCCATAGTGGTCAGGTCTGCTATACTAATGTGTACCGAGTCTTAAAGAGAATCTGTACTCTAAAATTCTAAAATCCACTCCCTGCTGCAATCCTTGCTTGTAATTGCCAGTTTTAGGCAGGGTTTACAAACAAAAGACATGGCATGTGATAGGCTGAGAGGAGCTCAGTCTGTGACTCATACAGAGCCTGCAGGGGGCGTGGAGAGGGTGTTTATAGCTTCTGTCTATAACAACTATAACAAGCAGAGAAGCACATTCTTGCCTGAGTGCCTGAGCCCGACAAAGCCATCAGAGGAAAGAAGATTAGATTATATAACAGAGATAGCCACTGTGCAACTAGGAAAGGCTGCCGTAAGACAGACCACATTAGAACAGGTATAGGAACTTATAGGATAGAAGAAATAAGGCTGAACATTTTGTTACAGAATCTCTTTAAGGTGTAGGACTGACTAGCACTTGATAAACAGAAGAATATGGTCTCAGGAGGTTCAGTCAGATCCATCCTATTTTTTTTCTACCAGTTCGCTACATCCATTTGCAGCTGGATAGAGTTGACTTTCTTTTGATGGCACTTAAAGAGAACCAGAGACGAAGCACCCGCATGTATTTTACCTTATAAATCAGTGGGAACATGACAGTAAACACCTAATCTGCTCTTTGTTTCATTGTTCTCTGTTTAATCTGACTGTTATCACCTCTGATAAGAAACACCGACTGAGCATTCAGTCTAGCTTTGCTACGGAGGAAAGATTATAGCTGAGTCCGTCTTCTCTGGTGTCTTTTCAAGCCCAAGCCTGCCCCCTTGTGGCTCTGCTATAATGACTCAGCAATAATCATTCCCGGCAAAGCCAGATGAATGCTCAGTCCGGGATTCTTATCACAGCTGATAACAGACACTTTTAGCAGTGAGGATGAAACGGAGAGCAGGGTAGGTGTTTTCTCTAATGTTCCCACTTATATATATGGTAAAATACATGAGGGTGCTTCGTCTCTGGTTCACTTTAAGGCAAGTTAAAGGTTTAACATGTATAGTCTGCATAGATTATTGATGCTATATAATTTTTTTAAATAAAACTGTGATATTTGTCATTTAACCCTTCAGAAGAGCTGCCCTGGAAGAGGCTGTTAGACGCAAGGTTGAATGTGAGAAAAGAGCTCACCAAATTGTTGAACGCCTCCTAGAGAACAACATCTCAAATGATTTCTTACTAGACTGTGTAAGTGTTGTGAACTGTTACTTTTAGTTCTCTGCTATGGATCCATAACTCTAAAGCTAAAAGCAAGTTTGTGCTAATGGTTGTATTTTCTTGAAGGAACTGTTAAGTGGGGGGTTGTGGGTTTGAGCTTTACTTACCAGGGGCTTCTATCTGTAAGAGATAAGATCTTCTCAAATGATGCACTGATTTTCATAGGTTAAGGCCATTACTTATCAGCTTAGCAATTTTAGAGCGTAGGGAGGTGGTCACAGTCAGAAGGCAGTGTGTAATCAATGACTGTGTAGCGCTTAATTCTATCAAGCAGTACAAAGCTAGCAGAAGTGGTGCAAATCCTACTGGAACCTGAGTCAGTACTGAGTGGGGCAAGATGATAGACCAGGGAAATGTTTTATATCGGGAAGACAGACATAATTTACCTGTTCCAGTTAAGTTTCCAAGGGAAAAGTAGTCAAATTTCCCAGAGTCCTATGCATAATGCGTACTGCAGATTGGGGGATTCTTCCTTTGCACAGAACTAACACTTATTATGACCACCTCCCCCTTTGCTTCCTCCTTAGGTAACAGGGTTCTAGTCTGACATAGAATTGGAGAGGAAAAAATTGGTAGTAGTCACGCAATCAGTCATAGGTGCAGAACTGCCAGAATTACCAGGCAGCCTGGGAAGACGTGAGGGACCAATCAGCCTGAAGGGGGCTGGAGGAAGCCCCAGGTTGTATACATCTTGTACTGATCTTTCACTGACTTCTTCTTGCAGGCCAAATTCATTTCTCCATCTCACTACAAGGATACGGTAGAAGAAAGGTCAATTGTCATGCAGTGTGGATATCCTATATGTAACAAGAGGCTAGTAAATGTAAGCATCTTCTGTAACTGCTTATGTGAATTGTAGTGCTTTATTTACAATAAGAATTAATAGTCACAATAGATCCAGTTTTACTTAATGGCAACTTGAAAAGAGAGAGTGAGAGAGAGAATAAAATGAGATAACTCAAAGAACATAATCTAGGTAATCAAAAATGTTTATTTGTTAAAAATTGTTCATTGTTCATTTATTTAGTGTATACCGTCAACCTTTTCCGCAGTGCTCTACATGTCACATTGCCTTGTCACTAGCTGTCCCTCAGAGGGGCTCACAGTCTTATCCCTTTAAAGGTGCGCACACACCTTTCACGGATGTTGCCCTTTGGGGATCAGGACCTGATTCTCTTTGGGGACATTGCTGGGCTGCTCACACACGTGTCAGCTGATTAACTGACAATGCACTGTGCTGCTTTGCAGGGGACAACAAAGGGAAGACGAGCGGTGGGTGCGTGACATCATGGGGGGGGGGGGGGGAAGTAGCGCGAACAATGGGTATCGGCATAGCTGGGGTTGAGTAGATCCGGCAGTTCGGTCGGAGGTCCCCAGCTACCGTACACATGCCTGATAATTGGCTGAGGCAGTCATTATCAGCTGCCTCAGTCTACTTACGTCAGGCGGGTGTACAAGGCTTAATGCATACCTATGATAACAAAGATGTGAGCTGCCTAGCCCATCCTTAGACTTCATCTCTCTGCATATCACTGTCACAAAAGTAGCATGTACAATGGAATTTCCAATTTCACTGGCTGCATTTGCTAAATGGCCACATTGTAGGATGAGCAAGGGAGTTCACAAATGGCAACTTCAAGTGTAACTCCTGTTTCAGAAAAAAACATTATTGATTTTTTTACGCGAACAGGCTAAATTCTTGTTATCAGAATTGTATGTTATATTGCTGTATGAGCATACTCTCTGCTCCTGCCTGACCCCAGTTCAGGTGTATGGCTTAAAGATAACTTTTTTGTCTTGTCTGTTGTCAGGCAGTCTTGAATAGGAGTTGGCTAGGGACTCTTGGACAACTACTTGTGGGTGAGGGTGGGAAAAGGCTAGTTTGGTTGGCACTAGCGGACAAAGGCCCTAACCCATCTTCCTTAGCACACACTTATCTCCCAACACAGAGCTCCAGTCATTCATCTCTGCCCGTTGTCCTGAGTATCTGTACACAGTATACCAGTATATTTTAATTGTTGTGTAAATTAAGCAGCTGATTGTGGAAAGACATGAATGTTACCCTCCAGAAGCACATCTTTGTTTACTGTTTCCCCCTTTTTTATAACTAATTCAGCTTTGATATGTTTTGTTTTTTTCTCATAGGTACCAAAACAAAAGTATAAAATTTCTACTAAGACAAACAAAGTATATGACATCACAGAAAGAAAGGTAAAAATAACGTTAATTTCAAGACAACCTGATCTGTGTTTTGCTATGGTATTTTACTTGTGACCGGGGCATAAAGAACATAAAGCCAGGGCAACAATGGAATGTTTTAAAACAAAACATATTCATGTGTTAGAATGGCCCAGTCAAAGTCCAGATACAAATCCAATCGAGAATCTGTGGCAAGATCTGAAAACTGCTGTTCACAAACGCTGTCCATCTAATCTGACTGAGCTGGAGCTGTTTTTCAAAGAAGAATGGGCAAGGATTTCAGTCTCTAGATGTGCAAAGCTGGTAGAGACATGTCCTAAGGCTGCTTTCACAGAGCGACGTTAAAAGTCGCACGTTAGAAAATGTTCCAACGCAGACTAACGCACAGCAATGCAAAGTCTGTGCGACATTCACAGTGCACACATTGCGTTGTGTGTAACGCGTAGCAATATTTAGAAAGTGCTGCATGTTGTGCGTTTAGCAATACATTTGCTGCGTTATGTGTGTTGCACATGCTCAGCAATGTTTTGTTTTGTTTTTTTATGTAATGCATGCGCCGTTTTCATTCCATCAGTATGCAACGAAAACGGTGCACCAAGAGACACATAACGTAGTACAAAATAACGTCCAATTTTATAACCTACATGCGCTGCATTAGGGGCACATTGTGCGACTTTAACGATGCATCAAACGCACCGTACCCCTGTGAAAGAGGCCTAAAAGACTGGCAGCTGTAATTGCAGCAAAAGGGGTTCTACAAAGTATTGACTCAGGGGGCTGAATAATTACGCACACCCCACTTTGCAGTTATTTATTTATTTTTTAAATGTTTGGAATCCTGTATGATTTTCATTCCACTTCTTACATGTACACCACTTTGTATTGGTCTTTCACATGGAATTCCAATAAAATTGATTCATGTTTGTGGCAGTAATATGACAATATGTGTAATGCTGGGAATACACCATACAACTTTCTGTTTTCTGTTCAATTTTCTGTTTAGATTTACTGTAATTAAATTATTTTCTGTAGAGACTGGTCATTATCTCTGGTGCATTGTCTTCTGGTTATCTCCTGCAGAGCAGAACAATGCCTAATTGCTAGGCAGATAGATGGTTAGAGAGTTAATTTCCAACATGTTGGAAATTATCTATCTGGCAGGTAAATCTAACAGAAAATTGTATGGTGTATTCCCAGCATTAACCTCTTGAGGACTGCAGGGCTAAACCCCCCCTAGTGACCAGGCCATTTTTAGTCAAATTGGCCACTGCAGCTTTAAGGCCAAGCTGCAGGGCCGCACAACATAGCACACAAGTGATTTTCCCCCCCTTTTCTCCCCACCAACAGAGCTCTCTGTTGGTGGGGTCTGATCGCTCCCCCCATGTTTATTTTTTATTTTTACAAATATTTGTGTTTGTCATTTTTTTTTTAAAAGAGCCTGTTTCTTTAATTTCCTTCCCTCCCTCCCAGCCAGCCAATCATAGCGATCAGCTCTCATAGGCTTCACCCTATGAGAGCCAATCGCTCTCTTGTCCCCCAGCCCCTGGTGCAGCGCTGCTGCTGATCGCAGCGCTGCACCATGTAAATAGATCACGATTACTCCGTCTAACAGTCTCCCGAGCGGACTGAAGGCGGGGCGGAGCTCCGCCCCCCAAGCAGGAGATGCGCGCGCAGCGTTCGCCTGCAAAACAGAGCCCCAGGACTTTACGCCAATTGGTGTTAGGCGGTCCTGGGGCTGCCGCCGCAGACACGCCCATCGGCGTGACGCGGTCGGCAAAAGGTTAATCTTCAAGGGAGCAGAATACTTTTGCAAACTACTGTATGTGCAAATTTTTTGCGTTGTGGGAATAAAAAACGTACAGCCTGCTGTATTTTTGTTTTTGCATGCCACGTGTTTATGACGGAATCTTGCATAATGATTCTCAAAGATTCTGCATGTGAAAAGCAAATTTACATATACCGTAGATTTTACAAAATAGGCAAAGGAAGAGTCAGTTATTATATATGCTAGACAGAAGCCTCTTGTGAAAAAACTTGGGAAAATAGATGCATTTTTCTTTCATTTTTCTAAATGTTCGTGCATAAAACACAAGCCTGTAGCGGAAACAAAGCCTGAAAGTGTTTTTGGCATAGGCTGGGGCTAAATCCAATGTGGCCATGACTGTAGATTGTGCGATGGTGGGCAAAAGTAAAGCCTTGTACCCACCCGGTGATACTTGCGGCGATGTTACCCGACGTAGGTGTGAATTCTGAACTGCTTATGCACTGTGAAAGAAGCGTCCTTGGACAAACGCTTACTTTCACTGTGCACACACAGTTTGAAATCTGTGCAGTTTTGAATTGTGCACAGCTGCATGGGGGAACTTCTGGGAAGGTATTGGACAAAAGGATCCAGTCGAATACTTAGAGGGACGGGGAACAGGAAGGACCCTGACTGATTCAGAAGTACTTTTAAGGTTAATGAGATAGTAAAAGTTAGTGTCAAGGTTAAACTGTTAGTGTCCATATACTTCTGGGTGTTTAAAAAAAAAAAAAGGCCCTGATCAATAATGCTATATACATAATGCTATATAATATTTGCTGATAAGAATTCTTGTGGTCTTGCCTCCAAAGTCAAGCTTGCTGAAAGTTGCAGTAAAGCTTGGCACACACTTTCAATAATGATTGGCTGACCACTTTAACCGCCTCCATGTAGTATAAGGGTTTACCTACACAATCTGCTCATAGTATTCAATATCTGTTGAACCTCATACTACTTGGAGGTGGTAAAATTAGTCAGTGATTGGCCAATCATAATTGAAAGTGTGTACCAGGCTTTGCACAGTGTTTGGTGTTTCGTATAGATTAAATCCACAACAAAGTTTTAAAGGGAAGGTCCAAGCAAAAAAAAAAAAATGAGATTCACTTACCTGGGGCTTCTACCAGCCCCATGCAGCCATCCTGTGCCCTCGTAGTCACTCACTGCTGCTCCAGTCCCCCGCTGGCAGCTTTCTGACCTCGGAGGTCAGTGCCAAATTGCATACATTTTTAAACATTCCCGCTAGTGCAGGAACATTAACACATACATTTTTACGCGTTAGTGGTGAAACGCGTAAATTTTTGTTCCTGCACTAGCTGGAATGCGTAAAAATGTATGCAATGTGGCCCTGACCTCCGAGGTCAGAAAGCTGCCAGCGGGGGACTGGAGCAGCAGTGAGTGACTACAACGGCACAGGATGGCTACATGGGGCTGGTAGAAGCCCCAGGTAAGTGAATCTCATTTTTTTTTTTTTGCTTGAACCTTCCCTTTAAGGAGCACGCAGGTTATATATTAAGTATTAACCACTCTGTGACCGCCTAACGCAGGATGGCGGCCAAAGAGTGGCTTCCTTCTTCCTCAGCCACACACGGGCGCATGATGTCGCGATGCGCCAGATTTGCAGGGAGCTTGCGCTCGCTCAAGCGCCCGTAAACAAACAGAGCGGGCATCAGTGATCAGCCTGCCAGGCTGTTAAAAAGAAAAGCAGCCCATTTACATGCAGGTATCTTTTTTAATGGTTAGTGTTTATTGAGATGGTTAAATTACGGCTTACACTGCCTCACAAAATCTGAAATAAATTCATCGTAGTAAACGTTTTGCTTAGTATTTTGTCGGAACTTCTCATGTCAGAGCATTGTGTCATTGTCCGTGATATGGGGTATGTTGGATGTATCTGGTGAACACATCGTAGCTCTGTTTAGCTGAACAAACACTTTTCTCTGCTAAATTCTTTTGAATATTATCGCCGAAGCCAAAGAAGGCTACTACTCCTAAAGTTTACATGAGCTGAAAAACATTATTGCTGATTCACTTACCTTGGGCTTCCTCCAGCTCCTAGAAGCCTCTGTATCCCTAACCTTAGGTCCATCAGCTACACTTTTGGGGTCCCCTCTGTAGGGGTCGCATTCCCGTCGCTGGGAGCGTTCTGCACAATAGCACTGCGGCTGCGCAGAATGTTTCCAGCCATGGGAGGAGCGCATGCACAGAAGCCGTTGACCTGGCTGGGTCGCTATCCATCAAGCTATGTACACATGCTGGTCTGAACTTGGCCAGGGCATCGCATAGCATGTGTACATTGGCCGCATGACCTCTCTCCAATACCCGAGCACTGTACAATTGCCCCCTCCGCGGGAGTCTGCTCCGTTGCACAACGCTTGCACTCCCTCCACCCCACACATAGCAACAGATGCCAGGAGGCTGATGATGCGTCTGTACTGCATCGGCAGTGCTCCGTCACCTAAGGAATCGTGTACAAAACCCTGCTGCTCCTCCAGTGTGAAGGGTGCTTTATACGTATGACGGAGAAGAATTACCTGCAGGGTTAACATTACAGTACTTATATACTTATCTAAAAGATCTAGACAGTTCTAGTATGCTCGTATAGGGGAGGTGTAGCAATATGTACTTTATTTTGTGTGAGAAAGTAAAAGTTAAAGTGCACCTGAAGTGAAAATAAGCTAATGAGCTAAACAATTATATCTTTAGCTCTAATCCTAAATGAGACTTTTCCTGAAATCCTGTGTTCCTGTATAAATTAAGGTTTGTAAATTGAACCGTGTCTCTGTCATCTGCCGCTGCACTTTAATTCAGCTCCCTTACAGAGTAACAATGACCAATGGAACATCCTATCTGTTCCCTGCTGCCAGATTGTTTGACATATGTCATGTGTTGTTTAAGAGTGTGACATTGCTTGTGAAAAATAAACAAAATACCCTTCCAGTGTTTTTGCAGTGATTTTTGCTATCGGGCATCTAAATACTATGAAACTCAGATTCCTAACACCCCACTGTGGACGCGAGATGCAGAAAGGTAATTTCATTGCTTTTTGTTGCTTAAAGTGCAGTCGGCACCACTGCTGACTTATGTCCCCCATTAGGGATCGGGACCGATCCCCTTGGATGACATCGCTAGGCCGGCCTGTACAGACGTGTGTTAGCTATGTAGCTGGCAATGCGTTTTGTTGCTATGTGAGGGGGTGTAGGGACGATGGAACAGTGCGTGCAAAATTTCACGCGGTGGGTGGGGGAGCTGCGTATTCAAATAGGTTAGCCGTCTATCAGGTGAGTTGATTAGGCGGGCACACGCCTGATTAGCGGCTGAGGCTTCCTTAGCCAACTTTAATTAAAGTGAACCC
Source organism: Hyperolius riggenbachi (assembly GCF_040937935.1). Taxonomy (NCBI): domain Eukaryota; kingdom Metazoa; phylum Chordata; class Amphibia; order Anura; family Hyperoliidae; genus Hyperolius; species Hyperolius riggenbachi. Next base: position 114,871,691 of record NC_090651.1, on the reverse strand, counting down.
AAGGTGAGAGTGAAATGGAGGCTGCCATATTTGTTTCCTTTTAAACAATACCAGTTGCCTGGCAGCCCTGCTGTTCTATTTGGCTGCAGTAGTGTCTGTAAAACACCAGAAAGAAGCATGCAGCTAATCTTGTCAGTTCTGACAATATTGGGCTCTATTCACAAAACGTCTTATACATGTCTTATATATCACCTAATTGATAAAGATAACCTTTCAGCAAAATAATCACTCAAAGTAAGTTGTTCCTGATTAACTTAATTTCAATATTACGTTTCTTACCTTAACCACTTTACCCCCGCGCGTACGTATTTCTCCGCCCCTTTTTCCATCCTTTAAAAACCAGGGACGGAGAAACACGTACTTTCCGCGTTCCCGACGCTGTCCGCGCTCCCGCTCGTAAACACGCCGCCCGCCGCTAGTAAAACCGCCGCCGCCCGCTCGCCCAGAGATCAATGAACGGGAAAATCCATTCCCGTTCGTTGATCTAAGCCCCACAATGACCCGCTGCTCTCCTATGGGCAGCGCGATCATTGTGAGAAGAAACTCACGTGTCCAGCCTCCTTATTCTTCCTCCAAGCTTCCGGAAGGAGGCTTGGAGGTCGCAATAAAGCAAAAAGTTACTGTGGCCATCTTGTGGCCAAATAGTAAACTACACCCTACACATTTTTCACATACAAATAAATGACTTTTACACAAAAAATTAACTCATTACCTCCCACACTCCCCATTTTTTTTTTTTTTTGTAATTAAAAAAAAATTAAAAAATTTACAATTAAAAAAAATACATAATTAGTTACCTTAGGGACTGAACTTTTTAAATATTTAAGTCAAGAGGGTATAACACTGTTACTTTATAAACTATGGGCTTGTAATTAGGGATGGACGCAAAACTGAAAAAAATGCACCTTTATTTCCAAATGAAATATTGGCGCCAAACATTGTGATAGGGACATAATTTAAACGGTTTTATAACCGGGACAAAAGGGCACATAAATTTCATGGGTTTTAATTACAGTAGCATGCATTATTTAAAAACTATAATGGCCGAAAACTGAAAAATAATTTTTTTTTCCCCACATTTTTCCTATTTTCCCATTAAAACACATTTAGAAAAAAATAATTCTTGGCATAATGTCCCACCTAAAGAAAGCCTAATTGGTGGCGGAAAAAACAAGATATAGTTCATTTCATTGCGATAAGTAATGATAAAGTTATAGACGAATGAATGGAAGGAGCGCTGAAAGGTGAAAATTGCTCTGGTGGTCAGGGGGTAAAACCCCTCAGTGGTGAAGTGGTTAATTATATTTTTTCCTCTTTGGGAGCTTAAGGGCTCGTTTCCACTATAGTGAATCCGCATGCAGGCACAGCATGCGGATTCGCATAGTCAATACAAGTGGATGGGATAGTATCCACTTCTGCGTCGTGCGGGTGCGTTTTGGTGTGCGGGGGAAATCTGCACGGCAGAGCCGTCAGATTTCGCGTGCGGCAGGGATGCGGGCGAATCGCCCGCAATGCTTTTAATAGGGAAATCGCATGCGGCTTTGTCATGCGGATTTCCCCGCGATTTCGCGTGCGATTTCGCATGAAATGCAATGGAACTTTGCACAGGCAGTGACCTGGTTAAATTCGCCTGGCTCCTTGCCATGCAAAATCGCGGGGAAATCCGCATGCGGAAACGCATCCGCATGCGATTTCGTCTGCGGTGGAATCCAGGTGATTCCGCACCGCAACAGTGGAAACAAGCCCTAAAATGTAACATAGAAAAGGTGAAAACAGGTGAAAAACCTTTGGGAATCATGCCCAATGTCAGAAACACCTGATCTGCATGCTGGTTCAGGGTCTATGGCTAAAAGTATTAAAGGCAAGCAAGATAGCCAGGCAACTGGTATTGCTTAAAAGGAAATAAATATGACAGCCTCCATATAACTATATTTAAGCGTGTGTACGGGCCTTTAGGCTTTGTTCACATTATAAATCGCAAGCGCTGAGCGCTTTTGTGAGCGCTTTTTAAAGTGATGTTGCCGGTGTTGTTTGAGTGATTAGCATTTTTTTCTGCAGACAATCAGAAAGTGAACTCTTTGACCTGAAACTGAATCTCTTTAATATACTTCGATGTAAAGCGCTGACAAAATCGCTTATCCAAGCGCTTTTTAAAGTGCTTAGCGATTATCCTATATCTTCCATTGAAGGGCAAATGCTCTGAAAATGGTGCAGGACCCGCGTTTGCAATTGGAAAGAAAAACAAAAGTTTGCTTTCCTAAAACAGAAAGAATTTGCGATAATTCAGGTTAGAGTGAGCTTGAGATGTCTCCCAGAGCAACACTGCTGAATATATGCAAATTAACCATTGTAACCATTGCAATTGGAAAGAAAGCTCATCACTCATGTGGGAAAACTCACATTGAAATTTATTGCTCAAGCGATTTTTAAAATTGCCAGTGCTTTTAAAAAAAATCTCAAAGCGCTCATAGTGTGAACAAGTCCTTAGTGTTTGTTATATTGTTTACTAGACAATGCTGTAGTATTCAAGTATCACAGCTTTAAAGCATTCCTTTAGATTGTAGCTTGTAAGGACAGGACTCTCTCACCCATTTGTGTATTGGGTATAGTTATCCATTTTGTGTATTTGTCACTGTAATTACTATGTCTACCAATTCTGTTTTTCGTACCGGTGTCTATATTTGGAGTATACCACTTTATAAATCAGTAATAGTATTAGGTACTGAATGTTAGTGATTTTTTTTTCTGCCAAGTGGGCTGCAATTGCTCAGTATAACCACTTGGTGGTGCTAAAGGTTAAAACATATACCCCTAGGTATAATTAGTTTGCTCATGGTGTATACAGTTCCTGACACTGAGATTTACATGTACTAATACTTTTTATGCTTTTTCTTGCAGTCCACCAGCTATTAAACTTCTTAAGGAAGGGAAGAGGTATGTGTTTTCCCCCTTTATAATATATGTTTTCACAGTTTTCTTTGATATTGGTATTTAGATAATTCATTTTTTTACAGTTCACCCCTGCTTTCACCAAAAATGTTTCCAGCCAGGTGGAATGACATAGTAACCGGGTGGGGTGGAGCATGGAAAATTTAATGATGGGGAAGATTAAACGTGCACCACTTTTATTAAGTAAAAAAAAAAAATCACTGCACATAATTAGCCAGAGTAGACCCCCCCCCCCCCCCATTCTTAGACATAATCGCTATCTCATAGTTGCCCCCGCCTGCCAAAAAAAAATATTAATTGGGGTGTTGGGCTGCTACATACACCCCCAAAGTATTAGTTTACTGTATTAGTTCCCACCAATACTAATAGGAGTGCCCCCCCCCCCCCCCAGTATTATGTAGGTAGGTATAGGTAGCCCCCAAGATGGTTAGCCAAAAGTGTCGCCCAAGTATAGGTAGCCCCCCAGCTTGTCAATTTCACTTACTCATCCTTACTAGCGATACACAAATCAATTATTGCTATTCCTTTAGAATTCAATAGCATAGTGACCGACTACTATCACAACAAGCTCAGTTTTGATTTAGGTTTTAGCAGAGATCTATCAAGCTTCAATCAAGCTGCAAGCACTGGACTGCTCATTGCAGGGAAATGCCAGAAGCAGGCAACTTAGGTACCTGTGGCTGATGGACAATTTGTGCACCGATATAGGCGCTGATGCAAATATCGGATATCGAGTGGCCAAAGCAGAAATTTTGGCGCCTGATAAATAGCAGGTGCTGGGCCGTCCAACCCAAATGTTTCATTTTTGAAAATTATAGTTTATGAAATGTTTGTTTTTTAAATCTATCTTTTTCTTTTGTATTTCCGTTATTTGCGGTGGGGTTAGGGAGGTGTGAGGGGAGCAGTTAAGGTTAGGAGTCAGGAAGGGAGGATTTAAAGAGAGACTCCAACCAAGAATTGAACTTTATCCCAATCAGTAGCTGATACCCCCTTTTACATGAGAAATCTATTCGTTTTCACAAACAGACCATCAGGGGGCGCTGTATGACTGATATTGTGGTGAAACCTCTCCCACAAGAAACTCTTGAGTACGTACTCCTGGCAGTTTCCTGTCTGTGAACTTTGCTGCATTGTGGGAAATAGCTGTTTACAGCTGTTTCCAACTGCCAAAAAAGCATGCAGCAGCTACATCACCTGCCAACAGTAAATGTCACCATGTACTAATTGTCAGAATGTAAATCAGGGATTTAAAAGATTTTACAATGGGCAAACACTGACTAAATCATCCTACCTAATAAAAGCTAACTGTTGCTGCGTCCAGCAGATTTGTTCCTGTGTCCCAGGATTTTTGTTACTGCTCATGTGCGCAGTAACTGATAGCTGGGACCAGGGAGCTGGACGGGCGAGCGAGGTGGGCGGGTGCGGTCGGGCGCTCGGCACGCGGCGGGTTGTGCGCATTGGCGGTGGCGGCCGTAGACCTAGAGCCCGTTTTTAAACGGCTGGGTCTACTAGTTTATACATAATTATTGTAAAAATGAAGCACTTTTTTATTACATTATTTTCACTGGAGTTCCTCTTTAAGTTTAGATGTCAGGAAGGGGGTTTTAGAGTTGGGCATCAGGAAGAGGGGTTTTAGAGTTATACGTCAGGAAGGGGGATTTTATTTTTAGGCGTCAGGAAGCAGGGTTTTAGGGTTACTATCGTCAATACCTCTGTTGATACAGTATTTTTCCATTTTCATTTGGTGCCCGATTCACAACGGTATTTATCATTTGGTAGAGGGGACTTCCAGGTGCATTGTTGGCGGACGCTGTCGGCATTTTTGGGATTAGTCCGCCCATGGACTTTAGCATTGCGATGGGCCGCTTGATGGCTTTTGAATCTAGATGTGGATGTGGCCGGCCATGTAATGATTAGCTAGTCTGTATGTTACACGTGGAGCGGATCTTGTGCAATGATTCGATAGTTCTGTTCTGTGGATCAGCAGATGTTATTGGCTATATCCTGTGGTGACAAATTGTGTGTATATATACACGTCTACAGCGGTCATTCTTTGGAGCGTATATGTATCTTGTTTGCCACAATGATTACATTGCCATATTTGTGCTCATAGTACGTGGTTGAAACTGGCTTTGAGTGATGACAGGAAATATATTACTCCTACTAACCTCAAACCCCGTTTAATAACGGAATGGTTTGCACCAAACAACGCCATGTGCTGTGTGCACGTCCTCGACCCTGCAAATACATGCGCACTTGTGTTCCCATGGGCGCATTCTCCGTGCCCATCCTGACCCGCTGCCCATAGCCAATCCACATGCAAAACAGAAGCACAGACACAGGAGGACGCAGTTCAGGGATTTTATTATACAGTAGAATCCCTTTATAGTAAACTCCAAGGGGCCTGGCCACGTAGTTTACTATATCAGAAATGTAATACATCAGAATTGGTCATACATTGTATATTCATACAGGTGCATGCTCAGGACCTGTGGACTGAGATTACTATAGCCAGAGGTTTACTGTAACAGAGTTTACTATAACAGGATTCTACTGTATAGGATAAATGGATACAATGAGATGAGGCTCCCACTGGTGGGGAGTTTCCTAATGCACTAGATATATTTTACCAGGCTCAGTTGCATGCAAGTAATTAAGGTGCCGAGAAATTTGGGTGCAGGGCAAAGCCGAAAAATGTCTCACCCTGCTCCTGCAAAATTTCCGCCGCGTTGATCACTATTTCACCTCCAGGCCGCCGTCGACTCAGGGGTAAGACAAATGATGCTGTTTTTATGGTAATTTGGGCGCCCAAATTACTTTCTGAGCGCCGCTATAGCCGTAGTTCATATGACGGAGGATGGTGCACCCAAATTCTCTGTGCAATTTCCCATCTGCTTTACTCCTTTTGGGTTAAAAGGATTTGTGTTGCTGCTGCTGCTGTTGTGCCGTGTGTCTAACAGCCTGAGGAAGAACTTATCAGTTTGAAACACCATGTGTCGTTGTCATGGAGACCTGGCACACTATACTGTGATGTTTTATCTTTCTATTATAATGAAAATACAATAAAACTTTAGAATTTTAGAAGGCGCAGATCCTTTGAAGTTCCTGATTGGTTATCCCTTTCACCCCAAGGGTGGAATCCTGCACATTGCAGGTCGCAGGTTGCATTAGTGTTTAAAGGACCACTATCATGAAAAATTTTCAAATTTAAAATACATGTAAACATTAACATAAGTATGTTTCTTCCAGAGTAAAATGAGCCATACATTACTTTTCTCCTATCTTGCTGTCACTTACAGTAGGTAGTAGAAATCTGACAAAACCAACAGGTTTTGGACTAGTACATCTCTTCATGGGGGATTCTCAGCAAGGCTTTTATTCTTCTTAAATAGATTCCCTGAAGAGGATGTATACAATGATGCTGGCCAGCCTCCCTGCTTCCTGAACACCTTTTTGGCAGTTGGGTGGTGCAACTGCTATTCATGTTCGTGCTTTTGAAAATAAACAAACCCTGAGAATCCCCCATGAGGAGATGGGCTAGTCCAAAACCTGTTGGTTCTCAGATTTCTCCTACCTACTGTAAGTAACAGCAGCCTAGAGGAAAAGTAATTTATGGCTTATTTTACTCTGTAAGAAACAAATTTACATGTACTTTAAATTTTAGAATTTTTTGGGATAGTGGTCCTTTAACCTTCTCACTTTATCCTGGTATTTATCGTTTAGACTTATATTGGCTTCACCCTGCAACCGTTTTTCCTTACACCTTTATTTCATGCACGTGGAAAGGCCTCGGCCCATCATTCTCCCACCACTGAAAAATATCCAAATTGTACTATCCATTTGATTTTACTGATTTTTCTACAGTAAAAAAAGAGAAAATCCTTCTTAGCATTTCCCATTTTAACTGTGGCTATTTTGAAGCCAAACCTGATGTAATTTCCTCCTTTACTCTCCTCTGCCTGATTGTGTATACATTTGCCCGCCTTCCAATATAGAAAGTGCATTGTCTCAGCATGAGAAATATTGGCCAATCAGAGAGAAATAGTGGTGTGTGTGTGTGTGGGGGGGGGGGGGGGGGGAACAGGAGGGAAAGAGGCTTCAGCCAATCAGGCTGCAAGTCTGAGGTAAAGTAGAGAAGCAAAATAGGACAACCCAGCATACCCTGCAACTTCCTTTTTGTGTAACAAATTTTGTGTGTACCAAATAATAGTCAGGTAAACTGGGAATGATCATTTATCAACAAGAAAAGTAATAGATATTTTAACTTTTGGATTACCTGGTTAGCATCCTTATTACTTGTTTACCAGATAAAAATAAAGAATTGATTTTTGATTCTATGCTCGACAGTTACACTTTAAGGGCCTGTTTCCACTAAGGCTGAATCCTGCCCAAATCTGCAGTGTGTCCTCGTAGGCGACTCATGTTGGGAAACGCTGCCTATCCCTTCAATGCTTTGCCGTCCAAATCGCACTTCAGTATGATTCTGGACGGCATGACAAAGTTCTCTGCAGCAGGCGGCTGAATCACTTTAGCCAAGAGGCTTACATCACTGTGCAAACACTTCAAAGGGTTAGAGCTCGTACACACGTGCAACTATTCCGGCAGCTATCGTCTGAACTTGGTGTGTTGGACAACAGTTGTGCGTATGTGTACGCTGGCAAATGGCAAGTGGTCCAACTGGTTACAGGTGGTTTGCCTGATCCAACTGGATCATCAACCTGGCCAACTATCATGCAGATTGGACACGTGTGTCCTATTCAAACAACTTGTTTTTGAATGCAGACATGTTGTTGCATGCGCAGTATATAAATGAGTTGGTTGTTTAGATGGTTGGCGCGTGAGTATGTACTTGTCGTGTAAATAACAAGTGGTGCTGCTCATCATGTTTTGCGGTTGATCGTGCATTAAGTTGCACGTGTTCCAGTCAATTACCGCTAAAGATCCACAGCTTCTTAATTGAAATGAATGGGAGCATTCATCTCACCTCATTTACTGTTGATTGTTCAAATGTTGTGGTCAATTGAGTTTTCCTTGATGCTGCATGCAGTGCATGGAGTCAGCAGCATTCGCGGCTACATTCCCTCTCCATAGGGCTCTGAATGTGACCATAAACTCTTTTCTGACTGAGAGCAGAAAGGCGTTTGGTTGTGACAAAACAAGCTGCCAGGAGCCGTTTGTGTGAGCCGTCCCATACTTGATTCTGTGAATCTACGAAACGGGATTTCATGTTCATGTGTAATTGCATAAACCTATATACCTGTCACTCTGGTCACAATAACATCAAAAGAAATGTTGTAGCATTCATAGCCTGCAAGCAAGTCGCCCGCACTGTAGAAAGCTATTCAACGATCAGTGACCGTGTTCGTGGAAAACCTCTCTACATTACAATTCTGCAGGTCTATGCCCCTACATCTGATGCATCTGAGGATGAAATTGAACAATTCTATTCCGACCTCCAAGAAGCACTGCGACAAGTATTTAGGAAAGACATAATTTACATCATGGGGGATTTCAATGCAAAAGTCCGCTGCCATGAAGAACAAGGCATAGCTGGCAAGTTTGGTCTGGTTGATGGAAATGATGCGGCTAACCGCTTAGTGCAGTTTTGCCAGGAAAAAAGACTCAAAATCATGAACACGTGGTTCATGCAACACATGCGCCGCCTCTACACTTGGACATCCCCAAGCGGATTACACCGTAACCAGATAGATTATATCCTGTGCAGTCAACGGTGGTACAGTTCTGTGCTTGCTGTCAAAACATATCCTGGTGCAGACTGTGGCTCGATCATGAACTGCTAGTAGCCAAAATCAAAGTCAAGCTCTGTAACATCAAAAAGACTACCCCACCAAAGAAGTATGATGCCTCAAAGATCCCATCTTCATATGGAGTTGAGGTGAAAAACAGGTTTGAGCTACTTGAAACCTCAGAGAAACTGCCGGATGAATTATGGCAAGAGTTTCAATCAATCATCATTGAAAAGGCAGCAAAGACTATCACACATAAGAAGCCAGAGAAAAAATGCAAATGGCAAACAGAAGGTACCATCAATCTTGCAGGGCAGAGAAGAGCAGCCAAAGTTGCGGGTAATCGAGAGGAGACTGCGAGGTTGAATGCAGAATTTCAATGGTCAGCGAGACAGGACAAATAAATATTTTGGAACCATCGATGCAAATTACTGGAAGAGGATTTTGTGAGGAAAATGCTTTTGCAGCACGTAAAGGGACCATCAAAGATAAGAAAGGCAAAGATCTGACCGACCAATGCAGCATCAAAAATAGATGGCAGGAATATACAGAAGAACTGTATGCTCACAAGAGTGAACTTCCAGGGATTCAAGAAAAGGAAACCATGACATCTGAATTAGAGCCAACCATCCTCTCAGAAGAAGTTGCATGGGCGATAAGACAATTACCCAACAACAAGGCCCCTGGCATTGACAAAATCCCATTTGAAATGCTAAGACCCGTACCGATTGCATCCATCACTGCAATATGCCAGAAGATCTGGGAGACCAACACATGGCCAAAAGAGTGGAAACAGTCAGTTTTTATTCCATTGCCAAAGAAGGGAGATTCTAAAGATTGGTCTAATTACCGCACAATTGCTCTCATTCCTCACATGAGCAAAGTGCTTCTTAAAGGACTTACGAGGCCAAAATGGCTAAAAAAGCCAAGTACCTGCAAGATGTTTAAAAGCCTGGAGGACGGCGTCCGCACCCTCCATGCAGTTCCGCCGGGTCCCCTTCCTGAGATCGCCCCCCGTGCTGATCGCGACCCCACAGGCCGGGTCGGGCTCTCGTGCCGCTCCCAATATGGCCGCTTCCTCTGGCCGTGGCTGCGCAGTCCGCCTGGCCGCGAGTGCGGCTGCGCAGCTCCACGGCCAACCCCCCGAACCACGCACTGTAGCGTGGGTCGGGGGGTTGGCCGTAGAGCTGCGGCCAACCCTCGCGGCCAGGCGGACTGCGCAGCCGCGGCCAGAGGAAGCGGCCATATTGGGAGCGGCACGAGAGCCCGACCCGGCCTGTGGGGTCGCGATCGGCACGGGGGGCGATCTCAGGAAGGGGACCCGGCGGAACTGCACGGAGGGCGTGACGGCGTCCTCCGTGCTTTTAAACATCTTGCAGGTACTTGGCTTTTTTAGCCATTTTGGCCTCGTAAGTCCTTTAAGAAGCACTTTGCTTATGTGAGGAATGAGAGCAATTGTGCGGTAATTAGACCAATCTTTAGAATCTCCCTTCTTTGGCAATGGAATAAAAACTGACCGTTTCCACTCTTTTGGCCATGTGTTGGTTTCCCAGATCTTCTGGCATATTGCAGTGATGGATGCAATCGGTACGGGTCTTAGCATTTCAAATGGGATTCTGTCAATACCAGGGGCCTTGTTGTTGGGTAATTGTCTTATCGCCCATGCAACTTCTTCTGAGAGGATGGTTGGCTCTAAGATGTCATGGTTTCCTTTTCTTGAATCCCTGGAAGTTTACTCTTGTGAGCATTCAGATCTTCTGTATATTCCTGCCATCTGTTTTTGATGCTGCATTGGTCGGTCAGATCTTTGCCTTTCTTATCTTTGATGGTCCCTTTACGTGCTGAGAAGTGTGTTCTAAACTTTTTTACTTGTGCAAAAGTATTTCCCTCACAAAATCCTCTTCCAGTAATTTGCATCGATGGTTCCAAAATATTTTTGTCCTGTCTCGCTGACTGTTGAAATTCTGCATTCAACCTCGCAGTCTCCTCTCGATTACCCGCAACTTTGGCTGCTCTTCTCTGCACCGCAAGATTGATGGTATCTTCTGTTTGCCATTTGCCATCCACGCACTGTAGCGTGGATCGGAGGGGGTTGGCCGTAGAGCTGCGCAGCCGCACTCGCGGCCAGGCGGACTGCGCAGCTGCGGCCAGAGGAAGCGGTTATATTGGGAGCGAAACGAGAGCCTGACCCGGCCTGTGGGGTCGCGATCGGCACGGGGGGCGATCTCAGGAAGGGGACCCAGCGGAACTGCACAGAGGGCGCGAACGGCGTCTTCCGTGCTTTTAAACATCTTGCAGGTACTTGGCTTTTTTAGCCATTTTGGCCTCGTAAGTCCTTTAAAATTATACATCAACGCCTCAATCCAGTCATTGACAGAGAGTTACCTGATGATTAGACAAGTTTTAGAAGAGGTCGTGGCACTCAGGATCATATTGCGAATCTTTGATGGATCTTGGAGAAATCCTGTGGAATATCAGAAGAATGTCTATATGTGTTTTATCGACTATAAAAAAAGCCTTTGATTGTGTCGAACACAATAAGCTGTGGAAAGCCTTAGGTGAACTGGGCGTGCCAACTCATCTGGTTAAGCTAATAAGATCACTATATGAAGGCCAAGAAGCAACCGTGCGAACACCCTATGGAGACATGGATTGGTTAAAAATTGGTAAAGGTGTGAGGCAAGGTTGTATCCTATCCCCCTTCCTGTTTAATCTTTATGCCGAAGTGATCATGAGAAAATTGAATCTTGAGGAGAAAGAAATTTGGCATGAAAATTGGTGGACGGAACATCAGTAACCTTCGGTATGCTGATGACACAACTCTTCTCTCAGAAACGGCGGATGATCTGCAGCATCTGATTAATCGAATCAAAGAGGAAAGTGCAAAGTTCGGCCTTCACCTGAATATCAAAAAGACCAAGATCAGGACAACAGCAGATGACGGCAATATTAAGATAGCAGTTGACAATGAAAATATTGAGTGTGTGCAGGAATTCACCTTCCTCGGCTCTCAGATCAATCGAAATGGTGATTGTAGTCATGAAATAAAACGTTGGGTGACCCTCGGCAGAAACGCAATGGTAATTATGGAAAAGCAAAGACATTAGCATTACGATCAAATGTAGACTGGTTCATGCCATTGGTTTACCCATAACCATGTATGGCTGCGAAAGTTGGACCCTAAGAAAATCAGATAGAAGAAAAATCAACTCCTTTGAGTTGTAGTGCTGGCGACGGTTGCTTCGCATTCCATGGACCGCAAGAATGACGAACAAAGAAGTATTGGAACGTATAAGACCAGACATGTCACTGGAAGGCAAGATTACCAGACTCAGACTCGCATATTTTGGCCACGTTATACGATCAAATTCCTTAGAGAAAGACCTAATGCTAGGACTGATCAGTGGCAAGGCCACCAGAGAACGCGTTGGCTTTACACCATCAAAGCTGACACAGGATTGAGCTTAAAGGGATACTGTAGGGGGTCAGGGGAAAATGAGTTGAACTTACCCGGGGCTTCTAATGGTCCCCCGCAGACATCCTGTGCCCGCGCAGCCACTCACTGATGCTCCGGCCCCGCCTCCGGTTCACTTCTGGAATTTCAGACTTTAACCAGCTGAGCGGTCTGGACGAGCTCAGCTCGTCCAACACCGCCAGAGGTTGCCGCTCAGGCCCTGCTGGGCCGATTTTCACCAAATAAAAAGCAGCACACGCAGCCGGCACTTTGCCAGCCGCGTGTGCTGCCTGATCGCCGCAGCGGCGAAAGAGGGTCCCCCCAGCCGCCCGAGCCCAGCGTAGCCGGAACAAACAGTTCCGGCCAGCGCTAAGGGCTGGATCGGAGGCGGCTGACGTCAGGACGTCAACTTTCAGTTGGCTGCATGAAATAGTTTTTTTTTTATTTAAAAAAAAACCCTCCCGCAGCCACCCTGGCGATTTAATCAGAACGCCAGGGTGGTTAAAGTATGAAAACCACTGCGCCTGCGTTGCCGTGTCCTCGATCCCGCTGTCATCACCCGGAGTGTACTGCGCAGGCACAGACCATACTGGGCCTGCACAGTACACTCCGGGTGACATCAGCAGGAGCGAGGACACGGCAACGCAGGCGCAGTGGTTTTCAGACTTTAAAGTCTGAAATTCCAGAAGTGAACCGGAGGCGGGGCCGGAGCATCGGTGAGTGGCTGCACGGGCACAGGATGTCTGCGGGGGACCATTAGAAGCCCCGGGTAAGTTGAACTCATTTTCCCCCGGCCCCCCCCCCCCCCCCCCCCCCCTACAGTATCTCTTTAAGGCAACTGGCAGAAATGGTACAAGATCGGACAGCATGGAGAGAGCTAACCCATAGAATCGCCAAGATTCGGACACTACTGAATGGATAACATCATCATATACCTGTCATCCCTTTAATCTAGCAGCCTTTAGTGATTACTGCGTAGAGCATTTCCTGTTTCTTTCTGCAAGGTCAGTTTGTTTGATCGGTATGATTTACTGTGCAGCTGCAGTGAACAAAACCTGTTGAAATCAGATTCGAATGCAAACTGTGTACACATCCTGCTCACAATATTGCCAGCCAGAAATTTGAATTCATATTCATTAAAACTGTTGACAATTTAATGCCAGATTTGTTTGTGCTATTTTTGAAGGCCTGGTCATGTCATTCAATACCTGTTATGGATTTGTGGTAGATACAGAGCAGGAAATGAAGAATAAATCTGTACTGGTAAATGTATTATTACTGTGATTCCTGCCTTATCTTCTCTCATGAAAAAATAGTGCCCCTTTGTCCTGCAATAGTGATTTTATTCTGTGGAGTTTTTTTTTTTCTTTAATAAATTATTATTATTTAGTGTTTATATAGAGCTGAAATCTTCCGTTGCACTTACGGAGTTGTGATTGGCTTTCCAACACCGTAACCTGTGTCCCAGCAAAAAGAGAATATGGATGGTCTTGGGGTGGAGATCTGTATGGGTAGCAGTGATGGGTTCTGTCTCTGCAGCTCTGTTATATACTAATAATAATTCTAGTATTTGTATAGCGCTTTTCTCCAGTTGGACTCAAAACGCTTGTGAGTCAGCCACTAGAGCGCACTCTGTAGGCAGTAGCAGTATTGAGGAGTCTTGCCCATGAACTCATTACTGAATAGGTGTTGGCTTATTGAAATAGGAAGAGCCAAGATTTGAACCCAAGTCTCCTATGCCGGAGGCAGAGCCCTCAACCATTACACTATCCAGCCACTATATATAAAGTATTACAGAGAATTCCAAGGAAATGGCTGTCTGAAATACCCCCTGCAAGGTAGTAATATACTGTACTTCCATACTAGAAATCATTTTTATGATTTAAAAATTGGGAGCCACAAAAAAAAATTGGGAGCCACATTACCTATACTGTAGACAAAAATAGCTAAGTTCTCTCCCGTACTCTTCAAGACCCCAAATTTTGAAAATGGTAGAGTGCCATACACCTTCCCACAATGAACTGAAGGAATAAGGACAAGTTGTGCAGTTGTGCTACAGCCCAGTGTGTACAGTAGGAGATAGATTATGTTTAAAGCAATGAGTCAGTAGGTCTTCCCAGTACCTGGCCTCCAGAAGAGAAGGGCAACTAGGCTACTGTTGCATTAAAGTGAACCTGAACTCTTGCACAGGACGGAAGGAAAACATAGAGAAATGCACCCTGTTTGTATTTAGAGAGTTTAGCCTGTCTAATTCCCCTTCTTAAATCACGAGTTTTAATTTGATCACTCATCTGTGCCAGCTAACTGCCACGGCAAAGCAGCTAAAGGGTAAACACAGAATGTTAACTATGTCTGCTACCATGAAAGCAGGAAGTAACACTCTGCAAATTTATTGAAGGATTTTTTTTAGCTGTTTTTCTTTAAAAGTTTTTATGCTGTTCCATATCTTTTAGAGCAAAAAGGACTTTGATTTCAGGTCCGCTTTAAACTGGATTGTAAGTGGAACTAAACTAAGTGTATCCGATTTTCACTTAAGGGCCCTTTTCCACTAGCAATTGCAATCACAAATCGCAAACACAAGCGATTGTGATTTTTCATTAATTTTGTTGCATTATCCCTCTTAAAATCGTTCCAGAAAGCGGTTGCGATTTGCGATTTACAAATCGAACCACTATAGTGGAAAATACTTCTCATGATTTCTAAGATAAAGTAGCAAACCTAGTGATTTAAAAAACACTAGCAATTTGCAATTTGGCGATTCAGCTGTGCAGTGGAAAAGGTTAGCCACACCATAAGAAGCTCTACAAACAATTTATCACAAGATAGTTACTGAAAAGATTTATTGACTGTGTTTTACTTTCCTCCGAAACCTTTACATGCAGCACAGGTTCCCCTGATTTTCTTTTGCTCTCTAACTGAAGTTAAGACATAGGAGCAAACACAGTAGAAAGGCTTTGTTTTGCAGAATTCAGTGTGACTGTAGTTGGAGAAGAATTTTTCATCACTCTGAATTAATTTTATATGTCCATTTACAGCTTTCTTGTATTCAGTTCAAGAGAGATTTCTACACAGATGACGTTATTGTATGAGACGACTGTAAAGCAATAAACAGTAGGGAAACAAGTTTTTATTGAATATTATGCCAGACTGTAATTCAACTAACAAGTTGCTGATATGTCTTTGTGGGGAATGCATATACAGTATGTATCTTTTTAATTTTGACATAAGTGCACTGCTTTTGACCTCAGTCGGCAGAACTCGTTGTGCTGTATATTCCTGGAATGCTTTGATCTCTCTCTGCTAGCAGAACATATAGAAACTGAAAGCAGAAGTCCTCTGTTATTGTCTCACACCGCCCCCTAGTGACAAGTGGCCATAAATGCACATTACAGCAGTGGCTGGATAGTGTAATGGTTAAGGGCTCTGCCTCTGACGTAGGAGACCTGGGTTCAAATCTCGGCTCTGCCTGTTCAGTAAGCCAGCACCTATTCAGTAAGGAGTTTCTTGGGCAAGTCTCCTTAACACTGCTACTGCCTACTGAGTGCGCTCTAGTGGCTGCCCCGCCAGCGCTTTGAGTCTGACAGGAGAAAGGCGCTATACAAATAATGCAATTATTATTATTAATAATAATAATTATAAGCAAGGAAATGTAACAAACAAGAAGTAAAATAATGTGCTAAAATTAATTGGCCTGAAGCACTTGCAAGCCTCTAAATACATTGTCTGCTTAAGGGTTAATTCTCCAGCCCCAGCATTTTAAAGACATGCTAAATTTTGCCTCTGTGAAATTCAGCTCATGTTCATTTATGAAAGTTGATCACCTGCTTTTCCAAGAATCATTATCAAGTAGATTCCATTTTTTTTAAATAGTCAAGTAATGTGATGCTATTGTGTAATTTAACTGTAGGGTTGATGTAAAAATATAAGTCTTGTCCACAATAGCCAATGAGATGGTTTGTTTATATTGGTTGCATCTCTTTACCTGTGCACATTATTTTGTTAATAGCATCCACATATTTATGTTTCAGTGGTCATTCTGGAGAAGAAGTCAAACTAATGGACAGGCGTGTCAGACCTTCCGAGGTTGAGAAACCAAACGCCATCAAAGAAGATGGTGATTCCAGCCCTTCTGATGGTGAAACAAATGATGCTGTACCTCAGCAAGCTTTTGTGACCACAGTCCTCTCAACCACAGAAACACACCTTGAGGATTCTGAACAAGAAAAGAAAAACCTCCAGAGTTCAGACAAGGAAAAGATCACAAGATTGACGAGCACTGAACAGAATGTCTCAGAAATTTCTGAAAGATTAAGTGTTTCTCATATTAATGACCATGAAGGGACATTGGATTCACAGGCTGTAGACTCCAAGCACTGTCCCGAAAAAATCACAGCCGACAAGACAGGAAATGTTGAATCTAAGAGAGCCTCCAGTATGGAGGGTACCGGTGTAACTCAAAGGGCTGTAAGCAAAAGTGGAGCTGAGCACCTCCGAAGATTACTCACCAAGTCCAAAGCTTCTCATTCTGCTGTAAGAGACAACATTCCCCCAGTAGCAGTGAAAGGGAGCATGATGGAAATCCTCACACAGACACTGAATGAGTGGAAGTCTGAAGAAACTCTGAAATATCTTTTTGGAATGAACTATGTGTTTGAAATTCCATCTCATAAAGAAGAGGTTCATGTGGTCCATGACCAGACGGAAGAACTAGATGAAGATGACATTAGTTTAGATGAAAATAAAAACATGTCGAGTTTTGATGAGTGTTTACCTTTCCAAAATGAAAATGATGTCCATAAGCCTATTCCAGATTATAAAAAACTTAGTGAAGAAACCCGATCAATGGAACTTCGAGTGCAGGAGTTTTTCAGAGGACAGTATCTGTTGCCAGAAGAGCTGGAGGGTGAGCAGACTGAAGGAAATAAAAATTATTCAGAAAAGGTTAGTCCTCCATCATTAACGGGTCAAGGGAAAATTTGTCATTTCAGTGTATTGTCATTATTTGGGATTGTTATGCTTTGTGCGTAATTAGCACCGATATAGATGAGGATGTCTGATAAAACTGTTTATTTCTTGTCCATCAAAGAGGCTTAGGGTTTTCGATGTGTATATACAGTACAACTTTGCTTACCTGCAGAGCACCATGACTGGTCGCTTTTTACAACCAACACTTCATTTATTGAGCTTGTTATTATATCAGGGCTGTGGAGTTGGTGCAAAAATCATCCAACTCCGACTCCTCAGTATATGATTCCATTCACTTCGACTCCTTGACTCCAACTCCTTTAATTGGCATAAAACAGCCTTGTTGATTTAAAGTATGTTACATGAAAGGCAATCACTGCCAAAGCTTAAAGGGAAGGTTCAGGGAGTGAGAAAAAAAATTAAATCCATATCCACTTACCTGGGGCTTCCTCCAGCCCGTGGCAGGCAGGAGGTGCCCTCGCTGCCACTCCGGAGCTCCGGAGCCTGCGCAGTACAGCCCGGAGGACGTCCGATGACGTCAGCGTGCCCGCGTGGAACGCAGAAGAGCCCGTCGTTGGAGCGCAGAAGAGCCCGACCTGGCAGCCGGCCTGGCCAGGTCGGGTCGGCCACCGGAGACCACCGGGAGCCTGCGGAGAGGCGGCGAGGGCACCTCCTGCCTGCCATGGGCTGGAGGAAGCCCCAGGTAAGTGGATATGGATTTTTATTTTTTTTCCCCACTCCCTGAACCTTCCCTTTTAAGCATTTTAAAGCTATACTAAGATGGCATCTGCTTTTGAGAACAAAAACCTCCTGGCGGCTGACATTCTACCCTGTCAGCCATCCTGGCCTGTCATTGCCAACGTGAATGCCCAGGCACATCGTCTGTATAATAAGATTCATCAGAGTCCCATGTCAGCGAAGTTCCAACATGTAGTCATGCCACCCTCACTGTATACACATCAGATATACAGTCACGATCAGATATGTATTTTGTGGACTTATCACTGTTATTACCGTATATATGCTATTTATGATGACACTAGATTCTCAGCAGAGGCGGCCGTTAATGATGGCCTCAACCTATTTTCATTTAGCTTGTGTACGGGGTTTACGTTTTTAGCGATTATCTTCCTGCATTCCCCCTGTTAAAAGCTGAAGAAGTTCAGTTATGTAGCAGAATACCTGATTCAATTCCAACTGCATTAAAACCGAACTATTGTTTAACTTATTGTTTCAAAATGGCACAATACAGTTAGTTCTGCTCTACTGTGCGAAAATTAAAATGTAGCACAGCAGTATGAGAAAGAACTTGGCTATCTGAATATACATATGTTTGCTCTCATGCTAGCCTCATCTTAGGCTTGTAGCTGCAGTCCACTAAGGAAACCTGTCCCAGGTGATTTATCCTTCACTTGAGATTGAGCGGTCTGGTACTCTCTGGACATTCCAGCCAATCTTGATTTAAGCTCCCTAATGGTATTCCTGACCCAAGCTCGGGTTGAAAAAAAACATGCTGCAAGCGGTAATCCCGAGCAAGGGTCAGGGGAACCACCGGTCAGGTTACTGCAGAGCGGACGCAGTGGAGTGGCACGCCATATTCACATCCCCAGGATCTGGGCAGTCTCCTCTGTGTCCTCCGAGGCTCTCGATCCCTTGGGTGAGATCGCTGCCTGTCACATGATTGTGACAGGCTGTGATCTCATCATAGAGCTTGATTGTCACCTGGAGGACAGGAGGAAGAAATGCAGCGCTGGATCCCTGGGGAGGTGAGTTCTGTGCAGGGGCTGCTGGAGAATCTCCTTTGGGTATGAATTTTTTTTTCTGGATTATGGGGTCTTAAAGCACAACAAAAAGTAGTACCGCTTCTAGACTCTAAAATCCACAGAAAGTCATACACCCAAGGAGGTTAATGTTAATTAGACAAGTAATTGTTATGTCAAGTCTGTGGAGTACATCCAGTTACGCACATGTATATTTTAATTTCTATTTTTTCAGGTTGAAGCTAAATGGGCTCCACCCCTGCCTCTTGTTGATTCGCGTTCTCAGCAGCAAATTCGTAGACGAATCGTACTGGAGAAGCTAAAAAAAGTGTAAGTTCTCAATGGTGAAGTGTGTGTTTATTAGGGTGAGTGTGTTCTGATGGGTGTGGCATGGAGAACTAGCAGCCAGTAGTGTTCATGGTTATGGCGTGGAGAACTAGCAGCCAGTAGTGTTCCTGGTTAGGGTCACTCTTATTTGTATGGCATGGCACAGCAGTGGGGAGCGATACTTTATCTGGGTTGTGGCATGCAATTTTTAATACAACACCCCAGCCGTAGCGGGCTTTTCTACTCCCAACAACTGTGACCACATTGATAATTGAAGGGAATTTGTGGTGACCGTGACATGGAGGCTGCCATATTGATTTCCTTTTAAAAATGCAAGTTACCTGGCTGTCCTCTTTATCCTATGGGCCATATTCAATTCTAGGTGATAAGTAGCTTGCAGATGTGAGAGTCAGTGTTTTGGGAGAATCCATTATTGTATGGGCATATTAACTGCTCGCCTCCAGATTTCTGAGTGCGCAGACATTGCAACATCACAAGCCCCACCCCCCACCCCCATGCATTTACTGTACTCAAACAGTTCTTATTGGGTCATGGAGTCCCTCCACCAGAGCTGCCCAGAGAACAGTAAGGGTTCTTTTCCACTAGGGTGCTGCCTTTGTATCTACATTTGAAGCGACACCTGTGCTCATGCGATCTACAATGGCTGTAGGTACCCGCATGTGTGCTGATAAATTATGCAGCTTGATGTGTTTTTTTTTTTTTTTTTCCCCACATGCAAATTTGGAAGCAGCCTATCGATTTCAATAGGCTTTGATTGCTTGTCCAAATTTGTGTGCGGTGAACTGCAAAAGATTCTTGCACAAATTGAACTGTTTTGCACAAATTTAACTGTTTCTAATGCTAATACAAACGGTATGATTTGCCGTGCGATAGATAGAGCCGATTGATAAAATCCGTCATGTACGATATTTTTCCCGATCGTTTCTGCGCTCAATTTCTCATAGCAGTGAATGGAAAAAGATAAGAAAAATGAATGAAGATATGAGAATCGAACGGAAAAACCGATCGGGCCGCAAAATCGCATGGAAAATCCTACCGTGTGTACCCAGCATTAGACAGTCATGCCACTTTTTTACTTCAAAAGAATGTCTTAGGGCTGTTGCACACCAGCCGTGATGTTGCTGCAATTCTACCACGATTGCGCTGTGCTTGTGATTTCAAAAGCATTGCATGTAAAATTTCAGGAGCAATTCTCTTTTCCTGATCATGAAACGCAATTCTGGCAAAATCACTGGGATTTTCAGTGTGAAACAGCCCTTATACTGTGCATGAAAATATCTCAGGAAGGTTTTCATACTTGGTGGAGGGTTTTCTAATTGCAGTAGAATATATTGGATAACTCTAATTCTTTGCAGCACTGACATTGCTTTTAGTATTGCTATGTCCAGGCGTGAAAAACATGACTTCTAGTATTTTAGGTGTGTACTGGGCTTTGTCTTTTGTCAACTTCCCCCCCATTTTTGCAGGAAACTGTCTAAACTGTTTAAAAGTGTGAAAATCACACTACAGAGATAATACAAAAAATATTGTAAATAGCAGAAGCAAGAAGTAGCACTAAAATGGTTTATTGTAAATTCTTACTTTTATGCAAATGAACTGGGACATGTTTAAACCTGAAGTACATAGGTTATGGTATAGTCCACCTTTGTTTGTAATGACTGTTATAACAGATTATTTTGGCTTTGTGAGAGTTACTCCCTCTATTCTGGTATTAAACAGAGAAGTTTAAAAAAGTGCAGTAGGGTTTGGGAAATGGTGAGAAAGGGCAACTTCTCACTATAACCTTATATGGCTGCAGTACAGTTGTATTTTGGTTGCTTGTCGCAGCAGACCTATAGTACCAGCAATATCCAGCGAGAAGAGTTTTTCGTACATCTGTCTGTGCTCAGAGAGACAGCAGTGCACACATGCTTGATGGTTCTCTGCCAAGGGGGCCTCCTCTTCAGAGAATCTAGCATGTGCTCAGCAGCTTCCGATCATCCTTGGTGTGTCGGCAAGCAATCCCCCTGATGGATCAACTTGGCCAAGTGCATTGTTTTTTTTCCTTGCCTAAGATGCTCCGGTGACGTTCGTTTGTGTGCCATCCTGTTCCCTGCAAAGCAGCAGAATACATCACTTGAACAACCTCTGCCCCAAATGGTCGCCTGTGTGTGTCGGGTCTCATTCCACTCATACAGCACGGCATAGTGGTTAGCATGCTCACCTTGCTGGGTCCCTGGTTTGAATCCCAGCCAGGGCACTATCTGCATGGAGTTTGTATGTTCTACCTGTGCTTCCCCCTGTGCTTCCCCCTAAATTGTCCCTAGACAATGATACATACATACATACACTACACGATACATACATAGACCTATGACTATGACTAAGAGGGGCTTAGATTGGGAGCCCCTCTGAGGAACAAGACAATATACTCTGTACAGTGTTGTGGAAGATGTCGGCGCTATATGAATACTAAATTATAACATACACACATCATGCATTGTTAAAGTGGCCCTAAGCAATTGTGAAACATTTCTTGCTGACTTCCTACATTACTTCATACATTACACACTCCTGGGAGTTCTGAACAGGGCTGTGGAGTCGGAGCAATTTTGGGGACCTGGAGTCGGAATCGATGGTTTCAATACACTGAGGAGTCTGAGTCGGATGATTTCTGAACCAAATACATAGCCTTAGTAAAAATTAGATTAGTGTTGCCCATACATGGTACAATTTTATTTATTTTTTTACGATTAGATCATTTAGATCGATTGTTCCATTAGATCGAATATAAAGATTTTTCCAACATGTTTGATCGGATTTTAATGGGGAAAAAAACGGGATAATCATTCGTTTTTGTTTTTTTTTTTTGTTCGAAGAAATAAAAGATTCTTTTCAACTTTCATTCGATTTGATCATTTTAGTCGAAAAAACTGGAAAATCGAATGTTTTTATTGTACCATGTATGGGCACCCTAAGGAGTCAGAGTTGAGGAGTCTGAATTGGAGCAATTTTGGGTACCTGGAGTCGGAGTCAATTGTTTCATAAACTGAGGAGTCTGAGTCAGAAGGTTTTTGTACCCACTCCACAGCCCTGGTTTTGGTTCATCCTGAGCTTGCTGGGCAATCTGTAACTCTTCATACATGTATAAATATTTTTTATACGCACAATCCACAGCAGCGTATATCACTTCTTCATATGTCCTACTGCTGTTTGCTGTTCACACAACCAATATTTTGGAGTATAATACCTTGTGGACCTTGTGGGAGGAAGTGGTAAAGAGAGCAGATCTACAAACAACCTGGAAACTTTCCATGCACTTTCCATGTATGACATACCAGTAGGTTCCAAACTCCACTGGCTTTAAGAAGCATATGAGTGGCTAAACTCCTATTCAAAGGATGCAGCTTTTTAGTCATCTGGAGGGAGAGTCTGGATGCTGAGATGGTTTCTTCGCACGCATCGTGTATTTGTTTTATATGGTATATTTTTTAGTGGTACTTATACGATTCATTGAATTATCCTTGGACCATTATCACATTTGGACATTGAGGAGCATATGTTGCAAAGAGCACAGATAATTGAAATATTACTACTTCCTAGCAAATACCGCACATTTACCTAAACATTATGGTTCCATTATTCTTTATTTTGCAGTCTTTAGGTATACATTACACTGCTACCCTGTTTGTTGTTTTGTGGAATGTGGCATTTTCCCCCTATTTTCAAAGTTTACTGTGTGATTTAGCCTGCAGGTGGCACCCTTGCTGTTGCAGTCACAAAGGCCAAGTATTCTGTGCAGATGGCAAAGGCAAAATGGTAACAGCACCTATAGATTCTAAAGCCGTGTTTTGCAGTAACACTATACTGTAACTAGCTGCCAAGTGTTCATGCAAAAATGGCACCACGGAAATTTGGGCACCGTATGTGGTCACTAGTAAAATATCAGTAACATTTCCAATATTCTACTATTAGGCAGTGGTCATTCTCATATGAGCCATCCGTTCATTGACGCTTAAAGAGAATCTGTATTGTTAAAATCGCACAAAAGTAAACATACCAGTGCGTTAGGGGACATCTCCTATTCCCCTCTGTCACAATTTCGCTGCTCCCCGCCCCATTAAAAGTGGTTAAAAACAGTTTTAGAAAGTTTGTTTATAAACAAACAAAATGGCCACCAAAACAAGTAGGTTGATGTACAGTATGTCCACACATAGAAAATACATCCATACACAAGCAGGCTGTATACAGCATTCCTTTTGAATCTCAAGAGATCATTTGTGTGTTTCTTTCCCCCTGCAGCTCTCATGCACTGAAGTGTCAGGCTGATTCTTCCAGCAAACAGCTCTGCCTGTGTTTGTAATTCCTCAGTATGTGAAAGCCCAGCCAGCTCAGATGATGATTTATCCAGCTTGTAAAAGATAAGAGAGCAGAGAGAAGCTGCCCCTAATCTAAATAACACATAGTTAGTGTGCATAGAGGGCGCCTTGTGGGCGTGCATCACAGAATCTCAACACTGAAGAACTTGGCAGCCTTCCAGACACAGGGTGACAAGTCCGACAGGGGAAAGATAAGCTGATTTATTACAGAGATGGTGATAGAAGAAAGTGCTGCAGTAAGCCAGAGCACATTAGAATAGGTTTTGGAACTTGTAGGATGGTAGAAAACAGGATGAAATTTTTGTTACGGAGTCTCTTTAACACTAACTTTGACATCACCACCAATGCCTAACTCTAACTTATCCCCCTCACTAATGCTTAACCTCTTAGCGGCAAGGCGCTACATTAAAACGTAATGCTGGAGGCTCCAGGACATTTTAATGCATCGCTTGCCCCTTGCCACCGACAAACGTGCGCCTGCCGCTCGCACCCGTCAGGACTCAGAGATCCATGATTGGTGAAGGGGAACAAGCCCTAACCATTTGCAATGCCTGAAGTTTTTTTTCTTTTTCCTTTTTTTTTTTCTTTTTTCCTTCACTAAAATGCATAGAAAATAAAGCAATTCCTAAAAATAAGTATCGCCCCCAAAAAAACGAATTTGTGGCAAAAAAAACAAGGTATAGATCATTTTGTTTTGATAAGTAGTAATAAAGTTATTGGCAAATGAAAGGGAGAAGCACTGGCAGGGGAAAATTGCTCTGGTCCATTAGGGTAAAATCCCCCTGGGGGTGAAGTGGTTAAAGAATACAGGTGAGGGGGAAAAAAAAAAGTTTTACTCACCCATGCCGCTGTTCCACTTTTCTCAATGCCGCTGCTTTGCTCTGTGTAAGATCACAGCCTGTGGCTGGGTCAAGATCTTCTGCGCATGCGCACCTCTCATGATCGCGCTCCCGTGGTCATGGGAGCACGATCACAAGTGGCCTGTGCAAAAGATCCTGTTACAGCTGTGGGTTTGCGATGTTACAGAGGACGAAGCGACGTCCTGCAGGAGAGCGGAACAGCAGCGTGGGCACCAATAGATTTCTAGGGACTGGAAGAAACCCCAGATGCGTAAAACTTTTTTTTTTTTATTTTCCTCACCTCATGTATTTAACCCTAACCCGCCACCTACCCCCAGCTGCCAGGGAAATTATTGAGTGAATTTATGCGTTCTTGAAAATTAAACTATATTAAATTTGGTAATTTTTTTTTTCTATATTCATTCTTTATCAAGTGATACATAATAACAGCAAAACCTGTACCTGACTTAAACTACTGACAGGTTGTTGTAAACAAAATTAAAATCTGTGTTTTGCTTCCACCATGCAGTTCACAGAGATGGCACAAGGATATTGATAGAAGTATCTGAAAACAGTTTTGTTATTGTTGGCCTCCCTGGAGAATATAAAACTCAATTGTGTTTTGAGTGTGAGGAGGAGTTAAGTACTAATTTTATAATCTTTTAGCAGAGATTTCCCAGCAGCTTATTTTCTATCAGGACCACCCTTGAAAGCTTTGCCCTCTACTTCTTCATGCAGAACAGCAACACAGTTTATGCTTGGCTAAGCGCTGAATCTTTGCATAGTTTTATGGGAACTGCTCTTTATTTTCTTGCTCAGTTGTGACGTGCCAAGGAGTGGCCTCCACCTGGACTGGCATCAAAATATTTCTAATGTAGTGGGCCTAATTCACTACAGCAATATGTGGCAAGGAATAGGTCAAAATAATATTCAATTCAAGGTTTTGCTATCTTGTTTGTTTTGAGACCTGGTAAATGGTCTCTTGAGTGAGCAATAGGCTATAGACTTCTCCCCTGCTAACTCCATTCAAGCATCACCTCATGGACATGCAAATAGCTTGGTACCCATCACTATGGAGCACTGGTGCATTGAGAGGTGCCAAAGTCATTTTTGCTTGCCATGTACTGCCCTGTATAATTGCAGAGGCTCAGCACCAGTCACATGACATGGGTAGGCATGGAGTCTGATCTGAGGCCAGATTTCTGTCAAATGCCAGGTACCTGCCAGGGACAACTGACTCTACTTATGTGGTAAGCCTACATATAGTATTCACCCTTTTTTCAGCAAGCCACTATAGGACTGGTTTAAAGCACATATCTCTGTGTTGTTCCTCTCCTCACCCCCCCCCCCCCCCCTCCGCCCCCAGTTTCCATAATCACTCTGACTTTTAGGCTGAAGACAGGAAGATGCATGCTTGTGGTGATGATCCCTCCTGTAACCCTCCCATTCCCTCTGCTTCAGGCCTCATTCACTCCCCTTAAAAAGTGGAGCTACATACACATATATGCATACATACACGTGTGTGTGTGTGTGTGTGTGTGTGTGTACAGATAAATACTTGCTCTACTTACATAACACATGTATTGCACTGTCCACCTTTTGATTTTAGTGATTTTTCTATAGTGAAAAAAGAATCTTCTTAGGATTTTCCATTTTGTCTGTCTATCTTTAAGCCAATCCTGACGTCATTTCCTCCCTTATTTTGTCTGTGTATCATTGCCCTCCCAGTCTTCAGACACTCCCATCCAGTATAACGTGCATTGAGAAATGTTGGCCAATCATAGAGGAACAGAGTGGGAGGGGAAGACAGGAGGGAACGAGGCTTCAGCCAATCAGGCTTCATTAGTTAAAGGAGTCATCATGCGATATGCCCTACTCCCCGATCTACTTACCTGGGGCTTCCTACAGCCCCTTGCAGCTGACATGTCCCATGTCCATGTCTCTCAGCCGCCGGCCCGGGGTCCCCGCTCGGTGCAGAGGTCGACCACGAGGTTGTCCCCTCTAGTACCTGCGCGAGCACCGCTGTCTATCAAGACCACATTGTCCACAGTGTACTGCGCGGTACACCACAGACAATGTCCACTTGATTGACAGCAGCACAGGTGCAGTAGAGGATGCATGGCAAGACACCATGCAGGGTCCCTGGGCCAGCGGCTGAGAGTGGAGCTGCGGCATGGGACATGTCAGCTGCAAGGGGCTGGAGGAAGCCCCAGGTAAGTAGATCGGGGGGTAGGGCATATTGGTTGATGACTCCTTTATGTCTGAGGGGAAAGTAAAGAAGAATAAAAGAAAACCCAGCAAGCCCTGCAACTTCCTTTGTGCGGCAGATGTACCAAATAAGAGCCTGGGGGACAATGTTTTATGGAGAAGAAAAATAAGTGATTTTTTAACTTTTGGATTGCCTGGTTAGCATCCTTATTACTTGTTTACCAAATAAAAATAAAAAATTGATTTTATGCCCGGCAGTTACTCTTTAAGAGGAGGTTGATAGGAGGTAATATCGGAGCAAGCCTGCCTCTTCCTGTCAGAAATTTTGACTTTAACCAAAAGTCACATTTTTCAAAGAATGGTTATGGGGACTGGGGAAAGGTAAGGAGAGAGGGACGGACAATGCACAAAGGTATGTGGATCCAGCATGAACATATTTCTGTGCTTATGTCGGGTAGCTTTGCCTCTGGCCGGGTATCCCTTAAGTATCACTGCAGGGGAAGATTTTCTCCTGAGAGTTGTTTGGACATGAAAGCTATGCAGATCTTCGTGGTGCTTCTTATGCTCTGATAAATCTTAATTTCTTGTCTTATGTGTTACAGGCTACCAGCTATTTTAGTACCACTTCAGATTACGTACAGTGATGTATCTAAAGAGTTACACAACCTGGTGAATACCTTTAGGTGAGTAACAGTCTTTTAAGCGTGGCTTTGTTGTATGAGTTGTGAAAGCATCAAGTTGCTTCTATCGTATTTAGATGTTTGTTATAGCATCCCATCTTTATAACCCATGTTTGTATCACTACTTTCACTATAGGTATTAAGTAGTTTAAGAGACCTAAACCATACATGTCTGGTATGAGTATATTGCCTTCACGCAAATAGCCATCTCTCATTCCTCAACCACTTAAGTACCAGCGGTCTCTGTCCCCTTAAGGACCAGAGACCGCTGGTACAAGGAACGTCGAAATAACGATGAATACCGATGAATTGACGCACATACCCGCCGCAATCACCATCCGTGCCGCACCCTGAGAACCTCAGACACCCACTCTGCCGTCTTTATGACGGCAGAGTTACTGTGAGCCGGTCAGGAGCTGCTTTCATTGGCACCTGACCCTGCCTATCAATGTAAGCCAATGGAAACTACTTACGTTGATAGACAGGGTCAGGAACCAATGAAATCGTCTCCTGACCCATTCACAGGGTTCTGCCGTCATAGAGACGGCAGAGCGAGTGAGCTTCAGCGGGGAGGCAGCGTCAAGATCGTCAGGAGCGACGAAAGCGTCAAGAATGTACGGCGTCGGTGTATTGAAAACTACGCCCTGGCAGCCAGATAGCGATCAAAACAATAGATTTCAATTAGCGAGGTCCTTAAAGGGAACCTAAACTGAGGATATAGATTTTTCCTTTTAAAATAATACCAGTTGCCTGACTCTCCTGCTGATCCTGTGTGTCTAATACTTTTAGCCACAGCCCCTGAACAAGCATGCAGATCAGGTACTCTGACTGAAGTCAGACTGGATTAGCTGCATGCTTGTTTCAGGTCTGTAATCCTGCGACAACTGCAGCCAAAGGCATCAGCAGGACTACCAGGCAACTGGTGTTGTTTAAAAGGAAACATCCATATTCTTCTCAGTTTAGGTTCCCTTTAAGCAGTTAAAGCAAATCTGGCTTTCGGACAAAGCAACCTAAGGTAACCACAGAGGTTAGTTCATGCCAGATCCACATACCCCTGTGCGTTGTACGCTCCTCTACTTGTTCTACATGGTCCCCAATCAGCATTTGAAAATTGACTTTTGACTGAAGTCAAATTTTCAGACCGGTAGAGGCATGCTTGCTGCAATGTTTCCTCCTATCACCCTCCTATTCCCCTGCCTGTTCACTCCTCTTAAGAGGAGGAAACTTCACCACAATCCTGCCTCATCACTCCTTGAAAATTTTGACTTTTGCCTAAAGCAACATTTGCAGACTGGGAATAAGGAGTGGGGGGGGGGGGGGGGGGTGCAGAGAAGAATGGACAACGCACAAAGATATGTAGATCCAGCATGAAAATTCCTCTGTGCTTACCTTTGGTAGCCTTGCCTCGGGTCAAGACAAATTATAGTAGCAGTTTCCTAGGACTTGAGAAGGAGGATTCAAGTTAAGATTGCGAATATCAGTTATCCTAATATTTGTAATGCAGCAATCATGTACTAGTAAGATTCAGGTTTTTTGGCGGTGAAGGGGGGTGTTGAATGCGAAGCTTTATGTCAATTTTTGGTATGTATTGAGTTTTTGGTTGGCGTTAGATGAAAGTATTAGGGCAATTAAGTAACTTTGGAAGTTTTGAAGATGGCTTATGATTAAGCATAGAAGAGAAGCTGATGTTCATGGGATTGTGCCATGAAAATGGTTAATAATGGGTGCAAGGTTTTATTTAAGATCCATTGGAATGGTCTTGATTATTAAAAGGTTTAGGCTAGTGTTTGGCATTGAAGAATAAAGAAGATTGGTGTTAGGAAAAGGTGTGGAGACAAGATAAGTGTTAGGTTACTGTTAGGGAATTAGGTTCTGGTTAGGTCAGAGTTACAGGTTGCCCAGCAAGCTCATTGTGAAGCAGAACTCCTTGACGTGTATAAGGAGCTGAAAAAGACCAAAAAGCCTCCTTACTAAAATGCTATGGTAAACAGAAATTTGCCTTCTTAAAACAAAAAGTATTTGCAATTATTCAGGTTGGAGTGACCTTTAAAGAGAGTCCAAGGTGGGCTCAAAAAATAAAAAAAAAGTTGGCTACCTGATCTTCAGGACTGAGTGGATCAGATAGCCGCAAAAACTGCCGCTCCCATGGGTGCAATAGCCCACTCTCACTTGTGTGACCACTCGGTGACGTAGCTGCACTGAGAGACTATGTGGTCTCTCATAGCGTGTGGGGGAGCAGTAGGAGGCGCGGCCAGAGGAGAGAGCTGACCAATGGAAGCTCAGGAAACCCTGTTGGAATGCCCCTGGCGGGCATTTCAAACAGGGAATGCCTCTCCCTCTGCTTACCTCTGAGTTAGCAACAAATTTTGCCGCTAAACTCGGAGGGGGGGGGGGGGGGTCTGGACACAGTGCGGTGGTTGGGGGACACAAAGCCATGTCATTAGGCAGAGAACATGGCTCTGTGTCCCATCCCCCCCCCCCCCATATCCCCACCTCGGGTTCTCTTTAAGTTGTCCCACAAGGCTTCAGTGCTGAATATTCTAATCATCCTTTTGTTATCCCTGATAGCTAAACACACCTTCAGAACTGTTGAAATGCAGTGATGTGTAAGCTTGTTAATATTGCAGGGCCACAATAATCTAACATGCCAACAGACTGTTTTTGGACTGATTGATCCTCATCAGTGCATGGCATAGATTAATATGGCTCTATGTGGTGGGACTTGAAACACCCAGAGTAACAACTCATTGTGAACCAGAACTTGGAGGACAGTTCTTTGGTTATCAGTGTTCAAATAGTTTTCCCGATGTTCTGGATCAATTAATAGTGGGAAACTTGATTGCAGCTGAGATCTTCTGATCTACATTTTAAATGGCTTTTTGCAGTTTTTTTCCAAGATAATTCTAAATAAATAAGGAGTGTTTGTTCTGCATGGGTTGCTTCCAGACCCTCTGCTTCAAAATCACATACTCACCTAAGAAGAGGGAATCTTTTTGATTCTAATGAGCTTTCCCACTGTGTCCTTCATCCACCCATTGCCGCTTGCTGACCCTTCAAAGATTACTGACAAGGGCGTGTCGTGGTAATCTGACCGGGGACGTGCTACGAGCATGGTCGTATGCTGGAGCCATTCGTGCACGAGCTACTGCGCAGGCGCGGCCATTCTCATGCAGCTGCAGCACGGCCATACTCGTGCCAGAAGCGGAGAGTGGCCCCGATTAGCTGGAGGGTCCACGAATGGTGACGGGATCGGGGGACAGCGAGGGAAGCCTCATTACGATCCAGAGGTTGTCTAAACCCTAGGTTCTCAACATGCGGTACGTGTACCCCAGGGGGTACTTCTAATGGTTCCAGGGGGTACTTCGGCTTGATATAATTAACCAAGTATAACAAATTTAGAGTTTTAGAAAATGATAAATCCTATATTAACAACACCAAATTAGTATTTTAGCTAATTAGAAGCAATAGTAAATGCTTGGAAATTGTTTAGAACCAATGATTATGTACTATGATTAAACATATATTTGTCAAGGGGTACTAGAGATAATGTTTACTATGGCAGGAGGTACTTGGTGAGTACAGGGATTTAAAAGGGGTACATACCAATAAAATGTTGAGAAACACTGGTCTAAACCATGGTAGTCTGACTTCTGGCGCTGGGCTCTGTTCCTGATTGCAACCTTTCCGTAATCCCGAAACTTGCTGCCGGTGTTTTTGAACATCCATCTGCTGGCTGAGAATAATTTATACAAAATATTCATGCATACGGTTTCATGTATCTGTCACTAAACTGTATAATCATATTTTTTTTAAAGGGATCTGAAGTGAAAATAAACATATGAGATAATGAATTGTATGTATAGTACAGCTAAGAAATAGATCATTAGTAGCAAAGGAAAGAGTTTCCTATGGTTTCCAGTACTGGAAGAGTTAAGTAACTTTAGTTGTTATCTATGCAAAAGAGCTTCTCTGAGATTTCCGACCCAAATGGACAGTCCTGTTTTCTGAAGCACTTCTACAGCAAAGAAACAGTGAAAGACCGCTTTAGATAAGTCTTTACTGCAGGGAAGTTCTAAAGAGACATTATCTCTGCTCTGTTTCATAGTTTATATTTTTAAGTAGTGTAGTTTATAAACTGCAAATATGACAGAATGATGCAATGTTATAAACAAAAAAAAAGCTATATAACTGAAAATAAAAATATGAGATTCTTTTCTTTGCTACTAATGTTTTTCTAATTAACCGTACTACACAATCAATTAATTATATCATAAGTTTTTTCCACTTCAGTGTCACTTTAAGAACTGTATATATTCCACGGTGAGTATAGCATATCTTTTATTTTAACAACTGTAATCTTCCTTGTTATTAATTGCATATAAATGTGCAAATTAAATAAATGTGTTGCACTTCTTAACAGCCTGGAAAAGTTTGCATCAGGTAACCAGAGCCTGCTGTTTCCTCTGAGTTCAGTAAAAGAAGTCTGTGTAAATGGCTAGTGAGATGATATCGGTAACCTCTCCCCCCTCTCAGTGTTGGAGATTGTACGAGATGACTGTCGCCTGTCACTTTGTCTTGCAGAGAGGACTGATAGAGAGCAGGAGGCTGAGCTACAAAGCTGAAATG
The DNA here is from genome assembly GCF_040937935.1 of Hyperolius riggenbachi. Classification (NCBI taxonomy): domain Eukaryota; kingdom Metazoa; phylum Chordata; class Amphibia; order Anura; family Hyperoliidae; genus Hyperolius; species Hyperolius riggenbachi. Next base: position 114,839,757 of record NC_090651.1, on the reverse strand, counting down.
TTACCCTCCACTGACCTCTTTACAAACACTTACTGCTCATCCTATTTGCTGCAGTGTTTTAGTCCACTCTGCGCAGACGAGGAAATGCTCTAAGGAGATCTCTGAAGACGTTTTAGTACAGTTATAGTTCATTCCCAGCAAAGTCCCAGCGTGCCTGTACGCTTTTGTTACCAAAACGGAGATGTCACATTATCCCCAGGAGAGTGTCTGTCTGTCGGGCCATGAAAGGAAACTAAAACGTAAATCATTTGCTTCACTTGGGCTATCATACACAGTACTGGACTAAGCAGGCTAGCTGCAAGTATGGCAATACTGCTTGAAAGCTTGAGGGTGGCACTTTATATCTTTCTAATGGTGGCCACTAACGATCAAACCTTTTTCATCCAATCTTACCATTTTATGTAATATAAGAGAATTGCCTATATTATCCATTTAATATATTCACTAGATTTACCCTTCTACTACATAGATTTGGTAAGATTGGATGAAAAAGATTGTATCGTTAGTGGCCACATTAAGATATATTAATATGTTTTAGTACTGATACTACTATTATACTACTATTGTTTTTGTTAATTTATAAAGCATGTTCATTAATGAGGGGTAAACATTGAAAGCATAAGACAAAGACAAAAACCAGACAACAGAGAAAAGCTTACAACGTTGGAGGGCATACACCTATTAGCCATAACACTAAGGCGCCTTCCCCACTTGTGCTTTGCTGATCACGTTTTCAGCAACGCACGTTTATGCAATCTGCAGAGACATAAGATGGGCATAAACTGCACAGTCTGATGTTTCGATCCATGCGTTGTGATTGACTGCAGAAATGCACTGCAATCCCAGTCATTATAAATGAATAGGATCGCAACTACATCAGGTAGAATCATCGCATAGTAATGCAGTGCCAAGCTTTGACCCATCCATCTGTGCAGCGTGGAAGTGTTGAGGGGGAGTAAATCCCCAGACAGGAAGTATTATTGACAAGCTCATTATAATGGTTCTTGTCAGGTGTGAGGTACTGTATATTAGGTGGAAAGTGAACTCTTAGTAAGATTGTCGTGTGTGATGTTTAATACGTACATTCCCGTTTCCTACGTAGGACAGCTGTTGTTTATTTTTCCCTTACTGGATGAGTTTGAAGAGGAACTGTAGCGAAAATCTTAAAATTTAAAACACATAGAAATTTGAAGTACATTTCTCCCAGAGTAAAAAGAGCCAGAAATGACTTTTCTCCTATGTCGCTGTCACTTACAGTAGGTAGTACAAATCTGACATTGCTGACAGGTTTTGGGCTACTCCATCTCTCCATAGGGGATTCTCAGCATGGCCTTTATTCTTTATAAAGACATTCCCTGAAAAAGATTTACATAAAGATGCTGGCCAGCCTCCCTGCTCGCTGCACACTATTTTGGCAGTTGGACGGAGCAACTGCCATTCACTAAGTGCTTTTAAAAATAAAGAAAACCTTGAGAACCCCCCTTTGAGAAGATGGGCTAGTCCAAAATCTGTCAGTAATGTCAGATTTCTACTACCTACTATAAGTGACAGCAACATAGGAAAAAAGTAATTTATGGCTCATTTTACTCTGGTAGAAATGTACTTCTTATTTGTATATGTTTTTAAATTTTAAGATTTTCGCAAACGTTCCTCTTTAAGGAACCCAGGACTAAAAAATGAATTAAAAATTCTCTGCAGTCAGTCTCAGTAGTAACTCTCAAAGATAAATAATTAGTGGTCATAAAACTCATGTTTAGCTGAGAAACGCCTCTGAATGCAGGAAACGGGTAAAAATGTGAATAGTTCACTTTACCACAATGTAAAAATAAAAACAAAGGACTTATTTGACAACCGCTTCGGCATAGATTAAAAAACAAGCTGTAACTAGATGTCTCCATAGGACTAGGAAACATTTGTGCTTACAGTTTGGCTTTAAAGAGAACCCGAGGTGGGTTTGAAGAATATTATCTGCATACAGAGGCTGGATCTGCCTATACAGCCCAGCCTCTGTTGCTATCCCAAACCCCCCTAAGGTCCCCATGCACTCTGCAATCCCTCATAAATCACAGCCACGCTGCTGACAAACAGCTTGTCAGAGCTGGCTGTGTTTATCTCTATAGTGTCAGTCTGCTGCTCTCCCCGCCTCTTGCAGAACTCCAGTCCCCGCCTGCATCCCTTCCCTCCCTGATGATTGGAGGGAAGGGACGGGGGCAGGGACCGGAGCTATGCAGGAGGCGGGGGAGCAGCTGAGAATGACACTACAGATGTAAACACAGTCTCACAGCAAGGCTGTGATTTATGAGGGATTGCAGAGTGCAGGGGGACCTTAGTGGGGTTTGGGATAGCAACAGAGGCTGGGCTGTATAGGCAGATTCAGCCTCTGTATGCAGATAACATTCTTTAAACACACCTCGGGTTCTCTTTAAAGCCACCCTGAACTAAGATTTAAAATCTGTACTGTGCATTTGCCAGGGGACACTCTCATATGCACAATGCAAATCCACTCATCTTTGCAATCTTTGGAAGTACTCGGGGGTGTGAATACTTCCCAAGCCCTCTGAGTCCCAAAGGTGTATTCTGACTTTCTAGCCGGATTACTACACACAGAGAGCACCGGCAAGGCTCTGTGGGATCCCGAGCCTTCCCTGTTCTTTGTTGAGTATCAATTTTTTTTTTAAATCTCACTTCAGGTTTTCTTTTAAAGGGGAACTGAAGCAAGAGGCATATGGAGGCGGACATATTTATTACCTTTTAAGCTATACCAATTGCCTGGCAGTCCTGCTGATCCTCTGCCTCAAATACTTTTAGCCATAGACCATAAACAAGCATATGCAGATCAGGTGTTTCTGACATTATTTTTAACAAGAAGTAAATGGGTGTGCGGCACTCTCTATAATATGGTCACAACACAGTAAGACAGTATGAGAAACACACAGGCAATAATATCTCCCCCAGGTCGCTAGCGTTCAATCAGGAAGTTGTCCCAGGATGTGTGCTCTGTCGGTGGGTAGAACAGAAGGAAGACAAATTGCAAATCCGCATCTCAAGAAAGTAGCACGTGCTGGAGGTGGGCGACAGGCACAGAATAGGGAGACACGTTGTTTAGACGCAAAACGGCCGTTGCGTCTCTCTGTTCTGTGCCCGCCACCCACCTCCACCACACATGGCTGCTCATGTTGCTGACATGCTGAGGTAGCTCCAGAAGGCAAATTCATAGTTGTACACATGGTTGCTGTCATCGCCAATAAACCGATTGTGCTGGATGGATGGTGCATGTGCGGCTTTCTTGATGTGTTTTTGACAATATTGTCAGATCTGACAAAGTTAGCTGCATGCTTGTTTCTGGTGTTATTCAGACACCACTGTAGCCAAATAGATCAGGAGGGCTGCCAGGCAACTGGTATTGCAAGGAAATAAATATGGCAGCCTCAATATTCTTCTCACTTCAGTTGTTCCTGGCCTTACATTCTGCATATGTGAAGTTGTTCTATCCCCAGCCTGAACTGTTTGTGAACTCTGAGAGGTTGGATTTTGCATGGCCCGTGTGTCTCTATTACATGAGCTCCAGCAGTTACTTGTGTCTAGCCCCTTTTAAATAGCATATTAATAGCAGTGACCAGTGTTGGGAGTTTGCCAATCAATATGAACATTGGCTAGGAGTTGATAGACACAAATTTCTGCACCTTCCACAGTTTATGTACAAGGACATCATCTCCCTATGCTTCAATCAATACCTTCACATACTGAGCAGAGTTCTCTGTTCTTAGCTGTGTGTGCTGGCTGCCCCCAGATGAATTGGAACTGTCACTTTCACTTATCCTCAGTCCACTGAATGCACAGCATTGTCACAGGAGCTCAGTCTGTACCTAAGAGTTTAACTTCTGTACCTTTGTTTTCAAGGACCAGTAATCCAAAGTTGTTGCAGAGGCTTTTTTGGATGCTTCACTTTTTGAACACTGGAAATGGCCGCTAGTAGAATATATGTAAAATTAGCATTAATCTACTATGCAGCTCTATGTAATTACAATAGTAAAGGGTAACTTTTACATATATTTTACTATCGCCTAGCCCAGGCATGGGCAAACTTGGTCCTCCAGCTGTTACGGAACTACAAGTCCCACAATGCATTTGCCTTTATGAGTCATGACTGTGGCTGTCAGACTCCTGCAATGCATTGTGGGACTTGTAGTTCCTTAACAGCTGGAGGGCCAAGTCTGCCCATGCCTGGCCTAGCCTGACCTCATTCTCACTTGAACCTTCCCCCAACCAATGCCTAACCATACTCAACCCAAGAGAAGCCTAACTCTAACCTTAACAGACGCCCACCCCCGACCAATGCGTAACTCTAACTACCCCCCCCTAAACTCATGCCTAACCAAACTGCAGCTACAAATAGTGGGCATCAAATAATTTTGGATGCTGCCATTGGCTCCCATGTCAGTGGTTACAAATAGTGGCTGTAACTGGAAATGTGGGTGCCTGATAAAATGATGCATGCAGGAGCCATCCACTATACAAACTGTGGCACCCCTATTTGTAGCCGCAGTTTGGATAGTGGGCGTCTCTGGCAAACTCCTCCGGCATCCAAGTTTTCAGGTATAGCTGATAATGATGGCTGTTTACATGGATGCCTATGGCGGTGCCCAAAATACCTGCTTAGCACTTTATTACCATTTAGATATAACATTCATGGGATGATTGTCGTCTTTCTAATATTGGTCTTGGTTTTTCTGGAACTGTAGTTGGAAATACAGATTTTTACAGAAAAGTGACCAGGCTGTGGATATTAAAGTGACCCAAGAAAGCCACAGTTCTCTAACTTGGATTTGTGAACATGTACTCAGGAGAACTCTGTGCACCAGTGTTTCTCTGTGTACAAAAGAACGGACAAAGCATGGCTGGTTTGCTTATATGGTACTGAATAAGGAAATCAGTAGAGAGTATCCTGTCATTTTATGCTCACAAATTCCTGTCACCTGCCCCATTACTCTGCAATGCTTACAAGCATAGAAATACGTGCTACTGATTTTGCCCAGTGTTAGTGGGTTTTTCTTCTGGAAGTGAGTACTGAATGCTTATAGAACCTGAATGAATTGGCGTATTCTAGCTCACAAACAAGCCTGCATGTAGGTTGGGGTTTCCATTACCAAATGGGAATAAAATTGATCATTATGCATTACCTGGTTGTACAAGCATGTGGTTTTTTTTGTATGTTACCTTAGTCCAGTCTGATCATATGTTTTTGCTATTATAATTTGACTATCTTGAGCAGTTCACTAAATAGTCATCGTGACTATGCTTGGAATTAAGAGGCATAAGGTCCTGGTCTGCTTATCATGCAATCCATTATAACATTCTTGCTTTGCCTGTAGGGGTGCAGGCAGGTGCAGACATCAGAGCACAAGGGTCCTGCTGCCTCTGTGCTCTTTTATTTCATCTAATACTTCTATTGTGCCTTCCACTGGTTTTTCATTCTATGAGGAGGGCATCAGCAGTGCACGATTGAGGTGTTGCATAACTTTGTACTGCATTGAGCAGTGCAAAGCTAGTAGCTGCAGAGTTCAGAGTAATATTAGGTGAGATTTCTGCTAATATTGAATGAACAGGCAAATTATTTATATCTGGAAGAACGTTTACCTGATCTACAAATGTAATAGGTTATGGGTTTGTTTATCCTACTGCCACCTAAGTATTTTTTTTCTCAGGAGTCTTGGCTCCAATGTAATTCTCCTCTGCTTTGTATTCCTGACCGTGAGAGAATATTTGTCCCGCAGTTCTAGTTTGTGTGGGCTCAAATATTATGTCATTGATCAAATCGCAGCTATCAAATAAATGACTGGTCGCTAGAATGAGTATACACTCTGATGAAGAGAGAAAGCCGCAATAAAGACAAGTGCGACCAGAAGACAAGTGTAAAGATATACAGTATAATAAGCTTGGCAGCCATGAAAACATTTACAATTAATGTAAAAAATAAGCAATCTTCTATTTGCTGAAAATACTAATTTAACTTGTGGATCGATACATTATTTACTAAAATACCATTTGATTTATTATACTCACGGCAGTTTGCTCTAATGCCTGTTGCGTCCATGCAGTTTCCTGTCAGAAGGGTTGAATCGATCATTTCCAACAGGTCCGATCACTTCTGTACAAAATTGATCAGAAACTTGATTGGACCTGTTGGAAATTATCGACACCCATCAATCGGACAGGTAATTGCATAGTGTGTACCAGGCATAAGGTGGCTTGTGTACTGTAGTTGTTCTCTGCTGATTTTAACTTGTTTTTTGTATGCTCTGCTTTTACCTGATTAGATGACTAATAATGTTATTCTATTTAAACAGTCAAATGAGCCTTGCCCTCCTAAATTATTCATTTGTAATGATTGTACTGTATGTGCATGGTTCAGTCTAACTGGTATGTAAAAGGAGAAGTAGTTATCGATTTATTTTATTCTTTTTTTTTTGTTCTTTCTCAGATTTACAAATACAAATATTAATCGCACTACTCCAGAATGGTCTATAATCGCCATTGTTCTCCTATCTGCGTGAGTATTTCACAATTTTATCAATTTTATGTAGTAAGCTCACTTAAGCTCACTTACACAATCATAGGGTACAGATCTGTTCACATTGCTCCACTAGAACGGATCAAGTATGGGTCTGTAGCATTATTTCCATATAGACATGTTTGTCTCATTGACCGCACTAACAGAACGAAGGGTCGCTGATCAAAACTGATGCCTACATAAAAAAGTTGTTTTTACTGGTACTGTTTTCTGTCTGGAAAGGAAAACCACATTCTATTCTGTACGCTTGAAAAAAAAAAAAAAAGATGGTTTTACCAATGTCTCTACAAAAATATTTTTAAAGTTCTTGCCTGTGTGCATGCGTGCGTTTTTTTTTATTTAACCGGGAATATATCCGATATCCCAAGTTTAAAATTTGACTTAACTGTAAAACCTTGCAAGCTCGATAGGTTGTAATTTACAGCTGTGTATAAAATTTGGCTTTTATCAGTCACCAAAACCATTGCTATCAAATTAAAGCCAAACTAGTCTGCTCACATAATTGTATTCTTCCAACCACCAGGTAGGACAAAATATTTAAAGTCATATTGGGAATCATAAAAAAAACAAAAGACAGACAGATACTTGCCTAAGGAGAAGGAAGCTTCTGGGTCCTATAGAGCCACCTGCTTCTCTCCCGGTCCCCTTTGTTAAGCGCTGGCTCCCCACTGCGGGGGACTTCGGAAGTCTTCGGGAGCGGAGTCCTCCTGAAGACAGGTTGCTCAACACGTGGAAGTGCGCAAGAGAGGGCGCTCACGTGTGTGCAGCATGGAGCGGCACTTTTTCGGGGGCACTCGGGCTCCCAAAGACTTCCGAATCCTCTTTCGGCAGCAGAGAGAGAGAGCAGTATTTGACCAAATTGGTTGAATACTGCTACCAGGGAGCCGGCACTGGAACGGGGGCCGAGAGAGGAGCTAGGTTCTATAGGACCCACAGCCTTCCCTCTCCTTAGGTAAGTATCTGTTTTTGTGTTGTTGTTTTTTTAGATTCCCATTGACTTTAATAACACCAGTATCTTAAAAATTACAAGTTACCTCTTACTTTTCATTGTTGTTTTAGAGCGTATTTTACCGAAACCATGTAGAAACCTTTTATTTTAGTGTTTACTGTAGTTTTATATTGTTTTTCCACGAATTTCTTAAATGATTGCACTGAAAATAGAACCTTCCCATTCAAACAAGATACATATCTGGAATGACAGTAGTTTTCTGTAAGTTAAACTGCTACCTAACATTGTTGTGGCTTTGATGAGTCATTTGAGCCTCTAGGGCAGGGAAGTACTTATGAGGCATTCACAGGTCACGGAACGTTGTGGGCCAACATTGTAGCCTCCTTGGCTCTACACTTAATATATTTTTGATATTGCCTGAGTCTGACACATTGTTCTATATTCGCTGTCCCAGGGAAGGCTGTACTAGTAGATATTAGTGTAGGCTTCAGCGAGCCCTACATCTGTGTCACTCTGTAAAATACTGCTCAAATCATTCATTAAATCAGAACACAGAAAGTAACTTTACTTGAATGCTTTGCCATTAATTTTTTATCAGCTATAAGAACAAATCTTTTGTCATTTTTATTATATGCTGTTCCGGTTGAGTTGGTGATTTGTGAAACAGATCTTATGAATTTTTTAGTCTTTCTTTACCTTTTTAAATCCAAAAATAGTGAAACATTTGAAACACTGTGAATCTTTCAAGAGCCAGAACAGTAGATAAAAAAAAATCTCTGAGCTCATTAGACAGTTTTGTCAACAAAGTGTAATAATACAGGTAGAGGAGTGTATTTTTTGTTGCAAACTCTAGATCTAATATTCATAAGTAAATAAAACCATTATGAGATTACATTTTTCTTCATTAAATTTTTAGGATGTATGATGCGTAAAAGGGTATCCCTTTCAGGGCTGTGATGAAGACTTTAAAATAAGATTAACATGCATTTAGAGTAGATGTAGATGATGTCTTTAGCGCTGTACACTCGTACAAACACTGTCGCCCACAAGGATCAGGAACCAATCCCTCTGGAAACAGTTTGGGGCCGAGATCTGTACAGACCCGTAACTAGGCTAGAGGCTAACAATGCATCTTTTACTGTGGAGCGAAGAGGAGGGAAGATCTACGGCATGCAATGGAGCGGCTTCAGAAAGCAATTGGCTGTTAAATGGGGATGCTACTGCTGTCCATTTTCCCTAAACCACTCAATTTATTATTCTGGTAGCAAAATTTGAGTATGACCAATCAGAACAGTTAAGATTTTCTTGGTAAAGGTAGGTAGTAAGGGAAAAGAAACAGAACAATATATTACCACATAAATCTAAACAGATAAAAATTAATTAAAAAATGGGTGAGTTTATCAACCGCTACATAAGCATGACATTGATAATGTACCTTACATGAAAAATTGATCTCACATTAAGTTTTCCAGCCTTCCTCTTACAGTATTTACCATATTTCACTTCCACTCACTAATCTTGAATTCCTTATTTTTATTTTTTTTTGTTTGATTTTTCCTGCTAAGCTTCTTTATTTAGACCATACATGTCAAACTCCGGCCCGCTTGCCAAATCGGGCCCTCAGAGCCATTACATTTGGCCCTCAAGTGGTTTCCCCACTTTGCGTTATGTTTGGCCCACTTTAGACTGCCAGGAAAGCTATATTGGAAGTGAAGCCCTAGAACACCAGGGAAGCCATATGGGGGAGTTGAGGGAAGCACTAATCACCATGGAACTGTATAGCAGAGGGTGAGGTCCACTAGACACCAGGAAACTGTATGGGGAGAGTGGGGAGCCTCTAGACACCAGGGAACTGTATAGGAATTGGAGTGGGGCCATTAGACACCTGGGAACTTTATAAGGGAGGAAGGTGGCCAGCAGACATTTGGTTGGCCCGCGACTAGGTACCAGTGTACTATTTCAGCCCACTTTTGTATTTGAGTTTGACACCCCTGATTTAGACGGTATTATTAATTAAACAAGTTGTTACATCACCGGTCTGGTTGCCTCCACACTATGGCCAGTAGTAGTGGATGATCTACGAGATCCGAACACACCAGCGGGGTTTGGAACACAGGATTCTGCGGTAGTTCCCCTGCGCCTAGGACGTCATGACGCGTTTCGGCGTTCCACGCCTTCGTCAGATGGTCGTGGAGGCAACCAGACCGGTGATGTAACAACTTGGACACGGTGATACAACACATTTGTGATGAGCTTTCATTCAAATTGAACATTGTACGTTTTTATTTATCATCCTTGTGCAGGAAGTATCATTAAAAAAGTTAATACACTAGAGAGCGCTCCTCTCTTTTTTCTCAATCACATATTAGTTGCCTTTAAAAACATTCAAAATTATTTTACCCAGCAGTTTCCATGCTTCTTAGAATATCATCCAGACCATACACTAAATATAAATATTTCATTAGAGAACATCTGAGGTGAAAATAAAGTGATAAGAAAAACATTTGTATCTGTCCTCCTTCTCCTAAAAATGTTTTTTTTTTTTTTTTTTTTTTTTTTTTTTTAGATATCCCAGTTTTAATTTATATTTAAATCTAGTTTTTAAGTTTTTACTGTTTCATTGTCTCTGCTCATTGACACCTTCATTGAAGTATATTCCTACAGGTAGACTAAAATTATACCTGAGCAGTGAGGTTTTGTGTATTGTGTACAATTCAGGGCTTCACACTAATGTAAGAAAACCTGACCTAGCAAACTGAAGGAAAAATGTAAGCAATGGCCAAAGGGTCCAATCATGCAGAACATGCATTGTAGCATGCTGATGAAAACATGTCTACCTGTCCTCGCTCCAGCTTTCAACCACGCGTCTACCCGGTAACTTCTGAATTGGAGCTCCGGGCTCACTGTAGTCACATGAGTGTGAGCTTGGAGCTCTAGTGGCCAGTTCAGACACTGGCAGAGAGATGTGTGGTATTCATAAAGAGATGGACTAGTCTAAAACCTGTCAGTTCTGTCAGATTTCTACTACCTACTGTACGTGACAGTAAGATAGGAAAAGTATGTCTCATTTTACTCTGGAAGAAGTAATGTATTGCATGTATTTTACATTTTTTGCAACAGTGGTCCTTTAAAACCTAACATCATTTTTTCATTTGTTGCATCAGCTTGAGAATTCTTTCCTGCTCAGCAGTAAAGCTAGAAAGTCAAACTGATGTCAGAAGGAGCAAAATCATTGTTTGCATTGTCATTCCATTTTGACTTTTAGATCTTTCTACTGTGTATATAAAAAGATTTAAAACTGTATATAAAAAGATTTAAAACTGTTATTATCCCATAAATATAATCATAATGATGAATCATAATAATCAAATGAAGATAAAGCACAATAGCTTATAAGAAAAATAAAGTAAGTGTAGCCCTCTTCAGTGTGCACATAAGCTGTCTTTTAGTTTATACCCCTGGTACAGTCTAATGGAAGCTTTCAGCTTTTTCCTCCAGAAATGTCTTGTTCCATTGTGTTTATCTGAACTGGCTGTTGCCAGTGAACTGTGGTCAGTCATTCCTCAAGTAACAGCAGGGCAGGTAAAGCTGTCTCCTCTAAAAGCTTGTGAGAGCATTCTGAAATGTTCAGGGAGCAGAAGCACCAGCTTAGGGACCCAGTATTTAAACAATCAGAAAATGACCATAATCGCTCGACAGTCGTGCAACCGCTTGAAGTAAATATGTCATGCAGGGGTCCTCCGGGGAGCAGCTCCAACATCTAACTGAAATCTCACGTTTTCCACTCCTCAGGTGTATTCGCGTAAGAATACTGGCATTACTGCTTCTGCAGCCCAATGGGAGGCATTTACTGTATAAATTACTTGCACATAGTGGAAGTGAATCTGGAAAGAAAAGGCCATTATGATGCTTAATTTGTAATTTTGTAACAAGTATGGACTTCTATATGACAGATTGAATTTACGTTGTTTATTTTTTCATCCTTTAAATATATTGAGCAGTGACTTAGTTTTGTGTATTACGTTTAGTAAAAAAAAATTAATTAAACTTTTATTAACTGCCTATTTAAGCATATGCACAAAAACATTTATGTTTTAGAGTGTTAAAGTTTTAGTCAAGTCGACTGTTTACTACCGCAGTAAAGCAAGACCTGCTCCAAAACAATGAAACATTGTTTTATTACAGTTTATATGTCCCTAATCAAAATACTTTTTGGATTTTTTTTTTATTATGGGTTAGACAGAAAAAAATTATACTGGAAATTATAAAAAACAAAACAAAGTGTTGATTTTGATGAAGGTCTGTATTCCTGAGGGAAAGACTTAAGAAATAGGCAGGCCTAAACATATGTAAAGCAGTCCATACATTCTGTAATATTTTTGGCCAATACCATGCGCAATGCCGAACGGGCCAAAGGTCGTTGCAGTTGAATAATATATGGCTAGCTTAAGATGTACCCAAAAATACTCACTTGTACTGGGTGGACCCCTGTCAAATTCTGCAGCAATGTCCTACACTCTAGAGGGTAGTGGGTGGAGGCACTGGGGGAGTAGATAAAGGCAACAAGCTTTAAATTCTAGCTATCGCAAATTATAAGCTTTTCTGAACAGTTGTGTCTTGAGAGTACGTTTGAAAATTTCCAGGCTTGGAGCATGACGGATAGGCTGTGGTAGAGAGTTCCAAAGGAGAGGTGACACTTTTGAAAAGTCCTGAATGTGAGAGGAGGTGACCAAGCTGGACAACAAGAGGGTCTCTTGGGAGGAGCGAAGGTACACACATCCAATTCTAGTTGCCCAAGGATTGGCCAGTTTTACCACTTTAATATAGTAGGAGAGCTTACCTACACAATCTGTTCATTGTATGCAAAATCTGTTGACCCTCATACTACATGGAGGTGGTAAAATTGGTTAGTGATTGGTATATCAAAATTGGATAAGTATGCACCCTTAGTAATAAAGAAAGAGAGAAAACTATGGTCCATACATTTTTTTTTTTTGCCAGCGAGGATGGCTTTGACTGATCAGATGTGCATGGTTTATTTCATGCATGTCCACAATTGTTTATCTCGTGATCAGACCTTTGTAAGCTGGTGTGACAGAGCTTGGTATAGTTTATTTTAAATACACAAGCTATCTTCGTGCCTGGCAGCTGTCGCCTTGTACTGGAAAATACAAATGGAGGCCTTCGCTAGGCAGGTGCGAGCAATCTACAGTCCCATTTGTGATAACGCTCCAGCAGTGGGACTGTCAAGTCACTGTTAACAGTGTGGAGGCTGCTTGCTGAACAGAAATTCTCAACACATATTGGAGATTCAAATCTGCTTTATTGAATTGCTTTAATTAAAAAAAAAAGTACTTTATATATTATCCCAAAGGAATCAGTTCTGTGTTGCTGTTCAAATAAGTATGTTTTTCTATTTCAACGTGACCTAAAAATGAAAAAGGAAAACTGTTATTCTTGCCGATTCCTATGCGATTACCCTGATATTATCACAATTTTTACCACATTAGCAAAGTTAAAGGACAACTGCAGTGAGAAGAATATGGAGGGTGCCATATGTATTTTCTTTTAAACAATACCAGTTGCCTGACAGTTCTGCTGATCTATTTGGCTGCAGTAGGGTCTAAATACCACAGGAAACAAGCATGCAGCTAATCTTGTCAGATCTGACAATAAGGTCAGAAACACCTAATCTGCCACATGCTTGTTCAGGGTCTATGGCTAAAAGTATTAGAGGGAGAGGATCAGCAGGAAAGCCAGGCAACTGGTATTGCTTAAAAGGAAATAAATATGGCAGCCTCCATATCCTTGCTACAGTTGTCCTTTAAAGGAAACCAGAGCTGGTATAAACCTAACGTTTTATACATACCTGGGGCTTCCTAGCCCCATACGCATGGATCGCTCCCACGCCACTGTCCTCAGTCTTCCCGCGCTCCGATACCGATTCCGTTTCTTCAGCCAGTCGGGGCCAGTCTAAGTAGAAGAAGTGCGCCCTCTACGTATCTCTCCAACGTCAGACTGGCTCCGACTGACGTAAGTTACAGGACCCGATACCGAAGCTGCGGGAAGACAGGATGGCGGCGTGGGAGCGATCTGTGCGTATGGAGCTGGAGGAAGCCCTAGGTATGTATAAAACGTTAGCTTTATACCAGCTCTGGTACACTTTAAGCATGTATACAGTTTTTTTTTCACAAACATGCATACACCATTTATATGGGTTTATACATGCATTCCTTTGGACACCTGACTTTTCCACATATTTAGGTAAGTTTGCATGTTTTTCCTCCATACCTGTTGATATGCTGCCTTCCATGTTTAATTGGACTTCAGTGTGTTCTGGTGCATTGCGATTCATGGGGATGTAACATGAAAGTGTACTGACAAAATCTTTTCACGCTTCTTATTATGTATACAAACATTTCTTTCAGATGTATCCTATTAAAGGGATACTGTAGGGGGGGTCGGAGGAAAATGAGCTGAACTTACCCGGGGCTTCTAATGGTCCCCCGCAGACATCCTGTGTTGGCGCAGCCACTCACCGATGCTCCGGCCCCGCCTCCAGTTCACTTCTGGAATTTCTGACTTTAAAGTCAGAAAACCACTGCGCCTGCACGCCCGTGTCCTCGCTCCCGCTGATGTCACCAGGAGTGTACTGCGCAGACACAGACCATACTGGGCCTGCGCTGTGCGCTCTTGATGACATCAGCGGGATCGAGGACACAGCAACACAGGCGCAGTGGTTTTCAGACTTTAAAGTCTGAAATTCCAGAAGTGAACCGGAGGCGGGGCCGGAGCATCGGTGAGTGGCTGCGCCAACACATGATGTCTGCGGGGGACCGTTAGAAGCCCCGGGTAAGTTCAACTCATTTTTTCCTGACCCCCCTACAGTATCCCTTTAAAGCTGATAGGGTAAAGCAAGCATTATCGTAAAAGTGCGGCACTCTCAATTATGCAGCAAGAAGGGTATGCTGTACCTGCAAACTCTCCCCGCTCGTGCTACGTTCTTCCGGCCTTCTGTAGTACCTTAGGACGTGTGCGCCGTAACAGATATGGAGGGAAGGAAATTGTAGTATAAATGTACAAAGGAAAAGTACGTGCACCATCCGTCCGTTGCTTATGGTGTTTATTGTTCAAAAGGCATCATAAAGAAAGACATATACAGTTATCAAGAAAGCATCACAATCTGACCTGTAAAGCAGTCATGGTGGAGGAGGTGGGTGGCGGGCACTGGTGGAGGGAAGGTGACGGCCGTTTCGTGTTGCAAGACACTTAGTCACGCTGCGCTCCACCTATATCTACCTTTGTACATTTATAAAGCAAGCATTCGTTTACTTAAAGGATACCAGAACTCAGAATGTTTGGGAAAACGAGGGTAGCAGGCATATAATACCACCTGTCCTGATGCCCACCGCTCCCCCTGTTCTCCTATCTGCCCCCCCTCCATAGCTTGCCTGGTCGGCCGGGTCAGGCTTACTGCACAGGCGCTGGCCGGGCTGCGCGTGTCCTACAGTGCAATCCTGTAGGCGGGAGCACACTGCGCATGCGTATGATGTTATGCACATGAGGGTGTGACATCATACATATGCGCAGTGCTCTCCCGACCAGCGCCGCAGCCCGACCAGCGACTGCGCAAAAAACCCGACCCTGCCGACCGGAAGAGGGTCCCCGGGGGACTTTTAGGTATGCTATAGGAGGACTAGGGGAGTGGTGGGCATAAGGACAGGTCGCAGTATATGCCTGCTCTCCCCGTTTCTCCAAACATTTTGAGCTCTGGTATCCTTTAAAGGATTGCTAAAGTGACAAGAATATGGAGGTTGTCATATTTATTTCCTTCTAAACAATGCAGGAGTGTCTGAATCAAACCAGAAACAAGCATGCAGCTTATCTGTCAGATCTGACAATAATGTCAGAAACATCTGATCTACATATGTTTGTCAGGGTCTATGGCTAACGCTAGGTACACACGATGCGTTTTTTTGGTTGATTTTCTGTCCGATCGATTTTCTGCTCGATTCTCCTATCTTTTCTTATAAATTTGCATTCACTTCTATGAGAAATTGACAAGAAAAGCAATTGAAAATAATTTTCTCCAGAAAAAATGTATGGTGTGTACCTAGCATAAAAGTATTATGCTGGGAATACACGGTACATTAGATGGCTCAATTGATAATTTCCGACATGTCCGATCATCTGCCAGATCGATTCCGCGCTCGATACCGAGGGCTGGACAATGGAAAAAGATAAGGAAAACGAGCAGAAGATAAGAGAATTACCTGCGGGGACAAGCGTGAATCGATCTGGCGGCATAAACCAGCGGTAAAACGTACTGTGTATTCCCGGCATTAGAGGCATATGATTAGCAGGACGGCCAAGTAACTGCTATTGCTTAAAAGGAAATAAATATGGCAGCCTCCATATCCCTTTCACTTAGGGCCTGTTCAGACTATGTGCGTTCCTAGACGTTTTCAGGGAACGTGTCTGGGTACAAAAAACGCATAGAAACGGCTCCTAATGCTTTTGAATGGGCTAGTTCACATGTATGCGTATGAGACGCATACGTTTCTCATCCGCATTGCTGCACGCAGTTCTGTGCGTCACGCATAGAAACGGACGCAATGAAAGTCTATGGACGTGTATCAAAAGCGCGTACTATTGCGTTTTTAGCGTCCGTTTCCCTCTGCGGTTCCCATAATTCTTTTTTTTCCCCTGGGTCACGTGTGTGTGCAAAACGCAATAGAATACGCATTAGAACGCAAGCAAAACGCATGCATTTTTCAACTTGCGTTTCTTTGATTTTAAACGCATTCTTCATACGCAGATAGTCTGAACAGGCCCTAAAGGTTTCCTTTAAGCCTTGTACAGGGGATGGCTACTGGTAGCAAGTTAATAAAGTTAGTAAAACAGCTGCAGAATGATTGTCAGAGTAGCAGTTTAGTACGGCACAGAATAGTACAGAAACCTACAGAGTGGTATCAGCTCTTAGATACCTGTATAGGCCCATCTACACGATACGATTCTTTGTACGATTCGATTACGATTCTATTTACGATCCGATTAAATCCGACATGTCCGATCGGGATTCGATTCAGTTTGATTTGCCATCGCAAAACAATGGCGAATTGAATCGAATCCCGATCGGACATGTCTGATTTAATCGGATCGTAAATAGAATCGTAATCGAATCATATAAAGAATCGTATCATGTAGATGGGGCTTTAAGGTGCCCATACATCAGGAGATTATGAGCAGATTCGACAAAGAGACAAATTTATCTCTGAATTTGATTAGAGATAAATTTGTCTTTGGCAAAGCTACCCATATACTGGAGGCCAATGTATAAATGTGCCTCCCTCATGTGTAATTATGCATTACCTGTCCTATGTCAGCCTCCACGCGGTGTTGGAAAGCTCCGGGCGGCTCTCCGTACACGCCACTGGCACATAGCGTCTGGCGTTGGACGCTATGTGCCAGTGGCGTGTACGGAAAGCCATCCGGAGTTTGCCAACACTGCGTGGAGGCTGACATAGGACAGTTAATGTATAAATGCACACACAGGGAGGCACATTTATACATTAGGGGGGTAGCGGCAGGGGTTTCATCACTCATTCTGCCTTGCGGACGTGCACCCGATCAACCAATTTCGGTCCGCATTTTGCACCAGGCGCGATCGACTAACGTGACCAATTTCGGCCGAAAATTAGTCGCATTGTCGGTTGGGCCAGCACCAATTTTCAACCAATTCGATAAAAATCAAATTGGTTGGTCGATTGGCTGCCAAAGTCGCCTGATGTATGGGCACCGTTAGATATTGGATCAGAATCAAGTTTGTGCAGCTTTAGCACTGAGAGTCAAGATTTGTTATTCAGTTCCTCTGTTTAGAGGATTTATAAAAGAGTTGCAGACATGAATGAGAACTGTATTGTATCGTAGCTGTGTTCACTTTGAATTAGGCAAGGCAAATCCTTTGCTTTCCATCTCATAATATTGCAGAGGTTTCCCTCAGTACATTTGTCCTGCAGGTTGAGAGGAGGTGGTAGCCAGGTTGAAATGACACAGGACTAATGGCAGGCCATAGTGAGCAATTGGTGTTTTCTGCCTGCCTTCATTTCCCTTTTTCTTTTCTGTATACACAAAGGGGATTTTTTTTTTATACCTATTTTTGCAACATTATTGTGGTGTCATAGGCTATGCATAAGGTACATTGCTGGAAATTGATAGCATCACTCTTGTTTTGGGAGATTACCAGTAGCAGTGTTGCCAACTCATCCCTTTAATTACTGACACATATGAATTATACAGGTTTGGTGGCTAGGTAGACGCAGTTAAGACACTGATTATGTGCAAATAGCCCCAGAACCTGTATAACTTAGATGTGTCAGTAATTAAAGGGATGAGTTGGCAACACTGACCAGTAGCACAAATGCATGCAAATCACTTTTTTCAGAATTGATCTGAATTTGCTGATGTGTGTAAGAACAGGCCAGTGTATTATGAACCGCTACTAGTTCGTACAGCTCCTCCGATTAGATTATTATTATTATTTAGTATTTATATAGTGTCGACATCTTCCACGGCGCTGTACAGAGTATATTGTGTTGTCACTTAACTGTCCTTGGAGGAGCTCACAATCTATTCCCTACCATAGTCATGTCTATGTATGTAATGTGTAGTATATGTATCATAGGCTAGGGCCGATTTTAGGGGGGAGCCAATAAACCTATCCATATGTTTTTGGGATATGAGAGGAAACCAGAGTGCCCGGTGGAAACCCACACAGACACGGGGAGCTAATGAAATCGGCTCCTGACCCGCTCACAGGGCTCTGCCGTCATAGAGACAGGCAAAGCAAGTGAGCTGCGACAGGACACGGCGGGGATTCAGTGGCGAGATCGGTGGTGGGAGCGGCAAAAACGGCGGATGTGCGCTGCGGCGGTGATTGAAATCTACGCCCTTCCAGCCAGGTAACCACCAAAACAGGGCGTGATTTCAATCACCTTGGTCCTTAAGTAGTTAAAGGGATGCTTAAGTGACATGTGACATGATGAGATAGATGTGTATGTATAATAAAGGCTCCAGTTAAAAAGGACGTGTAACGATTGTGGAATTCTCTCCGTGATCAGCGCACAAGACGTGCGCTGACACTGCGGAAATCCTCCACAAGCGTGTAATTTGAGGGAACCCAGCAAAAGGTGCAATGCACCTGTAGAGGGAAATTCCTGTCGGCAGGTGGAGCTGTGGAGTGCAGAGGAACAGCTCCACTGCCCTACCACACACGCCAGACAGGAATTGCACGAAGGGAAGAAACGCAGGGCAAGATAGCCCTGAATGAGATTGAGCAAAGGGACAGATTGTATGTGTGTGCACCAAACTAGTCGCCAACCCGCGACGGTGCATACACAACATCAGATATGAAGTAGGAACTCAATCGCGAGAGAGACGATTGCCAGAGGTGACACAAGGCTACAGCAAGGCAGAGCACGAGAGTAGCAAAGGCACAGCAAATCATACAATGCGAAGATAAGGAAAATAACAAACGCTAGCTAAACGCGAACACCGCACTCATTCGCAATAGTGCACGCGTTTATGCGCGGTCTCCGCATGATAAGCACAACAGAGACAAGCACGCCTAACTAACCACCGACAGACAAACAAGAATCAGAGGACGCGAGCGCTTGCTTAACGGTTACCTCACTGAGCCTCCAGCAAGCGTTCGCAGCAGACAAGACAGATACACGAAAACATGAATAAGTGAGAGATAGGATCCACAGCACTAGCGCAAGAGGCTAGTGCGATCCAGGAAGACAGAACAGAAGGATCCACAGCACTAGTGCAAGGCGAGTGCGGTCCAAGTATAGAAAGAGAGATAGAGATCAGACGGATCCACAGCACTAGCGCAAGGCGAGTGCGATCCTGGCAAGACAGATCAGATGAGATAGCTGGTAGCATCCGCTGCTCCAGCTATACTCCAAGAACAAAGATCAGAACGACCTCCTGTCGACCACCGCTGTAACAGGACAATCGCAACAGACAAACAAAACAGATATGCAATCCTAACTGCACTAGGGAACCTGCCTAGTGCAGTCCCAGGAATTACTCTGGGCTAATCTTCAAACAAAGAGCAAGGCTGACACTCAGGAGTGTCTCACAGGACTAACCCTTATGACCAGCAAAGGACTCTGGGAAACATAGCTCTTTATACTGCCAGTCATCAAAGGAGACAGGAAGGGGATTTGCATAACGAGTGTATGCAAATTCCTCAGCAGCAGAACAGACCAGAAACTTGTAATGGAAAGACAGGTCTCTCTTCCAGAGACCTGCAGCCCACAGACTAGAGGAATGGTCAAACAGCTGTCTGCCAGTGCATCCAGCTGAGCGGATCATTACAGGGCGCCAGATATAAACAATATTGAAGTTATTGTTTAGTAAAATGGGTGCTAGGATATGCCGTAAAATATCATTTACATACTGATATTCTACTACTAGTCGACCAAAGCCCGTTTAAAAACGGGCACTAGGACTGTCAGCGCGCATGCAGCCACTGTAACATCTGTTTTTTCGTTAAAATGAACACCAGTAAAAGTGATAAAATATAATTTAATTTACCGTTATTGAACCACTTCATTCATATAGTAAAATATCTTTAATTATCGATATTTTACTATAACCTAACCTCTCCCTACCCTCACACAGAACCCTCCTCTGGTGGTGCCTAACTTCAAAACTCCCCGATGGTGTTTAACCCCAAGACCTCCCTGGTGGAGCCTAACCGTAACCCCCCTCTGGTGGTGTTTAACCATAAGACTCACCTGGTGGTTCCTAACCTTAACCCCCTGGTGGTGCCTAACCCTAAAGCCCCTCCCCCTGGTGGAGCCTAACCTTAACTGCACGTCCTTTATTGCACACCCATGACCGGAGCATTCTGCGCCTGTGCAGTACCACAGGAGCTTGCTGTCCGCAATGTTAATTTGTTAAACAGGTTCAGGTTGTGCTTATCTATCCATCACCATGATACATTTATTTCTAAGCAGAGGCAACCAATGTCAGAGCAGTAAATGGGTAATATTAATTCATCTTTGTTTATACTTTATGACATTGGATTGGCCAAGAAACCCGTATTCCCCTAGTATCACTTTAGTTGACACATGTCAGTGCCTCTAGATAAAGTTTGAATCTCCTTATTAAATATTAATGTAATGTAATGGAAAAAGCTACCCTCAGGAGGTTAGTTTTTACATCCTTGTAATATGTGGGACTGCATTAAGTGGAAGGTAAAAGAGTATCTGTAGTTACATAAATTGTATGCTTCTTAGATGACATAACACCCGATTTGCATAAGCATATGTATTTGTCTTGCTTGTATTTCCAGCATACAATCTACTCCGCACTCTGATTAAAGAAGGTCATTATAAACCTATTACATATGGTTAGCTTGAGTTTACCGTAGGGATAATCAATGAGATGTAAATCATTTCCCCAAACATTTACATTTCATGTAAATTATATGCAGTTTGAACTTGACCAATAAAATTGATAGGAAGTTATTCTGATTGGTCCAATTTAATGAATGTAATTTAAAATTTGAATTGTATGAGACATTTTTTGCACCTCATTGATTTTCCCTAGTTTACAGTTTGAAATCTGCAGACAGAGCTCCTGAACGTAGATAGATAGACATTGGGTCATTGTTTTATGGGCTGTTGTGAAATCAGGATGCAAACTGGCAAATGGTTCATAAGGAGACTGTACAGATGAGAATTTGTGTTGGCGCCAAACAAGTACAACTGTTTTAGTCCTGTCTCAGAACACTTTACATTTAATAAAACTTCTGGCTTTCATCTTTGGATTTCCCATTGACTGACCCAGGGAGACTCCCTACACTGGCAGTTGCAGTATAAACCACATCAAACAAAGGGTAAACAGTATGTAGGCAAGTGCCATCTCCAGAGAGAAAGCTGTGCTTTAACCTTTAGACTGCCGCTGACATCTTCATCGTTTCAGAGTCTTTGCCTTTGTGTGTCACGGATGTCTAAGGACGTTTTTTTCCAAAACTTTGTTCACCTGTCCCCGACATCTTTAGGCATTTGCAGATGTTTGCCTCCATATGCCATGGATGATTAAAGTTGTTTCTTCCCCAAAACTTTATTTGCCTGCCACCAACCTTTTTAGGCG